>NC_041748.1:13041338-13361673 GCF_004115215.2 Ornithorhynchus anatinus | reverse complement strand
ATTAATACCTATTTATAATTTAACTCAGGATGACTTGATCGATGGGATTCTTGATTGACTGGGGTTGGGGTGACCTACGGGTTTGATATCCTCCCAGGGTCACACATGGAAACTTTCCAGTACTCTACCAGCCATGACTATGGGAGGGAGAGTCAAGCAGAGGCCTACCTATTCCATTCCTAGCTTGGCCAGTGACTACCAAGCACGGGGAAGCAGCGTGGCTCAGTGGAAAGAGCCTGGGCTTTGGAGTCAGAGGTCATGGGTTCGACTCCCAGCTCTGCCACTTGTCAGCTGTGTGACTGTGATTCTCCGGCCCACCTCTTTCCACTAGGCCCCATGCTACTTCTCAAAATGCTCCTGAGGTGAAGCGATAGATCGACCCATCCATCGATCCCAGATACCCGTGCTTTCCTCTCGCCTTCGCCTCTTCGATGCCGATCGGCCCCTGAATCCGGAGGCCCCTTCTGGCCCCCCGTGCCAGGGGAGAGCCAGGCCCGGCCAGCGCTGGGCCGCTCCAGGGACGGCGGTCAGCTCCCGACTCCCGCTGCCGTCAGACTTCCCTCGGGCCCCGACGCGAGCCGTGGGGGCTTGGGTCTAGTAAGCCGATCCCTGATCCGCAGGTGCGTTTGGGCCGAGCGACGGAGTTTTTCCTCGTGTGCTTTTTGATGGTATTGGTTAAGCGCTTACTATGAGCCACGCATTGCCACTTCAGAGTTTACATTCACCACATCTTTTCCACTTGAGCACGTTCCCTACGACTCCAGGAGGTTGGTGGTCTGCCTGCTGCTTTCTGAACCTGTGCTCTCGATGGAAATTCCTTCCTTTGGAAGAGTGAAGCTAATAATGATAATAATAATATTTGTTAAAATCCTCACGTAATAATGACGATAGCATTTGCTAAACACTTACATAATAATCATCATAATGGAAGCATGGGTTAAACACTTATTAGGTGCCAAACACCACACCAAGCAAGAGGGGTAGATATCAGATAAAGAGGTGGAACACAGTTCCCGCCCCACGTCGTCTAAATAGCGGGGGAGTTGGATTTAATCCTATAACAGAGGAGGAGGTGGCCCAGAGAAGTGAAATGACCTGCCCAAGAAAGATCACACGGCACACAAATGGCAAAGCCTCAGTGAGAACTCAGGTCCTTTGACTTCCAAGCCGGGGCTCTTTCCCCTAGGCCCGAGGGCTTGCAGAGGTCCTCCGGCCGAGGGGTCTCGGAAGGGTTTGGAGCGCGTACGAACCGAAGGATCGCCGGGGCGCTCCTCTCCGCTTTTATGCCGCAGCTTTGACCCTGAACGGGGTTTCCCTTCTCGTGGGCGAGCGCGCGCTCCAACTGTAGTAGCGGAAGACGGGAGTCCTGCCCCCAGCCTGAGCTCATCTTCTTCCGACCAGCCGGTTTCCCAAACGTTGGAAACGAGTGAAGCCTGGCCTCTCTCCGCTCAGCCACCACGATGAACTGTTCTCGTGAAGAGGCGGGTGACAGAGCCAACCTCTGCCGCGCCTGCAAACAGGAACGCCTCCAAACAACACAGAAACCGTTCAGGGGACCGAGAGAGGAGGGGAAGGGTAAAGGAAAGCAACAACCCAGAGAGCTCCCAACTGCTTCCCAGCGTTCCTGGCTCCGTACCTCCGGCCAAAACCGTGCTCGGGGAAATGGAGAGAGGTGGCGAAGGGAGACGATGACACCCTGCCCAGAGTTCTCTCACTTGCTTCCCCGGATTTCCTGGCTCTGTACTTCAGGCGCGGGCTGCGTTCCAGGTAAGGGGAGAGAAATGCAAGGAGAGGGGAAGGCAGGAAGCCAGAGTCCTCTCATCCGCTTTCCCGAGGATGCTCGACTCGCTCTTCAAGTGAAGGCTGTGCGTTCAGGGGACGGGCAGAGGAGGGTGAGGAGAGGGGAAGGCAGCAACCCAGAGTCCTCTCACCCGCTTACCCGGAATTCCCGGGTCCGTATCTTCGGCTGAGTCCGGCATACGCCAGAGAGGAGGACGGCAGAAGAAGAACAAGGTTTGACCAATTTCCTTCCTAAAATATTCATTTTCAAGGGTCTGGCTCAAGCCCAGAGTTCAGTTTGTTCAGTCCCATTCCAAATAAAGGAGGTTCGCCATGAGAACTCATTCATTCATTCATTCATTCATTCATTCATTCATTCATTCATTCAATAGTATTTATTGAGCACTTACTAGGTGCAGAGCACGGTCCTAAGCACTTGGAATGTACAAATCGGCAACAGATAGAGACAGTCCCTGCCCACTGACGGGTTTACGGTCTAATCGGGGGAGAGAGACAGACAAAAACAATAGCAATAAATAGAAATGAGGGGATGAACATGTCATTAAAACAACAGCAAATAAATAGAAACAAGGTGATGTACATTTCATTAACAAAATAAATAGGGTAATAAAAATATATACAATTGAGTGGACGAGCACAGTGCCGAGGGGAGGGGAAGGGAGAGGGGGAGGAGCAGAGGGAAAGGGGGAAAAGGGGCTTAGCTGAAGGGAGGTGAAGGGGGGGTAGAGGGGGAGCAGAGGGAGCAGAAGGAAAAGGGGAAGCTCAGTCTGGGAAGGCCTCTTGGAGGAGGTGAGCTCTAAGTAGGGCTTTGAAGAGGGGAAGAGAATTAGTTTGGCGGAGGTGAGGAGGGAGGGGATTCCAGGACAGCGGGAGGACGTGGCCCAGGGGTCGACGGCGGGATAGGCGAGAACGGGGAGACGGCGAGGAGGTGGGCGGCGGAGGAGCGGAGCGTGCGGGTGGGCGGTAGAAAGAGAGAAGGGAGGAGAGGTAGGAAGGGGGCGAGGTGATGGAGAACCTCGGAGCCTAGAGTGACAAGTTTTCGCTTCGTGCCGAGGTCGATGGGCAACCACTGGAGGTTTTGAAGAAGGGGAGTGACGTGCCCAGAGCGTTTCTGCAGGGAGATGAGCCGGGCAGCGAATAAAGAATAGCCTGGAGCGGGGAGAGACAGGAGGAAGGGAGATCAGAGAGAAGGCTGACAATAATCCAGCCGGGATATTACGAGAGCCCGGAGCAGTAAGATAGCCGTTTGGGTGGAGAGGAAAGGGCGGGTCTTGGCGATACTATAAAGGTGAGACAGGCAGGTCTCGGGGACGGATCGGACGTGTGGGGTGAACGAGAGAGCCGAGTCAAAGATGACTCCGAGGTTGCGGCCTTGAGAGACGGGAAGGATGGTCGTACCATCCACAGTGATAGGGAAGTCAGGAAGAAGACAGGGCTTGGGAGGGAAGATAAAGAGCTCAGTTTTGGACATGCTTAGTTATGAATATTTATATTCACACCTGCCCAGTGAACTTTCAAGGTAAAAACGGAGTCACTGACGATCGATCCAGCAATAGTACATGAGTGCTCACTGTGTGCCGGGCACTCCTCTAAGCACAAGAGAGCAGGTAGATCTAATCCAAGCCCCAAAGGAGCTCAGTGTGTGCAAAACAGCATACTGAGCACTTGGGAGAGTACAATAAACTAGATGCCCTTGGTCCTCGATCCTGCCCTTGAGGAGCTGAGTCTGCACTGAAATAAACACTTGAGAAGCCACAATAGTTGGTGAACGTTATCTCCAGCCTCAAGGACCTTACCGTCGACTATGGGCAGGGCACTGTACCGATCACCTAGGAGAGTACGAGAGAGTCAGAAGACACAATCCCTGCTCTCAAGGAGCTGTCGGTCTAGCGGGGGACACAGAGGGGAGGGTAGCGTATTCGACAACGGCGCCTCCGGACCGGAACCTCAGCCATTTGTACTAGCATCTTCTCTGGAACCGGTGGACAGAATTGGCGGGACCCTTCCACCTGCAGGGCAAGAAGAAACGGAGAAGCAGCGTGGCCTAGTAGATAGAGCACCGGTTCGGGAATCAGAAAGACCTGGCTTCAAATCGCAGCTCCCCCACTTGTCTGCTGTGTGACCCTGGGCAACTCACTTAACTTCTCTGTGCCTCAGTCACCTCATTCGTAAAACTGGGATGAAGACCATGAGCTTTATGTGGGACAGGGACTGGGTCCAACTCAATAACCCTGTACCTGTCCCAGCCTTTAGTACAGTGCTTGGCACAGAGTAAACTCATTGTGGGCAGGGAAGGTGACTGTTTATTGTTGTACTCTACTCTCCCAAGTGTTTAGTACAGTGCTCTCCACACAGTAAGTGCTCAATAAATATGACCGAATGAACACAGTGAATATTGAACAAATGCCAGTCATTATTAAACCCTAGAATAGGGATACTTTGGTCTCTAAGCTCAGGTAGGTGACAAGCAAATACTCTCTTCTATCACTGGCATTTACTGAGTTGCTTACTTTGTGCAGAGCACAGTACTAAGCACTTGGGAGGTATAATACAGAGTCGGTAGACATGCCCGCCCTCCTCACCTCCGCCAAACTGATTCTCTTTCCCTCTTCAAAACCCTACTTAAAAATCACCTCCTCCAAGAGGCGTTCCCAGACTGAGCTCCTCTTCCCCCTCTACTCCCTCTGCCATCCCCCTTTTACCTCTCCGCAGCTTAAGCCTCATTTTCCCCTTTTCCCTCTGCTCCTCCACCTCTCCCTTCCCATCCCCACAGCACTGTACTCGTCCGCTCAACTGTATATATTTTCGCTACCCTATTTATTTTGTTAATGAATTGTACATCGCCTTGATTCTATTTAGTTGCCATTGTTTTTATGAGATGTTCTTCCCCTTGACGCTGTTTATCGCCATTGTTCTCGTCTGTCCGTCTCCCCCGATTAGACTGTAAGCCCGTCAAACGGCAGGGACTGTCTCTATCTGTTGCCGACTTGTTCATCCCAAGCGCTCAGTACAGTGCTCTGCACATAGTAAGCGCTCAATAAATACTATTGAATGAATGAATGAATGTTCCCTGCCCACAGCCAATTTACTGTCTAGAGGGGAGCTTACAGTTTAGAAGCTTCTGTTCTTTGCCCACTTGTGCACTCTCATCTGCCAAATGGAAGTACAAAGTTGAAGGCAACAAACTGTGGATCTAAAAAGCAATTCTCAATACAGCGCATAAACTGATGGCCTCAACATGGGTGTGCATACACCCCCACCCACCCCCACCCAGCTGTCCACTGAATACTAAGGCAGCTGCTCTCAGCTGCTGACTCTCAGCTTCGCAAGGACATTGTGAGGACAAAATGAGAAGTCACTGTTAGGAAAATGTGGTTAGGATACTCAATAACATCGCTTTTGGTCAAAGCCAAAACAGAACAATCCTCCCCTTGATCCTCAGGCAATATAGTATCTTGCAATAAGTAATGCTACCTGTGAAAAACAAGCCAACCTTTCAGGGTCCTGTCAGTTGGTTCCTAAGGCCCCCACTGTATGGGGGTCACCCGCCCAAGAGCTTGGAGCGGGTAGAATGGGTATTTGGGAACCAGAAACCGGGTGTTCGGCGACCGTGTCTGCTTACCTTTTCGATGGGGCTGGGGCCCCTCAGAGAAAGCAGCGGCTTCCCCTTGCTGAGCCTCAGTCTCCCAGCTGAGGCCCTGCAGGTCATCTAGTGGGCGGAGCCTCAGAGAGGCGGCACCTCTGAGCCAGCACAGCCACTTAACCCTTGCCTGGAGGCAGCAGGTCTGCCCTCAAAGACCCTCTCTGCACTCTGGCATGGGTTAAATACCTGTTATCCCTCTCCTGAGTACTCTCCGTTGGAGTTTATCTCGGAGGGTCTTTCTCCAGCAATCATATTTCTTGAGCGCTTACTGCGTGCGGACCACTGTACTAAGTGTTGGGGAGAGTACCACGTTATAGAGTGACCGCACAGATTTGCCGCCCACGACTTTCGTTCATTCATTCAATCATGCTGATTGAGCGCTTCCTGTGTGCAAAGCATTGTTCTAAGCACTTGGGAGAGTACAATATAACAATCCACAGATCCATTCCTCACCCACAAGGACCTTACAGTCTAGCTTCTAGCCAGAAGCCCCGGGCTGGAGAGATTCCCCCCATTTTCACCACAGCCTGGTTTCCCTGGTCAATTCCCACAGCCGTGAGGGGCGGCGTCATGACCGGGAAGGGGCGCCGGGGGGAATGGGACACCAGGGGGAATGGGAGACCGGGCCCCATCTCCCACGGGGGCCACTAGGATCCTGTCCAGAAATCAAGTCTGCTGGGAAAAGAAGATCCGAAGCCCAGTTCTGTCCCCTTGGGGCTCAGAAAGCTGAGGGAGGCCATTCCTGCCAGAAATAGCAGAGAACCGGGTCACCTAGTGGAGACGGTGCCGATCTGGGAGTCAGAAGACCTGGGTTCCAATCCTGCCTCTGCCACTTGCCTGTTGTGTGAGCTTGGGTTAAGTGACTTAAGCCTCTCTGTGCCTCAGTTTCTTCATCTTTAAAATGGCAACTCAATACCTGTTCTCCCTTTTTTTTCATTGTATTTCTTAAGCTCTTCATTATGTGCCGGGGACTGTATGGAGTACTGGGATAGATACAAGATAATCAAGTTGGATAGACTTCAGTATTCATCCCCTTTTTACACATGAGGTAACTAAAGCACAGAGAAGTTAAATAACTTGCCCAAGGTGACCCAGAGCAGACAAGCCAGGGACTGTGGTTGCCCTGATCATTTCAACTCTTCCCCCCGCCCCCCCACCAGTGCTGAGACAGGCTCTCGTAATATCCCGGCTAGATTACTGCATCAGCCTTCTCTCTGATCTCCCTTCCTCCTCTCTCTCCCCGCTCCAGTCTATTCTTCACTCCACTGCCCGCTCATCTTCCCGCAGAAACGCTCTGGGCATGTCACTCCCCTTCTTAAAAACCTCCAGTGGTTGCCTATCGACCTCCGCACGAAACAAAAACTTCACACTCTAGGCTTCAAGGCTCTCCATCACCTTGCCCCTTCCTACCTCTCCTCCCTTCTCTCTTTCTACCGCCCACCCCGCACGCTCCGCTCCTCTGCCGCCCACCTCCTCTCCGTCCCCCGTTCTCGCTTATCCCGCCGTCGACCCCTAGGCCACGTCCTCCCGCGGTCCTGGAATGCCCTCCCTCCTCACCTCCGCCAAACTAATTCTCTTCCCCTCTTCAAAACCGTACTTAGAGCTCATCTCCTCCAAGAGGCCTTCCCAGATTGAGCTCCCCCTTTTCTCTCTGCTCCCTCTGCTCCCCCTCTACCCCCCCTTCACCTCCCCTCAGCTAAGCCCTCTTTTCCCCCCTTTCCCTCTGCTCCTCCTCCCTCCCTTCCCCTCCCCTCAGCACTGTACTCATCCGCTCAACTGAATATATTTTCATTACCCTATTTATTTTGTTAATGAGATGTACATCACTTTGAGTCTATTTATTTGCTATTGTTTCAATGAGATGTTCATCCCCCTTGATTCTATTTATTGCTATTGTTTTTGTTTGTCTGTCTCCCCCAATTAGACTGTAAGCCTGTCAAAGGGCAGGGAATGTCTCTTTCTGTTACCGATTTGTACATTCCTAGCCCTAGTACAGTGCTCTGCACATAATAAGTGCTCAATAAATGCTACCGAATGAATGAATACTCTGCACATAGTAAGCGCTCAATAAATAGGACAATGAATCAGTGAATCTCCATTTTACAGTCAAAGAAACTGAGACCCCGAGAAGTGAAATGACTTGACCCTGGTCACCTAACAATAATAATAATAATAATTATGGTACTTGTTGAGTGCTTACTATGCTCCAGACACTGTACTGAGCACCGGGATGGATACGGGCAGATCGGGTTGGACACAGTCCCTGTCCCACGTGGGACTCAATGTCTCGATCCCCCATTTCACAGATGAGGGACCTGAGGCCCGGAGAAGTAAAGTGATTTGCCCAAGGTCGCCCAGCAGACGAGTGGTGGAGCCGGGATCGCGACCCATGAACCTCTGACTCCTAGGCCCGTGCTCTATCCATTCTGTCATGCTGCTTCTCCCAGCAGGAATGTGGAGGAGTCACGATTAGAACCCACACCCTCTGACTACCAGTCAAGGCTCTTTCCATTAGGCCAATCTGCTTCCCCATCCTATCCTCTTTAGGTATGGGGTCACGATCGAAGATATCGGGAAGGAGCTTAGCCTACTGGAAAGAGTACGCCCCTAGGAGTCCGAGAACCTGGGTCCTAGTCACAGATCTGCCACTTGCCTGCTGTGCAACCTCAAGCAAGTCATTCAACTTCTCTGAGCCTCATTTTCTTCATCTGCCAAATGGGGATTCAATCCCTGTTCTCTCTCCCCCTTAGACTGTGAGCCCCATGTGAGACAAGGATTGGGTCTGAACTGATGATCTGGGATCTACCCCAGAGCTCACTTCAGGACTTGGCACAGAGTAAGCGTCCACAGACCGCAATTATGAACGCTGAATTGAAGACAAAGCATTTGGGAGCATTTCTAAGATTAATGAATCATGCCAGCTAATTTCCCTTTGAACTGCACTGAACGGGTCACTGGGTAATTCGATTCTGCAGCTTTCATTCATTCAGTCAATCGTATTTCCTGAGCACTTATTGTGTGTGGAGCACTGTACTAAGCGCTAGGGAAGTACAATTTGGCAACCAATAGAGACAATCCCTACCCGTTGGGCTCATAGTCTAGAAGGGATCCATAGCATCAATGTAAATACATAGAATTATAGATAGAAACACAATATTAATAAAATAAATAGAATAATATATACATATATACACAAGGGGTGTGGAGTCAATCAGTCATATTTAGAGACGATTCGTTTTCTCATTGTATTGAGCAATTACTATGCCATAGAGCAAAACTACTAAAGTGGTTGGGAGAGTAGAGACAGTAATAAACAAGTGACGTTTCCCCACCCACAATGAGCTTTACAAGAGGAGACGGATATCCAGTAAAATAAAATGACAGATGTGTACAGAAGTGCTGTGGGGCTGGGTGGGGGGGACCGAGCAGGGAGCAGAGTCAGGGCCACGTGGAAGGGAGTGGGAGATGAGGAGAAGTGAGAGGTTTAGGCTGAGAAGGGCCTCTTGGAACGAGAGGAAAAATGGGGAAATGGGGGTTCAGTCTGGGAAGCGTCTCCTGGAGGAGTGAGCTTTCCAGTAGGCTTTGAAGGGGGGAAAGCGTTGGCTAGTTTGGAGATGTGAGGAGGAGGGGGCCATTTCCCCCAGGTCAGAAGTAGGACGAGGCCAGGGGGTCAACGGAGGGACAGGTGAGAAGGGCCCAGCGAGGGAGGAGGTAGCAGCAGAGGAGCGGAGTGTGCGGGCTGGGCTGTAGGGAGAAGGGGAGGTGAGGTAGGAGGGGGCAAGGTGAGGGAGAGCTTGGAAGCCAAGAGTGAGGGAGTTTTGCTTCATTGCGAAAGGTTGATAGGCAACCACCGGAGATTTGTGAGGAGAGGGGTGACTTCCCAGAGCGTTTCTGTAGAAAGATAACCCGGGCTGCAGAGTGTTGGGATTCTTACGACGAGCTTACAGTCCAGAGGGACAGTCTTCAAGTCAATCAGTGGTATTTATTGAGCGCTTACTCTGTGCCGAGCACTGGACTGAGCGCTTGGGAGAGGACGATACAGCAGGGTCGGTAGACAGGATCCCTGATCGCAACGAGCTTAACCAGATATTTTTTATGGAAAAGAGGGTGAGACATTACTTGGAAGTTCTCTTCACTGAGGAGTAACACCCTCATTCGACCTTTCTGACCGCTCCCTTTGTTTTAATGCTCTCTGTTAAGCCCTCTACTATGCGCCGGGCACCGTTCCAAGTGCCGGGGCAGATACGAGCCGACGAGCCCGGACGCAGGCCTTACCCCCCATTTTAAGCTCATCGAGGGCAGGAAATGTGGGCCTGGATTAACTTTTGTCTACCCCAGCATTTAGTAGCAGAGTTGCGATGGCATTTGTTAAGTGCTTACCATGTACCAGGCACTGTTCTAAGCACCGAGGATACAAGCTAATCAGTCCACAGTCCATGTCCCAAATGGAACTCACAGTCTTTATCCCCATTTTACACATGAGGTACCTGAGATCCGGAGAAGAGAAGCGACTCACCCAAGGTCAAACGGCGGACAAGTGGCGTAGATGGAACCGGAACCCAGATCCTTCCGACTCCCAGGCTCTATCCACGAGGCCTCATGGTTTAGCACTTAACAAATACCATACGAATGGCACGGCTTCGGCTACCACGTCAATTTGAACGACTCGCCAATCCGTCTCTCCGACCGTCTGCCAAGCGAGAGTGGAAAGAGATTTTTCTTTTAGGACAAGATTATCAAGTCGTCAATTACGCTTCCACTCCAGTAGGCCCCCTTTCTAATTTAGATGAATGCGTGTCAGTAAGCTCACTGCGGGCAGGGAACGGGTCTCTGACTCGAAAGTATTGCACTCTCCCAAGTGCTTAGTACCGTGGAATGCACGTAGTAAGCACTCAGTGAATTCCACTGATTGACTAATGAGCTTATCGTTATTATATGACAATTATGACGCTTCCACAAAGATTTGGATAGACTCAATGAGGCATCCAGAAAGACCAGCATCCAAAAAAGCGGTTACAATAGGGAGATTTTGCCATTCAGATTGGGGGGAAAGAAAAAAAAGTCATCAGAACTCACAGTATCAGCCCCATGTGGGGCGGGGACTGTGTCCAACTCGATTTGTCAACCCCAGTTCTTGGTACAGTGCCAGGCACATACTAAGTGCTCAACAAATTCCATTATTAGTTATTCTAATAATAAAATAGGGATTCAATACTTGTTCCCCCCTCCTGCTTGTACTGGGAGTTCCATGAGGGACGGAGAATGAGTCTGACCTGTTCATCTTGAATCTACCCAGGGCATAGTACATGATGGGCACTTAAAACGCCATCATGATTATTATCATCATTATGCGGGAGGTGGTGGGAGGCAGGAGGTTTCTCAACAGATTTCCATCCTCTCCTCCTCCTGCCTTGATAAGGAGAGGACGGTCGTTTGGCTCGGCAGTCTGCACGATGCCGAAGCGGGAACTTGGGAGATTAAGCGACGGGGTTTATTTTACGCAGACCACTTTACCTAGCGCTCGTTAGCGGTCACCAAAGCTGCTAGACGCAATCCCTGCCTTCAAGGGTCTTAGGTTCTACTGGGGAAGTCCGGGGCTAAAACAAAACTATGGGTCGGGGGAGATATCTGGGGCACAAGATATATTTGCATGGACAAACATGCGCGTCCACAAGGGCCATCTGTGCGTGGCTGGGTAAATATGTATTTTGAGTTGTCTGTCTTGAGGTGGTTGTACATACCCACGTTAGGGTGTCTCCGTGCCTCCGCCACTTTTCTGCTCTGTGATCTTGGGCAAGTCTCTTCACTTCTCTGGGCCTCAGTGACCTCATCTGTAAAACGGAGATTAAGACAGTGAGCCCGACGTGGGACAGGGACTGTGTCCAATCTGATTTGCTCATCTTCCCCCGCAGCGCTGGGTTGTGGGTGCTTAACTGATACCATGACTGATGAACCCCAGTTCAGCCATTTGTCTGCTGGATGACCTTGGGCAGGTCACACAACCTCTCTGGGCCTCAGTTACCTCACTGTCAAATGGGGATGGAGAATGTGGGCCCTGTGTGGGAAAGGGACTGCGTCTAAACCGACTGCCTCCTATTTACCCCAGCATTTGGTGCCATGCCTGGCCCACGGTAAGTGCTTTACAGATCCACAGTTATCATTATTGCTACTATTACAACAGTTAGTAGACATTTCCTGCCCACAAAGAGTTTACAGACTCGAGGGAGAGAACAGACATGAATATCAATAAACGGCAGCTACCTTGGCACTCGTCTTGCCTCATGCCGTCGAGTCTTCTCCGACCCATAGCGACGTCCCGGACACATCTCTCCCGGAACGCCCCACCTCCGTCAGCAGTGCAGTCGTAGAGTTTTCTTGGTAAAAATACAGACGGGGTTTACCGTCGCCATCTTCCGAGTGGTAAATTTGAGTCTCCCTCCGTCGTCTCTCTCCCCTGCTGTTGCTGCTGCCCAGTGCAGGTGGGTTTTGACTTATAGCACATTGCATTCTGCTCCCTAGCCACTGGCCAAGGTAGAAATGTAATGGACAGGCCTCTGCTCGACTCTCCCTCCCGTGGTCGAGACTGGTAGAGTATTCATTCATTCATTCATTCATTCAATAGTATTTATTGAGCGCTTACTATGTGCAGAGCACTGTACTAAGCGCTGGGAATGAACAAGTCGGCAACAGATAGAGTAATGGAAACTCTCCAGGTGTGACCCTGAGAAGGGATCCTGGCACTTAGTAAGTGTTTAATATCACGATTGTGATCATTATTAGAAAGAGGGGAAGGGGAAAGCCAAAACCCAGAGTTTGAGGGACACCCCTAAAGTCACACAGACAGGCACTCGTTCATTCTCCGGCTCCTCTTCCGTCTCCCACCCCTTTACTGTGGGGGTCCCTCAAGGTTCATTTCCGGGTCCCCTTCTATTCTCCATCTACACCCACTCTCTTGGAGAACTCATTCACTCCCATGACTTCAAGTAGCATCTCTATGCTGACGATACCCATATCGCGCATCTCCCTATTCACTCCCTCTCTCTCCAGTCTCGCATCTCCTCCCGCCTTCAAGACATCTCTACTTGGATGCCCTCCCGACACCACAAACCTGGCATATCCAAAACAGAGCTCTTTATCCTCCCACCCAAACCCTGTCCTTCCTGACATCGTAGATGGCACCACCATCCTTCCTGCCTCGCAAGCCCGTCACCTTGAAGTTATCATTGACTCCTCTCTGTCATTTGACCCATGTATTCGATCCCTCGCTAAATCCTGTCGGTCTCGTCTTCGCAACATCACTAAAATCCACCCTTTCCCCTCTCCATTCAAGTTAATACCCTCACTCATTCATTTGTTCAATTGTATTTATTGTTTACTGTGTGCAGAGCACTGTACTAAGCGCTTGAAAAGTACAATTTGGCAACAGATAGAGAGAATCCCTACCCACCAATGGGGTCATAGTCTAGAAGGGGGAGGCAAACAACAAACAAAACATCCTGCCGGGATTTCCTGCCCATTCCTGCATCAGCCTCCTTGCTGACCTCCTAGCCTCTGGTCTCCCCCCACCTCCACTCCATACTTCATTCTGCTGCCTGGATCATTTTTCTACAGAAACACTCAGAACACATCACCCTCCTCCTCAGAAAACTCCAGTACTTGCCCATCCACCTCTGCTTCAAAACTAAATTTCCTCACCCTTGGCTTTAAAGCAGTCCACCACCTTGCCCCCCCCCCCCCCCCACCTCACTTCTCCCCTTCTACAACCCAGCCCACACACTCTGCTCCTCCGGTGCTAACCTTCCCACTCTTCCTCCATCTCGCCGCCATCCCCTAGCCCATGTCTCGCCTCTGGCCCGGCCCACCCTCCCTCCTCATATCCGACAGAAGATTCCTATCCCCCACCTTCAAAGACTTATTGAAGGCATGTCTCCTCCAAGAGGCCTTCTCAGCCTAAACCTCACTTCTCATCTCCCACTCCCTTCCATGTGGCCCTGACTTGCTCCCCTTGCTCTTCCCCCCCACCCAGCCCCACAGCACTTCTGTACCTATCTGTCATTTTATTTTACTGATATGTCTCCCCTCTTGTAAGCTCATTGTGGGTGGGGAACGTCACTGTTTATTACTGTACTCTACTCTCCCAACCACTTAGTAGATTGCTCTATGCATAGTAATTGCTCAATACAATTGAGAAAACGAACTCAAGTCTCTAAAATATGACTGATTGACTCAGTGATTGGGTAGTGGAATGTGGGACAACCTCCACCCTGAGCCCTCCTCTGGGCTGCCCCCTCCCTGGCTCCTGGGCCCAGAGGGTCCTGCCTCCCAGCCTAGCGCAGCCCAAGTCGATAGAGTCAGGGAGACATCCGAGACTTCCCAGCCAATGGGAGCCATAGTATTCTGGTCCATTCCTCTAGAGAATTTCAGGCTGGAGTGGCAGAGAGGGATAGAGAATGAGAGGTATCATCACACCCTCTGTTTGACCTCTCAAGACTCCTGCCCCCTTAACCTGCCTGGCTGAGACAGAAGGAATGAGACCTGAGAGGAGGGAAGGACGAGTGGCAGTTCTAGCAAGCCAAAGTACAAGTCAGAAGCTGGTGGCGTGCGTCTGTTTTGCGTACTCAGTTAATACCCCCCACCCTTAACACCCTGCCTTGGAGCAGGGGCAGCTGCCACTGGCCCAAGGCGGCTCAGGAGTGAAGCAGAACGTAGATATTTTATTCCATACAGTTGCTTGTGGCCTTACAGAGGCCAAGCTGCCAAGGGGACAGAGAGGGGAAGAGGGGGTCAGACTGTGCCATTTCCTGCAGTGGGGCGGGGGGCAGGGGGAACCACTTTGCATCTTCCCACTCTAGGATTTGCTCCTAATCCTCCCCCCACCCCTTCGGCTCCTCCAAGAGGGATGGATGACACATGGCAGTCACACACACATTCACGCAGATAGACACACACCCTAACTACCGCTATCCCTGTACCCCGCGCCCCCAGGGGCACCCCCCTCGGCCAGGAAAGCGAGTCTGTACTCTTGAAGCCAGAGCTGGGCAGATAACTCCCAGTGGACCAAGCCAGGAGGAAGCCACGCTGACTATAGAATTAAGGGCCCCAGGCGACTTCACACCTGGTCTTGAGTCCATCCTCAGAGTACCTGTCCAGAACTCTAGACCCCAGTTTCCAGAACCCGGCTCCCCATCCAAAGAGGGGCGGTCCCTCTCACCCTGCTCTGGTCCCTGCCCTCGTTCTCACGCCGGAGACACACGCACATCCATCACCTCTAGGAATTACCAGAGATTCATGTGGCACCCACGATGCGGTGTTTGACCCTTGACCCTTCCCCAAAGGAAATGGCATTGTCTGGAGGAAGGGGATACAATCTTGGGCTTGGGGCGGGAGAGGGTGTCCAGGGGGCAGCAGGCTGGGGCCCACCGACTCCCTCACGGGGACGGTGCAGTGCTCGCGGCATCCCACGAGGGGCCGGTTAGTCCTCCACTGTCCACGTGGGCCACTGGTCCGGTTCGGGTCCGCGCTGCAGCTTCCTGGGGAGAGATGTGACCTTTGATTGGATGATGAAGTGTGCCCCAGCTCACCCCTGGGAAGAGTACCAGCCAGTTTGGGCGGTTGGAGGGGAAAAAGGCTTGGCTGGGTCTCCAACGGGGAGCCCAGGGCTCCAGCCCGGGAGCAGGAAGTTGTACGTGGTATTACATTGTCTGGGTCAGGGGTCACTCCTTGGCCAGGTGGGACTCGGTCCCTGCATTGAGTTGTGGACTATAAGGATGTAGTGGATTATAGCGAGGGATAAGGATCCCTTCACTCAAGCACGCAGGACAGGGCTCAATACCATCGATTTCTCCCACTTGCACGAAACAGAGCCCCAACAGCCCCAGACCCAAGACGTAACACTCACCATCCTGTCCCCACCACGCGGTCCTTGGGGAGGCAGGGATAGATGAGGGGTCCTGGTCTCCCGTGATGCATCTGGGGCTCAGGCTCCTTCCATGGCCTTAAGTATACACCTAGTCAGGACTCAGGGCAATCTCACTCTGCCTCCTTCCTCGGGTCAGGGGGTGCTGCCTCCTGGGCCCAGCTCCATCCATCTGTGTCCTCATCCTTCAGCTGGACTGATGCCTGCGTGATCACTGGAGAGAGCAGAGAGGAGACGGAGACCAAGATAGGAGGCAGGGAGAGAGAGAGAGAGAGAGAGAGAGAGAGAGAGAGAGAGACAGAGGAGACCCCCTTTGAGACTCCGAGACAAAGCAGCCACCACTCACACTCCCTGCAGGGGAGGCCCTGGCTGCCTTAGCCTGGGTGGGGTCCAGCCTTGGGGTGAACAACCTGGATTTCTCCCCAGTCTTAGCCCCTGCAGACCCCCTCCCCAACCCACCCACACTTCCCCAGAATCTTACCTCTGAGCAGGATGGTCTGGAAAACTTCTCCATGGCGGCAGAAAGAAGCTGGGCTTCTGCCCTTTCTCTTCATGCAGTCAAGGCCCCGGACACTTACCGAGCGCCAGTCTGATCCTTCACGCTTGCCCTTCTTCCCTGCTCCAGGTTTGGTCTCACTTGGGCGAGACCACCCCTCATTAAGCACCCTCTTTGTTCAGCTGGGTGGAAGAGACACAGTCCCTGCCCACTGGGAGCTCACAATCTAAGTCACTCATTCCGTCAAGTGATGGGATTTGAGCTCTTCCTCTGTGCAGAGCACTGTACTACACCCTTGGGAGCATAGATTAGAAAAATTTAAAAAGACACCAGCCCTACCCAAAACAAGCCTAGAAGGGGAAACATTGACTTTGAAAAAAACCACAGTTTGAACGCTTCCAAGCGTTCAACACTACATAGCATACGTGGCCCCCGCACTAAAGAAGCATCGATTCCGTGACAGACGTTCAAACAGGTACACACAGGTGGAAAGGCATATACAAGGTCGGTACGTGAAGCTTCGCACGCTGAACCCAAGCTCAAATCGGCAGTACGAGTAGATGAAAAACAGAGTAAATGAGTACGTACAGCAGAAGATGGCAGGATTGCATTAAGACATCTATAGTGTTTATTGAACGCTATTTGACAGAGCACTAGACCATGAGGAGGATGGGGGGAGAGGCCTCTATTGCGAAGGACAACCGTTTCAGTCAGTCCCTCGTATTTACCCCTCACTTCCCGTGAACGGAGCACAATATCACCATCAACAGATAGATTCCCTGTCCATTATGGAGTTTACCATCTAGAGGAGGAAGGAAGATAATAGATATAAATTACACCCATTTAAGTAGGAGCCACGACGAGTCATCTGGAAATATTCTGCAGACTAGGTTACAACTCAAGGAGAGATTTACACTTTGGAACTCAGTTTCCCAGGCGCTCAGTACAGTGCTCTGCCTCAATCAATACTTGTGGTGTGGGGGAGGAGACTCAGCTTCTGCTGCTACAACAGTGCTTGTGTTTGTGGTGCTCCACATCAGTCCGTCATGTTTATTGAGTGCAGAGCACTCTTTAAGAGACTTGGGCGAGTACAAGTGAACAACAGACACATTCCCCTGCCCAAAACGAGCTTCCAGTCTATTCCACACGTGTGGTTAGTGAACACCAAATCAGTGTTGGGCTTTTGAGGCGTCATAATGGAGTCCCACAGGGGTGAAGGCGCAAGTTGGATCTTGGGGTAGAGGAATTGGGAAGCCCAAAGAGAGAGAGAGTCCCCACCTAGACAGCTGAGGTCGGCTCAATGCTGCCTTCAGAGGGGCTTCCTGTTTAAAAGCCCTAGAGGGGCGCAAGGCGGTACTGCCACCCCACCCCTCTACGGCCGACGGGTCTCGGTTCCTGCCCGGGGTGGGGGCTCACAATCTGATGTTATGATACCGACGCTTCCGCGACCAACGCACGGCGCTGAATCCAAGGAGGATGATGGAGGGCCGGGTGAAGTTTCCAGTGGATAGGAGCTGGATGTGCAACCCTTTGGGGATGATAAGGGGGCTCACAAGCCTTGCAGAAGCACCTCAGCACCTTCTACCTCATCCCAGGCGCAGGGTCCCATGTGGGGAAGGACACTGGCCTTTGTGAATTTATAGTATAGGGGGAAATCGTAGCTACCTAGGGGCTGGCCAGAGCACACCGAACAGAACACAATGACAGACACACACACAGACAATTAGCATGCACCCCCCCGCATGCATCCCATGGTTTCTGCCCCATCCCTTTCTCCCCCAAAGCAAACTGTCATCTCTAAACACAGAGTATAAAATACTTTATGGCATCACAACCTCTCCATTTCCTCTATTCCAGAGGAATTTTGTTGTCCCAATCAACCCGCCACTTCTCTTCCTCAATCCTAGCCTTATCTCCCACGCCAAAATACCAAAACCAGTCCAGTCACCAGGTATCGCAAGCCTAAACAGACCACAGTCATTTCTGAATCTTCCAGAGAAAACCAAAGCCCGCTACAAGCCACCCCCTCACCGAGATAGTCAAAATCAATGAGCTCAGCCTTAAATTGCCCCAAGTCCGTTCTGAGCCATCAAAATAAACCTATTAGCATCACCATTTCAATAGGTGTTGATTATCAACCAAGCACTTAGGAGAAGGCTTTGTACAATATAAATCCTCAATAAACACAATTGGATGAATGAACAAAAGATAAGATAACCAAGGAATAATCCCAGGCCCCACTCACCAAACCCCCAGGGAACAGCTACCATCTTCTCTCGCCAGCCTAGAGGAAATAACACCCCAGAACCTCTATAGGGTAGGGAAAAAGCCAGCAGCCTCTGGGGCTTTAAAGGCACAGTTCCACTTGGCCCATTGAAGAGAGACTGAGTTTCTGTGGGTGGGGCTGTAGAATCCAGGAAGGAAGAGGCAGAAGGGGATTAAGGAGAAGCGGATTTGCAGCTGCCCCTCGTTAAAAGGATTTGGAAAAACAGACTTAAGTTATAGACACCTGCAACCCATTCACATGCTCCTTGAGGAGCGGGTCTAATGCTCCTCTGGGGCTTTCCCAGCACTTCAGATAGAGCTTTGCACCCAGGAGGGTGTTGGCTAATCAAGAACAAATCAATCAATCAATCAATGAACTCAAGCTCTTCAGTGAAGCCTCCTCAGCTCCCAGGCCCCACTCTCCCCTCCACTCTGTCTCTCATTTTCCCTTTTTGCTTCCTTTTCTGTGGTATTTGTTAAGCACTGTGCTGGGCCCCGCGGTGGATAGCAGATAGTCGGGTTGGATACGGTCCCTGCTCCACATAGGGCTCGCACTCTTGATCCCCCATTTGACAGATGAGGTGACTGAGGCCCAGAGAAGTGAAGTGACTTGCCCAGGGTCACACAGCAGATGGGGGGCAGAGCCAGGCTTGGAACCCTGGTCCTTTGACTCCCAGGCTGGGCCCTTTCCACTAGGCCGGTCTGCTTCTCTCCTCCCTGCTTCTGTCCCTTTCAGTTTCCGGGGAAAGGACTGTTGGTATAAAAAGTAGGTAGAGGAGGTCAGGTTTCAGAGGGGCTCAACCCAGGAGTCTGGGGAGGGTGGAGGGAAAAGGCAGGGAAGGGGTGGAGAAGACAGGAAGGAAGGACGAGTCAGCTTTAAGGCTGGCCACTGGGGTGACCCCTGATGGCCATCCAATAATAATAATAGTATTTTTTAAGCACTTCCTACATGCCAAGCACTGTACTAAGTGCTAAGTACTAAGTGCTGATTCCCAGGGTTTCACATGTCTCAAGGAACACCTTTTTATGCTATTGGTTAGGCGCTCACTATGTGTTCAATACTCTTCTAAGCACTGGGGTAGCTACAGGTGAATTAGGTCAGGCACAGTCCCTCTCCTGTGTGGGGCTCATAGTCTAAGTAGGAGGGAGAGCAGGAGAACTGAGGCCCAGAGAAGTGGAGCGACTTGCCCAAGGTGACACAGCAGGCAGTTGGCGGAGCGGGGATTGGAACTCAGGTCCTTTGACTCCCAGGCGCAGGCTCTTTCCCACAAGGCCACGCTGCTTCTCGGAGGTCCGTCCGAATCTTGGGCGTTTCTCCGGCAGATACGCAGATACCGCTTCCGAGTTGCGGTACTCGGTAGTCGGAGTTAAGGAGGCTGGGCACGGAAAATAAAAACGGTGGACGGGACAGGCGCTCGGTACCGACCCTGGGATTCGAACCCATGACCTATGACTCCCAAGCCCGGGCTCTTTCCCATGAGCCACGCTGGATAAGGGGAGGGGTCGGCTCGGACAGATGGCCGTTCGATCGGCCACTTCTCCTGGGGGGCTGGGACTCAATCGAAGCCACACAGCAGGTCTGCCGTGGGGCTCTCCGGCCTCCCCTCCCAGAATGCTTTGGGGTTGGGACAAGTCACACAGGGTCCCTCGGGACTTACCCTAGAACAGGTTTCCAGTTTTAGGGTGCAGAGATTGGATTGAGGTGCCACGTGTCTGCTGTGTGACCTTGGGTAAGTCGCTGTACTTCTCTGGGCCTCAGTTCCCTCACCTGTAAAATGGGGATTAAGACTTTGAGCTCCACGTGGGACAGCCTCTGTGTCCAACCTCATTGCCTTATACCTACCCCAGTGGTTAGAACAGTGCTTGGCACTTCATAAGTTCTTAACTAATACCACACATTATTATTATCATTAGCAGTCTAAACAGCGGGGTTCAGCCTTTATTCACTGAACGTGCCAAAACCCATCTTAGGCTCATCGCATCATATTCCACATTCCTTCAAGATGAAGAGCACCCAGGATGCACCTAAGATCTGCGCAGTGCCAGCTCACTGGCTGTGGTCAAAGTGGTTAAAGATTTAACTCTGACTAAACCAGGCCAATTTTGGATGAAAGGGTCTTCTAGGAGGGTACAGAGACCATGGAAAAGCAAAGAAAGCAAAGCCAAAAATTGAAAGTATTGAAGCGTGGCGTAAACCTGACCTGCGAAAATAAAGAGGTGACTCTATATTGTAAATCAGTGCCACGAAGTTTCTCTTAACTTAGAGATGTCACTAAAAGATGTCTCTGATGATGGCTGGAAACTGAGGAAGAAAAGGTAGCATCAAAGGAGAGCCTGAAAGCTCGTTATGGGCAGTGAATGTGTCTGCTAGTTTGCTTAAGAATAATAATAATTATTATTTTTATAATGGCATCTATCCCAGTGCTTAGTATAGTGCCTGACACATAGTAAGCACTTAAATACCAGAAAAAAGGGCTATCGACTTTCACCAGAAAAACTAACTCAGCAGCAACATCGGTGACGGCCTTTAACTTGGAAGCAGTGTGAATCCTCTGGTACACAACAGCAGCTGGGCTTGGCATCTATTAAGTGCTTAAATTTACCACAATTATTATTCTTGTTATTATAAGGGGCAGGCTTCAATCCATCAACAGTCGATCAGTGAACAGCATTTACTGAGCACTGTCAAGCACTGTATTAAGCAACTGGAAGAGTCCGCTGGGGTTATTAGACAAAATCCCTGCCTTCAAAGGGCAAACAGCTCAGCAACTTGCCAGCTGGAGTCCTTTTAGCCTTAATTGTCATCTCTCTGAGAAGAGGAGAGAAGAGGCATCCTTCCCATCATTCTCAACTAGCCCTAAGCCTGTCTTATTAGTCTTAATTGATTTCAGTTGTTCTTAATTAGCCTCATTAACAGTAAAGGAAGAGTAAAACAAAATTTTAAAGGTTACCGATGGAGTAAGGGCTAAAGATTTTGGCTCAGCACCTCTGTGGTCGTAAGTTCTGATCCAGCTTGTGAGATCCAAATCTTTTTAAGATTCTAACAATGGAGCCGGGACTCTGAAGTCTGGTTTTGTCCCCTTGGGATTTTGAGGCCCGGTTCTGTCCCCCCTTGGGGCTCTGAGGCTTGGTCTGTCTCCCTTGGACTCAGAAAGCTGAGATTTTAGCTGAGGGAGGACATTCCTGTCACAGATAGCACAAAGCCAGGTCACCCAGTGGACAGAGTGCTGATCTGGGAGTCAGAAGAAGCGGGTTCCGATCCTGTCTCCACCACTTGCCTGGTGTGTGACCTTGGGTGAAGTGCTGCTCTGTGCCTCTGTTTCTTCAACTGTAAAATAGGGATTCGATACGCATTCTCCCTTCTTTTTTATGGCATTGGTTAAGCACTTTATTATGTGCTAGGGACTGGTCTAAGCACTGGGATAGATACAAAGTAATTAAGCTGGACAAAGTCCATGTCCCACCTGGGACCCACAGTCATCATGCCCACTTTACAGATGAGGCTAGTGAGGCACAGAGAAGTTAAATTACTGGCCCAAGGTCACACAGCTGCCAAGCCAGGGACTGTGGCTGACCTGCTCATTTCGTCTGTTCCCCATTGCTCAGGAGAGTGCTTGGCTCACAATAAGCATTTAAACAGCACAGAGATTTATTATGATTCAATTCATTCAATCGTATTTATTGAGCGCTAATGTTGTGCAGAGCACTGTACTAAGCTCTTGAAAAGTACTATTCAGCACAGAAGCACAGAAGCACAGAAGAGCACCACGTTGTCACAGGGGAGACACAGAGGATTCGTTCGACGAGAGGAAGAGAGCAGTGAAAAAAGGAGCAGTAAAAGTAGTTTAAGATATAATGCCAATCTATTTATGGGTATATACCTATATGCCGGAGTTAGGGCACCATACTTAAATACTAAAAGAGCTACTGGGAATGTCATGACTTAGGGTATTGGGAATTAATCAAAAAAGGCATCCTGGAGGAGGGGGGAAGGAGGAGGAGGGGGAGAAAGAGGCTTGAGGATAGGAGGAGATGTGGTAATGATAATAATAAAACTAATAATAGCGCTATTTGTTAAGTGACTACTGCGTGTCGAGCAACGTATTAAACTCTGCGGGAGTTATAAGATAATCAGGTCCCACACGAGTTCCTCATGAAGCTCACACTCCAAGTATAAGGGAGAACACATATTCAGTTGAAGAAACTGAGACCCAGAGAAGTCAAGTGACTTGCCCACGGTCACATAACAGGTACGTGGAGGAGGTGGGATGAGAACCTACCTTCTCTGACTCCGGGGCCGGAGCTCTTTTCACTAGACAACTCCGCTTCCCTATTCTCTTTAGGTAGAGGGTCACAATGAAAGGCACTGGGAAGCATCTAGGAGTCTAATCCAAGGACCTGGGTTCTAACCTCAGACCCGCCACTTCATTCAGTTGAATTTACCGTGTGCTTACTGCATGTGGAGCACCGTAATAAATGCTTAGAAGAGTGCAATACAACACATAAACAGTCACAGTCCCTGCCCACAGAGAGCTTCCAGTCTAGAGGTAGGGAGACAACATTAATATAAATAAATTTATTATTTGGGCTCGGAGGGGGAAGAAGAAAGGGAGCAAGTCAGGGTGACCCAGAAGGGAGTGGGAGAAGAGGAAAAAAGGGCTTTAGTTAGGGAAGGCCTCTTGGAGGAGATGGGCCTTGGATAAGATTCTGGAGGCAGGGGAGAGTAATTATCTGTTGGATTTGAGGAGGGAGGGTATTCCAGGCCAGAGGCAGGATGTGGGCCGGGGTCAGCGACAAGATAAGAAGAAGAAGAAGAATGGCATTTGTTAAACGCTTACTGTGTGCCAAGGACTGTTCTAAGCGCTGGGGTAGACACAGGGGAATCAGGTTGTCCCACGTGAGGCTCACAGTCTTCATCCCCATTTTAAAGATGAGGTAACTGAGGCACAGAGAAGGGAAGTGACTTGCCCAAAGTCACACAGCTGACAAGCGGCTGAGCCTGGATTTGAACCCATGGCCTCTGACTCCCAAGCCTGTGCTCTTTCTACTGAGCCAAGCTGCTTCATTCATTCATTCGGTCCCATTTATTGAGCTCTCACTATGTGCAGAGCCCTGTGCTAAGCACTTGGAAAGTACAATTCGGCAACAGATAGAGACAATCCCTACCCAACAATGGGCTCACAATCTACAAGGGGGAGACAGACAACAAAACAAGTAGACAGGCATCACTACCATCAGAATAGATAAACAGAACCAGAGATAAATGCACACGATTGATAAATGAAATAGAACCATAAATATATACAAATATGTACAGGTGCTGTGGGGAGGAGGAAGGGGGTAGAGCACGGGGGTGGGGAGGGAGTCGGGGTGATGGGGAGGGGAAGAGAAGCAGAGGGAAAGGGAGGGCTCAGTCTGGGAAGGCCTCCCGGAGGAGGTGAGCTTTCGGGAGGGCTTTGAAGAGGGGAAGGGAGTCAGTTCGGCGGATGTGAGGAGGGAGGGCATTCCAGGTCAGAGGTAGGACGTGGGCCGGGGGTCGACGGCGGGACGGGTGAGAACGTGGGACAGCGAGAAGGTTAGCGGCAGAGGAGGGGAGTGTGCGGGCTGGGCTGTAGGAGGAGAGAAGGGAGGGGAGGAAGGAGGGGGCAAGGGGATGGAGAGCTTTGAAGCCAAGAGGGAGGAGTTGGACTAAGCGCTTGGGAAAGCACAATGCAATAATGAACAGTGACATTCCCTTCCCGCAACAAGCTATTCTCCCTGCTGATAATAATAATAATAATAATAATAGTGCTTAAGTCCTTACTAGGTGCCAAGCACCGGAACACAGTCCCTGTCCCACATGGGCCTCACTCTTATCCTCATTTTACAGACGAGGTAACTGAGGCCCAGAGAAGTTGAGCGACTAGTGGTGCGGCTGGGATAATTCCAGGTCATTCCGACTCCCAGACCCAAGCTCTATCCACTTAGCAGGGAAAAGAGCAGGGAGAATGCATGGCTAACTCCATATTCTCTTCTTGCCCGGCTCTTCCTGAGGCTCTCAAAGCTGCCTCCGTGCTGCTCTTTCTGCCCTTCTCCCTGCCGTTTTCTCTACCACTTTTCTCGCTCCTCTCTTCGGGAAAACGCCGGATCCCACTTGAGAACTGGGAATCGGTTTCTGAGGACAGGCCTAACCGGAGCGCTGCTATCAAGAAGGTAATGGTTCTGTCTGAGAAAAACATTTCAGAGGAAAGAGAAACAAGGAGGCAAAAGAGAAAGCAGCACCAAGAATGACAAACATTAAGTATAACAACAAAACATGGGACAATCTTTTCCATTTTTTCTTTTCTTTTTTTTTTTTCGTTTGGTGCCCAGTATGATCAGGGCTGTGAATCCAGTTTTGGCCCTTTCAATCTTAGATAAAGCTCACCATCAGCGATGCTTTCTGCTTCTAAAACAAAAGACAACACTTGATCTTCCCGCTGCTCTCGCTGTTGCTCTATGCAAGAGAATTTCGTAGAATCAGACGCTGGGCAGTAAGCTCAGCTTGGGCGCGGGTCGCGTCTACAAAATCTTTTGTACTGTACTCTCCCAAGACTGTAAGTGCTCAGTAAATCCCGTTGATTAATCAGGAAAGGAGGATTGGGTCAAGCTGGAGAGACTACGGAGATCCCGCAGTCCGTATCTTACCTGTGCCCGGATCCTTGCCGGGGGAACGGCGTTGAGCCGTCTCTCCAGAGGTGCTGGAAGAGGCTGCAAGATTGGCCCTTAGCCCCAAGATTTAATGATTCGAGGGCCAGAAGGGTCCACTGCTTTGCCAAGTGCCTGGAGAAGGCTCTCCTCTTCTCTCTCGTCACCCCAAGCACACACCCAACCGCCTCTGGACCATCCCCAACCCCCGATTCCCTCTGGTTTTCTCCCAAACCCCAGTGGGATAATCTCCTCTCTCCCCACCCCCCTCCCCCAGACTACCTGACTGTGTACTTTCAAATCGCCCAGCACTTGGGCATCTCCCCCACACTGCTCTTATGTACATATTTTGCCCGGTGACCTGTGCAGTTAGATGCACCTGATCTCAGCCGTTCTCTGAAAGGGCTGCAGGCGGACCCTCCGTGAAACTATCGGGCACCTGACACGTTGTTCGTAAACAGAAAAGCTCTGGCTAGCCGGGCCAGGCTGCTGTGGCATCGGTGGGCGCCACTGCGGGAATCGGACGGCAAGATTAGGGCGACGAGGAGACAGGGAAGAGGGAGAGCGATGAACCGAGATACAGGAAGACCGAGAGAGGCAGAGGGCAGAGACATAGAAATAGGATGTATTAAGTCCTCACTGTGTGCAGAGCAGTGGAGTAAGCGCTGGGAGAGAATACGCAGATGGGAATAGACCTGTTGGGGGTACCTTGGAGGGCTCACCATCTAAAACGCTGTGCGCCCCACATGGGACTGTGTCCAACCTGATTTGCTTGTAATAATAATAATAATAATGTTGGTATTTGTTAAGCGCTTACTACGTGCAGACCACTGTTCTAAGCGCTGGGGGAGATACAGGGTCATCAG
This sequence comes from Ornithorhynchus anatinus, assembly GCF_004115215.2. Classification (NCBI taxonomy): domain Eukaryota; kingdom Metazoa; phylum Chordata; class Mammalia; order Monotremata; family Ornithorhynchidae; genus Ornithorhynchus; species Ornithorhynchus anatinus. The sequence goes on along the minus strand of NC_041748.1, from coordinate 13,336,021 downwards.
ATTGTCCCACATGAGACTCAGTCTTAATTCCCATTTTACAGAGGAGGGAACTGAGGCACAGAGAAGTTAAGTGACTTGTCCACAGTCACACTGCTGACAGGTGGCAGAGCCGGGATTCGAACCCATGACCTCTGACTCCCGAGCCCGGGCTCTTTCTGCTAAGCCACGATCCACCCCAGTGCTGGGTACAGTGCCTGGCACATAATAATAATAATAATGTTGGCATTTGTTAAGCGCTTACTATGTGCCGAGCACTGTTCTAAGCGCTGGGATAGACACAGGGGAATCAGGTTGTCCCACGTGGGGCACATAATAAGCGCTTAACAAATACCACAATTATTATTATTATTATTATTATCAATTGGGGTCAGGGGCTGGAGACAGACATATCAGGGATGGGACAGGGACTGGGTCCAACCTGACGATTGATTGACGGATCGACCTGGGTTCTAATCCCGGCTCTGCCACTTGCCTGCCGAGGGACCTTGAGGCAAGTCGCTTCACTTCTCTGGGCCTCAGTTCCCTCATCTGGAAAATGGGGGTTGAGATTGTGAGCCCCACATGGGACAGGCACTGTGTCCCCTCGATTTGCTTGTATCCACCCCAGCGATTAGTACACTGCCTGATACATAGTAAGCACCTAACAGTACAATTATTATTATCATTATTCGCTGTGCCTCAGTGACCTCATCTGTAAAATGGGGACTGAAACTGTGAGCCCCATGTGGAACAGGAAACTGTGTCCAACCCGATTGGCTCATATCTACCCCCGCACTTAGTACAGTACCCAGCACAAAGTGCTTAAAAAATACTATAATTATCTACCCCAGCACTTAGAACAGTGCTTGGCACACAGTAAGTGCTTAATAAATACCAACATGATTATTATTAGGAAGTTGCAAAGTGGGGCTTAGAACCCACATCCTCTGGCTCCCAAGCCCGGGCTCTTTCCACTAAGCCACGCTGTTGCTTTGACAACATTAAGTATCCTGTTCTTGGAGTAAGCCCATTCTTCCAAAGTTCCCTGAGCACTCAAGTTTTGCACTCATGACACGTGTATAAATATCCTTATATACAGTTGCTCCCCTTGCCTGAAATCTATCTTAATGCCTGTCTCTTTGCTTTAGGCTATTAACTCCTTGCAACCAGAGAATGTGTCTATGAACTGAACTCTACTCTCCCAAGCTCCTAGTTCAGCGCTTGGACCAAACTAATAATAATAATGAGTGGTATTTAAGTGCTTACTGTGTGCCAGGCACTGTACTAAGTAGTAGAGAGAAACAGTAAGCCCTAGTGGCAAGAGCGCAGATTTGGGAGTCAGAGGCTGTGGGTCCTGATCCCGGATCTGCCACTTGTCTGCTGTGTGACCTTGGGTAAATCACTTGGCTTCTCTGGGCCTCAGTTACCTCATCTGTAAAACGGGGATTGAGACTGTGAGCCCCATGTGGGACAGGGACTGCGTCCAACCTGATTGCCTTGTATCTACCCCAGGGCTGAGAACAGTGCTTGACACATAATAATAATGTTGGTATTGGTTAAGCGCTTACTATGTGCAGAGCATTGTTCTAAGCGCTGGGGTAGATACAGGGTAATCAGGTTGTCCCACGTGAGGCTCACAGTTAATCCCCATTTTACAGATGAGATAAGTGAGGCACAGAGAAATTAAGGGACTTGCCCACAGTCACAGAGCTGACAAGTGGCAGAGCCGGGATTCAAACCCATGACCTCTGACTCCCAAGCCCGGGCTCTTTCCACTGAGCCACGCTAATAAGCACTTAACAAATACCATTATCATCATTATTATTATTATTATTGTTATTATTTTTAAGCCCTGGGGTGAGAACGTGGATTAGTATCCATGGCCATCTGACTCCCAGGCCCGTGCTCTACCCACTACAATAAATCCCACCAATGGATTAAAGCAACATGGCGTAGTGGCTCAGTTACCGCATCTGGAAAATGGGGATGAAAACCTTGAGCCCCATGCGGGAAAGGGACTGTGCCCAACCCAATTTGCTTGTCTTCCCCACCCACCCCCAAGAATTGAGTACAGTGCCTGGTATAGAGTAAGCGCTTAACAAATACCACCACCATCATCATCATCATCATCCAAAAGAAGTGTATTTGTGCCTGCAGGTGGAGGAACTGGCTCTCTGATAGAAAATTCCCAGTCCAGTGGGAGGAAGTCCAGGGTCTGGCCTCTCATCCGACCTCCTCCTTCATTTTGGGGTTCCGGCCACGGGCCCGCTCCTCCTCTTGGCTCGGCCACGCTGGACTTGCCTGGCCCGGCTCCCGAACCCCAAGGACTGCACCGTTTCCGCCAGAGCCCTCGGGCTGGGGGACACACACAGCATCACCAACAGCTTCGCCTCGCCCCCTAGTCAGGAAAAACAACAACAAGCATGGAAAATAAACGTCCCGTGGAAGCAAGGAAGGTCGACCTGGCCTCCGACCTCCCGCCCACAACCCGTCCCTGGCCTGGAACGCATTCCCTCTTCATATCTGACAGACGGGTCACTCTCCCCACTCTCCCCGACAGTGTTCTAATCCCGGCTCTGCCACTTATCGCCTGTGTGACTTTGGGTGAGTCACTTGCTTCCTCTGGGCCTCAGTCACCTCATCTGTAAAATGGGGATTAAGACTTTGAGCCCCGCGTGGGACAACCTGCTTACCTTGTACCTACTCCAGTGCTTAGAACGGTGCTTGGCACATAGCGAGCGCTTAACAAATGCCATTATTAATGTTATTATTATCATTAAAGATATATTGAAGGCACATCTCCTCCAAGAGGTTCTTACTAAGCTCTCATTTCCTTTTCTCCCACACCCTTCCGCACGGTGCTGCCTTGCGCGTTTTATTCAGCACCCCCTCAGCACCAGAGCACTTAGGCTCATACGTGTACTTTATTTCTACTAACGTCTGCCTCTCCCTCTAGACTTTGGGTAGGGAAGGCATCCGTTATATCGTCACAGTGTACTCTCCCAAGCGCTTAATTCAGCCCTCCGCGCACAGTAAGTGCTCAGTAAAGACGACTGCCTGGAAAGACTGCCCATTTCTAGGAAAAGGAAGCCGATCTAGGCCTGAGATTATTAGATTCAGAAAGTCGGTGCTTCTCCCTGCAGGGAGCTGAACAGATCTGGACGCGTCCAGACGTCAGTTCTTCAGCCGATGAGGGAGAGAAAAGGAAAAGGCGGTACTCGCCGATAGAGTCCTGGAGCAGGTGGGTGAGTCTGCTGTTTCGATACGGAACGTGAGCCTGCTGCTTGGATAACGCCCCCAGCACGTCGGCCAAGGCGGAGAGGCTGCGGTTGATGAACGAGGTCTCTCTCAGGGCGGCTCCCGTCACCCCCGACGTCCCTACCGCGACCCCGGGAAATAAGACCAGCGGAATTCTCACCCGCCTCGGGCCACCGGAACGGGCCGACCGGGTGGCCCGAGGGCGAATCCTCTGGGTGTTACCATCCTACGCCAAGAGGCACCAAAGAACTCGGCTTTCCTGAGGGTCCTGTCCACATCGGCTGGTTTCATTTCATAAAATAGGGTCAGAGAGAAGCAAGGTGCTCGGGGGAAAGAGTACGGGCTAAGAGTACGAACCCTGGCTCCATCAGTTTGGCTGCTGACTGACCTTGGATGAGTCACTTCACCTCTCTGTGCCTCAGTTTTCTCATGGCTAAAATGAGAATTCAATACCCGTTCTCCCTTCTACTAAGAATGAGAGCCCCACGTGGGAATGGGATTGTCTAAGATTCGATTAACTTGTCTCAAAAACAGTGCTCGATACATAGTAAATGCTTAACGCGTACCAGTATTACTCTATTATTATTGTAATATTCAAGTTCTCTCTCTTAGAGAAGAGAGGCAGCATGGCATAGTGGATAGACCACAGGCCTGGGAGTCAGAAGGTCCTGGGTTCTAATTCCGGCTTTGCCCCATGTCTGCTGGGTGACCTTGGGCAGGCCACTTCACTTCTCTATGCCTCAGTTACCTCATCTGTAAAACGGGGATGGAGACTGTGAGCCCCACGTGGGACAGGGACTGTGTCCAACCCGATTTGCTGGTATCCACCCCAGAGTGTGGTACAGTGCTCGGCACACAGTAATCACTTGACAAATACCACAATTATTAATTACCACAATTAGAGAGAAGTGAAGGTGGGGTTTAAAGGAAACCCAAATGAATAACGCTTCTGGAAAAGCCGACTCACCAACGCATTCGCTGCCAGCTAAATCCACCAGCTGTAATTTGGTCTGGACCCGCTTAAGTTTCTCCGGAGCCTCACTGAGACATGGTGCGGGAGGAGAACCTGCAGAAGGAAGGACAAGCTCGTCGCTCCGGTCGGTTGGGATCGGAGTGCGGGTCAGGAAGCAGCCCGGCCTAGCGGAAAGAGCATGGGCCTGGGAGTCGGAAGGTCACGGGTTCTAATCCTGACTCTGCCACGAGTCGGCTGTGTGACCTTGGATAAGTCACTTCACTTCTCTGGGCCTCAGTTCCCTCATCTGTAAAATGGGGATTAAATCTGTGAGCCTTAGGTGGCACAGGGGCCGTGTCCAACCCGATTATCTTGTCTCTACAGCACCACTTAGAACAGGGCCTGGCATAGAGTAAGCACTTCACAAATACCATAATAATTTCTGTTACTGTCATTATTATCACTCTTCCGTCTACCCCAGGCACAGGGAGTAAGTGAGAAACGCAACGGGTAACATTTGGGGAATGCAAAAAAAAACCCAACAAACCACTCTTGGCCCCCGCTCACTTCTTACGCTGGCCTCAGATGGGGGACTCCAGGTACTGTGTCTAGCCTGTAATTCTCCTGTGCTGAATACAGTGCTCTGCACATCGTAAGTGCTCAATAAATACCACTGATTGTTTGTGGCTGGATGGGGGAGTGGCAGGGCAGTAATTAGTGATTTACCTTACAAAAATGAGAAAAGGAAGGATCCTTGTCTAACATAGAGGGGATAGAAACAACACCCCAAATCCAATCCGATCAGTCAATCGTATTTATTGAGCATCGTATTTACTGAGCACTCACGGCGAGCAGAGCACTGTACTAAGCACTTGGAAGAGTAACGATATAACAAGCACATTCCCCGCTCACTATAAGCTTAAAGTCTACGGGGGAGATAGACATTAATATAAATAAATAAAACTACAGAGAGAGCCGTAAGTGCTGTAGGGCTGGGAGGGGGGATGAATTAAGGAAGCAAGTCAAGGCAGTGCGGAAGGGAGTGGGACAAGAAGAAAGGAGGGCTTAGTCAGGGAAGGCCTCTCAGTGGAGATGTGTAGTCAGTAAGGTTTTGAAGGCGGGGGAGAGTAATTGTCTGGCAGATATGAGGAGGGAGGGCGTTTCAGACCAGAAGCAGGTTGTGCACAAGAGGTCAGTGGCGCGATAGACAAGAGTGAGGTATGGTGAGAAAGTTGGCATTAAAGGAGTGAGGTGTGCAGGCTGATGATTGTCACTCTTCACAAGCAGCATGGCCTAGTGGAAAGAAGCTGGGCCCAGGAGTCAGAGGACCTGGGTTGTTGCTCCAGCTCTGTCAATTGCTTGCTGTGTGACCTCGGGCAAATCACTTAATGTCTCTGTGCCTCTATTTCTTCAATAGTCAAAGCAACAAGGTATAATGGATAGAGCAGGGGCCTGGGGGTCAGAAGGATAAGGGTTCAGATCCCAGCTCCACCGCATGTCTTGCTGTGAGACAGTGGGCAAGTCACTTCTCTGGGCCTCAGTTACTTCATCTGTAAAACGGGGATTGAGACTGTGAGCTCCACAGGCGACAGGGACTGTGTTCCACATGATTTGCTTGGATCCAACCCAGGGCTTAGTACGGGGCCTGGCACATAGTATGCGCTTAACAAAGACCCTGATTATTACTGTTATAAAGGTGTGACACTGGAGGGAAGGGGAAATGGCAATCGTAACAAGAAGTCAGCATTCATCAGTGGTTCAAGAGAGAGATTCGCCGGAGCCTTACCGAAGCTCCAAAGAGGTGATTTTTGTCAGGGTCAGTGTCACGACCAGATGTGAGCGAGAAGGACCAGTGTTGGCTGCTTGGCTCTCAGCTGCAAACCTTGACTAATGAGCTCCAAAGGTTCAGCCACGCTCGTGACCGACCTGAGGGGTCGAAACCCAAACAAAACGCTAAGGGCCCACAGGTCCCCACGTCCACGAGACCAGTGACAAGAATGAAAATGGCTTCTTGGGCTAAATGACCAAAATTACATCCCCTCCTCTGAGGTCTTCCTGCTTTGGGGAAGCAGCACGGCGCAGTCGATAGAGAGGGGCCTGGGCTCTAAGCTCGGCTCCTCCACTCGTCTGCTGTGCGAGTCACTCCACTTCTCTGGGCCTCAGTTCCCTCATCTGTAAAATGGGGATGGAGACTGTGAGTCCCGCATGGGACAGGGACTGTGTCCACCCTGATTGCTCGTATCCACGCCAGTGTTTGATACAGTACCTGGCACGAAATAGGCACTTGACAAATACCACAGTTGTTTTTATTATTATTAAGAGAGAGCACAGCCCCATTTGTATGTGGATGGAACGTGGGTGTAGAGAGGCTAGTGGTCTATAAACAGCTAAGGAGAGGAGATCTGGCCGTTGCTACTCCGGGGAGGTTCTTTATCCTGCTCGCCTTCCTCTAGCCTGAGAATTCTTGTTTCCTTTCCTCCTTCGGCCTTAAGAAGAATCCAGGGCCTCCCCAGTCTGGGCCAGATCATATGGCCAACATTGAGGCCTGTGCATTCGGGGAGAGAGCTGGGTCATGAGCCCCCCAAGTCAGCGGGGTGGCTTTAGCTCTGCAGGGAAGAAGGCAGTCACTCATTCATCCATTCGATAGTATTTATTGAGCGCTTACTATGTGCAGAGCACTGTACTAAGCGCTCGGAATGTACAATTCGGCAACAGATAGAGACAATCCCTGCCCGATAATGGGCTCGTAATCTAAACGAGGGAGACAGACAGCAAAGCAAAACAGAACAAAAAAAATCAGATATCATCAAGATAAATAGAATCATGGAGATACACATCATTAACAAAATAAATAGGGTGATAAATAACATATACAAATATGCACAGTGCTGAGGGGAAGGGAAGGGGCGGAGAGCAGAGGGTGGCTGGGGGGGGGAAGGGGAGAAGCAAGAAAAGGGGGGGCTCAGTCTGGGAAGGCCTCCTGGAGGAGGTCAGCTCTCCGTAGGGCTTTGAAGAGGGGAAGAGAGTTAGTTCGGCAGAAGTGAGGAGGGAAGGCATTCCAGGACAGCGGTAGGACGTGGGCCAGGGGTCCAGGGCGGGACAGGCGAGAACGGGGGACCGTGAGGAGGTGAGGGGCAGCGGAGCGGAGTATACGGTGTGGGCAGTAGAAAGGGAGAAGGGAGGTGAGGTAGGAGGGGGCAAGGTGATGGACAGCTTTGAAGCTAATAGCGAGGAGTTTTTGTTTCATGTGAAGGTTGATAGGCAACCGCTGGAGGTTTTTGAGGAGGAGAGTGACATGCCCAGAGCGTGGGCAGGACAGGGCTCGAATGGAAAGAAACTTTGTTTCCCTCCCCGATGCCCTGAAAAATGGGCTTGGTTTGGGTTCAAGGAACTGAATGTCATGGCCTCTGAAAATCCCTAAAACTTGGTCCCTCAGCTGAGGACTTGATGTAAGACTGGCAACGGGAAGCTTGATGTGAGCAGGGATCGTGTCTACCAACTCTGTGTACTTTTTCGATGCGCTTAGTCAAGTGCCCGGCACAAAGTGAGCACTCAATAAATACCACTGATTGACTGATAGTTAAGGTTTGTGCTCTGTGTGACTGTCATACTCACACGTAGGTCAGCAGAGGGACCTCACTCTTTCCGTCTTTGGTTGTGATAACTTCTCGCTTGACACCCAGCACTGTTCCAGAACTGTCTTTGGCCAGGAGATCCCAAATCTCATTGTTATAAACTTCCACGATGGAGACCTCAACCCAGTGGCTCTGGGAGGGAGTTTCTGAAATGAGCCTGGAAAAGAGACAGAGAGAAGGATGAAACAAATCTGAGGCCCAGAAGCCCTGCTTTAATATCTTTAAACCGGTCACTCATATTGCATCGTGATTATAGTGGATGCTCAACGCTTAGCCCAGAAACCAAATTCTTTGAACGGAGAGCAGTGTTTTGGCTTAATGTCAAGGTCACCAAATAGGAATGTCCATAGGTTTTAAATAACGCATCCAATGAATGAATGTTTATCATTATATTGTACTCTCCCAAGAACTTGGAGAGCTTTGCACACAGTAAGGGCTCAATAAATGCAATTTAATTGAATAAAAGAACATTCTCTGCCCACAACGAGCTCACAGTCTAGAGAGCGGTGTACATTTACACATGGTTGGCAGCTCTGGTTTGGATGGCGAGAACGGGGCGGGGCGGGAAATGTTATGGAGGGAAAACTGGCAAAATTTAGCCGCAGAGTGGAAGTGCAATATGGCCTAGTGAAAAGAGAAAGGGCCTGGGAGTCAGAGGACCTGGGTTCTAATCCCGGATCCACCACTTGTCTGCTGTGTGAGGTTGGGCAAGTCACTTTACTTCTCTGTTGCCTCAGTTACCTCATTTGTAAAATGGGGAGTAAGACTGTGAGCCCCACCCGGGACAGGGACTGTGTCCAACGTGATTAGCTTCTATCTACCCCAGTGTTTAGAACAGTAATTTACAAACAGTAAGCACTTAACAAATACCATTTAAAAAGTGAGAGTTGAAAGAGAGCGAGGAGGCTAGGATCATGCTAAGGCGTGAGGTTCGGAGATGGGAGGGATTGGCAGTGGTGTCAGCCGCGGTGGGGAAGTTGGGTGGAAGAGGATTTCGTGGGGGACGATAAGGAGTTTGGTTTTAGACATAATGAGTTTTAAGGCCTGGGGGCGGGGGGGGGTCTCCACATGGAGCTGTCTTTCCGGGTATGAGGCAATGCCAACACTAGAAGTCAGGGAACGTGGGTTCGAATCCTAGCTTTGCCACCTGCCTGCTGTGTGACCTTGAGCAAGTCATTTACCTTCTCAGTTACCCCATGAGAATGAAGACCGTGAGCCTTATGTGGGACAAGAACTGTGTCCAACCTGATAATCTCTTATCTACCCCAGCCCTTAGTTCAGTATCTGGCAGATAGTGAGCACTAGTCTGCCTCCCCACTTCCAGAATGTGAGCCCATTGTTGGGTAGGCATTGTCTCTATCTGTTGCCGAATTGTACTTTCCAAATGCTTAGTACAGTGTTCTGCACACAGTAAGCGCTCAATAAATACAATTGAATGAATGAAATACCCTTTTAAAAGAGATGTGGAAGCCTTCCTTGTAGAGGTGATAGATAGTAGAAACAGTGGGAGCCGATTAGCTACGAGGCAGTTCATGGAAACTGGGAAGAGTAGGGGAGCCAGAAGGATACTTCTTTAGTTCCTCAATCAACAACTTCGAATTGAATTCAAACCCAGCCCCACGGCTGTGGAGAGGGCTTTTCGCAAACTCTCCTCTTGTGCCCCTCAGGGAAATCACGGTAATTATTGAACTCTTTCTGAGTGCAGAGCACTGTGCTAAGTGTATGGGAGAGTACCTTACAACAGAGAAGAGCTGAGAAGCAGCATGGCCTAGTGGAGAGAGAGCAGGCCCGGGACTCGGAAGGATCTGGGGTCCAACCGCGGCTCCGCCACTCGCCTGTTGCGTGACCTTGGGCAAGTCGCTTTACTTCTCTGTGCATCAGTTACCTCATCTGTAAAATAGGGATTAAGACTCTGAGCCTCGTGTGGGACAGGGACCCTGTCTAAACTCGTTAGCTTGTATTTACTCCAGGGCTCAGTACGATGCTTGACACACAGTAAGAACTTAACAAATATCAATTAAAACAAAAACAAAACAGAAAGACCAGAGTCGGTAGACACATTCCCTGCCCACAAGGAGCTTACTGTTAATAATTCTACTAATAATATTACCGACTGTGGCATCTGTTGATCACTGACTCTGTGCCAGGCACTGTTCTATGTAATGGGGTGGATACAAGCAAATCGGGTTGGACAAAGTCCCTGTCCCACATGAGGCTTACAGTCTTAATCCCCATTTTCCAGAGGAGGGAACTGAGGCCCAGAGAAGTCAATTGACTTGCCCAAGGTCACACAGCATACACATGGCAGAGCTGGGATTAGAACCCAGGTCCTTCCGACTCTCAGGCCCACACTCTTTTCCACTAGGCCACGTTACTTCTCCGGTCTTACGGTCTCTCCAGAGTTTACAGTGTCCCCGCCCCCTTCCTCCCCAGCTCCGATGTCTCCCCGGTTGAACTCCTCCCTCCCTCATTCCCCAGATGTACCTGAAAAGCTCCTTGGCGACCCTGGGGATAATTCCTACACTGTGCTCAGTTTCCAGCAGAAGCGCAGGATCATCTTGGGACTGTGCCCCCAGCATCGTGTAGCTCTTTCCACTTCCCGTCTGTCCGTAAGCCATAATGCAAACGTTGTACCTGCAAGTCGGAGGAGGAAGGGGTAGTCAACCTAAGGCAGATCTGTCAATGGGAAGTTCTATGGTCGGACTAGGCGAGGCTTGTGTGTGGTCTGAGGCATTTGTTCCCCACCCACCCCGCTCTCATCAGCTGAGAGAAAACTGGTTTCTCATTTTGCCTTCCTCGGTCTAACAAGCTTCACTGAAAACTGGATTCAGAAGCCATCTTGCACGCTTTCGACGTACGTTTTATTCACTGATTTCTTCCATGGGCTCTCAACACTTCAAAATTCACGGTCACCTGAAAAATGACATGAATCTCTTCCTTGTCAGTCAACAGTGTCAACTGCCTACTAATTCCAGGGGACTCCTGCATTAAACATTTCGATCCATCAGTCGGTGTGGTTTTTACTACGTGCAGGGCCCTGCTCGGAGCGCAGAGGAGAAGATAAGCACTTAGTACAGTGCTTTGCACACAGTAACCGCTCAAAAAATATGACTGAATGAATGACAGAATTGGTAGATACCAGGTCTGCCCACAAGGAGCTTAGGACCTGTAATTACTAATTGTAAAACTAATGACTTGCGTTTACCCTAGTGCTTAGAACAGTGCTTGGCACACTGTAAGCGCTTTAACAAAGACCATAATCATCACCATTGCCTTTAAAGGAAAAAAACTGAGCCTGCGATTACGTGCTGCACTTTTCCAAAAGATGCGCCGGCCTGGAGTTACAACCATCTCATGGCCTTGAAAAACTAGCTATCAACAAAGCCTGTCACATATTATTTCCACAACATCAGGCTGCTCATGACAATTAAACTGTCTGAATTGAGGATTTTCTGCCTAGCGATTTGCTTTTAAAATTCAATCTCCCAGTGGCAAATGCCAAACTGATCGCCTGTTTATTTCCCAGACAACTGCTCTTTGGGAAAAGCAGTATTCGACTTCCATCGTTTCCATGAATCCAGTCCCGTCTCTCTGTTGTTTAAGGACATTTGAGAAGCAGCATGGCCTCGAGGAAAGGGGTCAGGCTTGGGAGTCAGTAGATTTCCCATCTCACGAGCCTGTAACCTTAGCCTTAGCTTCGACTCATCCCTCTCACTCAAACTACATGTTCAATCTGTCACCCTGTCCGTTCTAGCTTCACGACATCGCTAAAATCCGCCCTCTCTTCTTCATCCAAACGCCGATCCAACCACTTATCCTATCCCACCTTGACTACTGCATCAGCCTCCTTGCTGACCTCCCTGCCTCCTGTCTCTGCCCACTCCAGTCCATAGGTCACTCTGCTGCCCGGATCATTTTTCTACAGAAACCTTCAGGCCGTGTTTTCCCCCTCCTCAAGAACCTCCAGTGTTTGCCCATTCACTTCCACATCGAATTCCTTACCATTGGTTTGAAAGCACTCAATCACCTGGTCTTCTATCTTATTTACCTCACTGATTTGCTACTATAACCCAGCCCTCACACTAATGTCAATTTACTCACTGTAAACTTCATTTAACTGGCTGGCCACCCCTTCTCCAAAACATCCCTCGTCGGCCTGGAGCTTCTTCCCTCTTCATACGTGACAGACCACTACTTTCAAAGCCTTATAAAAATGGCATCTCATCTAAAAGCCCTTCCACAACTAACCTCTCATTTCCCCTACTCCCACTATTTTCTGCGTCACCTATGCACTAGGATCTAAAAATGTACTCTTTTAGCTTTTGATAGTCACCCCACCCTCAGCTCCACAACACGTATGACAAGATCCATAATTTATTTGAATGTCTTTCTTCCCCTCTAGACTGTAAAGTCACTGTGGGCAGGGAACATGTCTGCCAGCTCTGGTGAATTGTACTCTCCCAAATGCTCGGTTCAGTGTTCTGCGCATAGTAGGCCCTCGATAAATGCCACTGACAGAGAGATTGACTGTTTGATCATTCCATCCGGGTTCTAATCCCCACTCTGCCTTTCGCCTATTGGGAGACCTTGGGCAAGTCATTTAACTTCTCTGGGCCTCATTTCCTAATCTATAAAAATGGGGATACGATAGGGAGTTAGGTACCCATTCGCCCTTTCCCTCAGACTATGAGGTGCACGTGGGATAGGAACTACGTCCCATCTGCATATGTTGTATTGACCACGGTGCTTAGCACACAGTAAGCACTTAACCGATACCACAAGTGCTATTTTGTGACTTGCCTCTCAATAATGTAACTCTGTTGAAAGGCTGATCCGGGTACAATCCTGAGTGGTGGAGGGAGGACAAACCAAGGTTGAGGGCTTGGAAGGGCTTTCCGGGAAGGGCGGGGAGGCTACGTCATAATTAGGGGAGAAAAACAGGGCACGGGATGAACTATTAGTCCCTTGACTGTCTTAATTGGAGGGATTTCTGGCAAGGGTCTCCTGGTGAATGAAAGGCTGTTCTCTCAGGGAACTTGAAAGTCACTGCTCGGGGATGACATTGGTGGCAAAACCATGGGCAAATCCTCAGGAAGCGAGCAGCATGGCATAGTGGATGGAGCTTGGGCCAGGGAGTCACAAGGTCATGGGTTCTAATTCTGGCCCTGCCACTTATCTGCTGTGTGACCTTGGGCAAGTCACTTCACTTCTCTGAGCCTCAGTTACCTCATCTGTAAAAGGGGGATTAAGACTGTGAGCCTCACGTGGGACAGGGACTGTCCAACCCTGTGGTACAGTGCCTGGCGCCTAGCAAGTGCTTAATAAATACCATAGTAAAAATTATTATTATTCTTTATAACCTCCAACCCTGTTCTGCAGAGGACAGCCCCATTCCAAAGCATATCAATCATCACCCCTTGTCCTCCTCTGACCTGTGAGATTTGGGGACACAGCTGCCATCTCCATTTTACAGGTGGGGAAAGGAGGCCTAGGCAAAGGGGCGTTTGTCCCAAGTTTGGGGGAAAGAAGACAGGAGGAGAGTTTGAGCCTCCTGGCTCACAAGCTCTCTCCTCTATGCCAAGCTGTCTTCTATCACCCCACCTCTCTTTCCTTCTCGGGGCTCCTCGGCCTCAGAAGGGCTAACGGGAGCCTGGTTGAAGGTGGAAAATAGTTGCCGATTAAGTAGAAAGAGGAGGTTTTCCTGAGTCCAAACAGAATACAAAACCCTGAAATCATTTGCAACAGTGAAAAGTCACCTCAGGTTGATCAGTTCAACCTGGCTTCCCAATTCGAGCTATTAACTGCTGCTATTTGGGGGCCAAGTGCTTTGAGATAAATTGTACGAAAGGGACCGTGAAAGTTTAATTGTGATAGGTTTGGAATCTGGGCTAGATGGGGTTATCAAAAAAGGCTTTGCAGTGCCGCTAGGCTTAAGGCAGAATCAATCTCCGGGATCAACATTCACTGAGATGAAGAAGATAATGAAAGTCAAAATTTAAGAAAAGAACTAATCCATGGGTCTGTTAACTATTTTGTTTTCTCTCCCCCAGTTGACAAATCTCAAATTTGGTGTAGGTGGCTGTAATAGAGAGGTAGAAAAAGAATTGCCAACCCCCGCCACTTTTTCTGCACCACTTCCAACCCACTCTCTCAGGATACTTTAGTCATTTCTTTCACAACCCATGATCTGCACTAAAAGGATCATTTTTCTTTTAATGTGGGGAATCTTCAGACCCCTTAAAAACTCAAAGGAAATTAATGCGCAAAGGACAGCGGAGTCTAAGAATAAAAATAGGGTCTCCTCTTTCATATTTTTAGTGGAAAGGCCCCTGAGAAAGGCTTTTCCTATCGCTATGCCTTTCGCCTTTTTGGAATCTTCTCCTGCTTGAACGGGGGGCGGGGAGGCCCCCTGAGAAAGAGACAGGGGTTTCCTTTACCACGGCAGAACACTTCCTAATTGAGTTTGGAAGCCCTCTAAGAAATACTCCATACACATCCACACCCACATAACACATTCTTCATCGACTGTTTTATAGATGAGATTAGGAGTCTTCTGGCAGGTACACTATGTTCTTTAGAATGACTAGAATATGTGGGCACTTAATTGTAATAACAATGGGAACGATTCTGTTGTTGCTAGTTGGACCTAAACTATGGGTGAGTAATCAAAATCACTTATCTGCCCATTCAGTGAAGCTTCTTTGTATGACGGAGATATTTCCCAATGCACAGGATTGGAAAAATCTATTCCTTGACTTGTATCTCCAGGTAACACGTAGCCATGGAAGATGAATGATTGTTCAGTCAACTGATTTTTTTCTTTTGGCTAATGCATTCAATTAAGAAAACCCAAATCGCTCCCACATGTCAAAAGAGCAGTCCTTTGAAGTCGGGAGGAAATCACATGAGGTTTCCAAAGGCAGAAGCTACTCTCTCTCTCTTTCAGAAGGTACATGGTGAAAATTTGGTTCTTATTAAATACTTCAGGTTCCAGAAGTAAAAGAGATCATCTCAGTGCTCTGGGACTGGTGAAGAGTCTGTAACTTTGACCTGAAGCCATGTACTCATTGCTCTCCTACACTCTATATGCTTCAACCGATAAATCAGTTTTCAAAATGCTTAGACAACATGTCGACAACACACTCCGTAGCAAAGTCATTGCTTTGACTTTTGCAGTAGCACGATAGACGCTGTGGCTTAGTGGATCGAGCCCAGGCCTGGGAATCAGAAGGACCTGTGTTCTAATTCCAGCTCTCCCACTTGTCTGCTGTGAGACCTTGGGCAAGTCACTTCATTACTCTGGGCCTCAGTTACCTCCTTTGTAAACTGGGGATTTAGACTGTGAGCCCCATGTGGGACAGGGACTTTGTCCAACCTGATTAACTTGTATCTACCCCCGTGTTTAAAACAGAGCTTGGCACAAAGTAAGCACTGAACAAATACTATTATAATTATTATTATATGTTGGCACATCAAATGCACAAGGTTTTTTTTTTTAGTTTAAAAGCTGCAACTGGGGCAATGATTATATTTTCTAATTTGGTTAAACTTTAGGGAAAATTTCACTTTTGAATGGTTCACCTTCAACAGTAGAAGCAGCAAGATGTAGCAGGTAGAGTCAGAAGGGTGTCAGAAGGTCATGGGTTCTAATCCCGGCTCTGCCACCTGACCTTGGGCAAGTCACTTCACTTCTCTGTTCCTCAGTTCCCTCATCTGTACAGGGGAGATTGAGACTGTGAGCCCCACGTGGGACAGGGACTGTGCCCAACCCGAATGTGTCTGTTTACTGTTGTACTGGACTTTCCCAAGGGCTTAGTATAGTGCTCTGCACACAGTCAGGGCTCAATAAATATGACTGAATTAATGAATGATTTGCCTGTATGTGCTTAGTACAATGCCTGACAAAATAGTAAGTGCTTAAATACCATAATTATGATTATTATCTGCACGACAAGTTTTTTATTATAATATTAGTAACAACAACAATAATAATAATCGTGGCATTTGTTAAACGCATTCAAGTGCCAGGCACTGTACTAAGCACCGGGGTGGATACAAGCCAATCGGGTTGGACACGGTCCCTGTCTCACCCGGGGTTCACTGTCTCAATCCTCATTTTACAGATGAGGTATCGGAAGCCCAGAGAAGTGATCTGTCCAAGGTCACGCAGCAGACAAGTGATGGATCCGGGATTAGCACCCATGACCTGATTACCCAATATTACCCAGTGTTCTTGGGCAACATTACTCCCGACCGGTGTTTCCAAATGATACAAACTGATAAAAAGGGCTCTTATACTCCCAGCTCGCTGTAGACTCCCTGAGCCAGGGTTCTGGGGGGTGTGGGGCGTCTGGTCTCAGCGAGAAGACAGGGGCCCCCTATAAGAGGGGCTGATATTGGGGGCCGGTGACCCATAGAAGCACCAGACTGTCTAGGGAGCGAGGAAATCCTCCGGAAACAGATGTGAGCATCGTGACAGCCAAACCTGCCCAATAACTCACTTCTCTGCAGTTTGGCTCCTTTCGGTTGACGCTGGGGGTGACGCAGACAATTCAGTCACTCTGTCATATCTACTGAGTGCTTACTGTGTGCAGAGCACTGTACAAAGCACTTGGGAGACTACAATAAAACAATATGAGACACATTCCCTGCCCACAACGAGCTTACAGTCGAGAAACAATTACAGAAAGCTCGTCACCCAAACGCGCTCCGCTAGCTCAGCTGACCCGATTGAATTCTTCTGAATTCTTAAAGCTACATAAATCCAATGTGGCACTGAAACTGTATCTTGACAGATGTTTTTAAAATTTAAGTTTCCAATTTTTTTTTGGTTTAATCTTAATTTTTAATACACATTTCAGGGTGTAGAAGTGGAGACAAACTGGCTATAGCCTTCAATATCCACGCCCTAAAAACGCGGTGACTAGAATAAGAGGTCGTGGGTTCTAATCCCGACTCCACCACTTGTCAGCTCTGTGACTTTGGGCAAGTCGCTTCATTTCTCTGTGCCTCAGTTCCCTCATCAGTAAAAGGGGGATTAAGACTGTGAGTCGGACATAAGACAACCTGAGTAGCGTGTATCTGCGCCAGAACTTAGAAAAGTGCTTGGCACAGAGTAAGCGCTTAACAGATACCACAATTATTATTATTTATATTACCCTGAGCAGTGCAAGCACAAAGTTCCCTTCACAGAATCATATTAAAAATTCTCAACTCACCCGTCTAAGAGGGATGTGAGTAGGGGGCATACGTCGACAAAGATGGCCTTTTGAGACTCCCCCTGACTGTAAACTCTGAAAGACAAAAATGAAATGATTCATCAGTGGTGGAAAACTGAGGATTTACTTTAGCAACTCAACGCCCGAAAGGAGTGACAAAAATCAGTTCCCGTTATAATGGAGACACTCGCTCTGGGGAAGAATCGAGGCTATAGGGTCGGGCCTGCCATGGGAAAATAGACACCGACTCTGTTTACCCCCAGGAGGTGGGGTGAATCATCAGCTTGGCTCCCACAACATTTTTGGCAGGGATTGCAGCTGTAGCTAGCCCGCCCTGCCCCTTGGAGCTGGGGAAGAACTCAGCTGGGGAAGAAAATGGCAGCTCCACCCTTCAAAGCCCCTCGCCGCTAGCAAAGCCGCATCTCCAGGGCCAGGCTGGGTTCCTCTCTCCCCGACCAATCTCCCTCTCTTGCGACATGGAGGCTCCTCTCGTCCCACAGCGATCCAGGGCCCAGGCTGCTCTTTCCTTCGGCCGGATTCCAGGAGGGGGCCTCATCTCTGCTGGGGCTTTTAGGACTACGAGCAGGGTCTGGGTTCAGTGGGAGGATCCCCTCTCCCTCACGAGGCCCTCACCATTTTATTTCACTCTCATCAGGCAAGAAGATCAGGCGGAGGCTGGACAATCCCACATTTTCATTACAGCGTCAGGTTGTACTGGACTACAACAGCTGGATTGGGCCTAATCCAGGGTGGTTTAGTAGTTAGAGCACGGGCCTGGGAGTCAAAAGGACCTGGGTTCTCATCCCGGCTCTGCCACGTGTCTGCTGTGTGATCTTGATCAAGTCACTTCACTTCTCTGTTCCCTCATCTGTAAAATGGGGATAAGACCGTGAGCCTCATGTGGGACATGGACTGTGTAAACTTGTATTATCCCCAGTGCTTAGAACAGCGCATAGTAAGTGCTTACCAAGTACCATCATCATTATTATTATTATACTTGTTAAGGGCTTGGTCTACACCCAGCATACAAAGAGCCATAATTATTATTATTATATTTACTTTGATTTATCCACTGTTAGCTCAAAACTGCCAAAGGCTTCTACTTAAACAGGAAACTCAGTAACGGGGCATTAGTGGAGGTAGTAATCTAATAATAATGATAATAATGGCATTTAAGTGCTCACCATGTGTCAAGCACTGTTCTAAGCGCTGAGGTAGATAGAGATTGAATCAGGTTGGACACATGATGCTGACAGTCTAAGTAGGAGGAACAACCGGTATCGCATCCCTAGTTTAAAGTTGAGGCACAGAGAAATTAAGCGACTTGCCCGAGGTCACACAGCAGGCAAGTGGCAGAGCCGGAATTAGGACTCAGGTCCTCTGACTCCGGGACCCATGCTCTTTCCACTTCTTCCCCCACTAGGCCTCGCTACTTTTGGGGTTTGGTGAACGTTCACACTGAATGCAGTGTCCTGCATTAAGGGATTGCGAAAGCACAGCAGGAACACTGAAACCCATTTCCTGCCCACAGAGAGCTTACACTCTAACAGGAGAGACAGACATTCTAATCCTAATGAGTTCTAATCCTGCCTCTGCTGCTTGTCTGCTGTGACCTTGGGCAAGTCACTTAACTTCTCTGTGCCTCAGTTACCTTATCTGTAAAATGGAATGAAAAATGTAAAATGGGGATTGAGACTGTGAGCCCCATCTGGCACAACCTGATTACCTTGTATTTATTCCAGCACATAGAACAGTGCTTGGCATGTAGTAAGTGCTTAATAAATGCCATCATCATTATTACACTATTTACAATATCCATGTATACAGATATTTACTTGCATAATGGCCCCAATTCTTTGAATCATTTTTGAAACTCAAAAACAGGGTGGGGGGGCCGCTACATGGCAAATTAAGTCTAGCAATAAAGGGAGTAGGAGAAAAAAAGAGGAGAAGAAAAGAGAAGGGGGAAAAGGAATCAGTGCTCTCCTTTCTATCTCACCTAGCTAATTTCCTACTACAACCCAGCACGCACACTTTGCTCCTCTAATGCCAACCTGTACTCACTCTACCGTCTCATCTGACTCACTGCCGGTACTTTACCCGCATCCTTCTTCAAGCCTGCAACTCCCACCCGTTTCAAATCCGACAGACGACCACACTCTCCATCTTCAAAGCCCTACTAAAAAATCAGGCCTCCTCCCAAAGGAAGAACCCCTCATTTCCCCATCTCTATTTGCCCCTCATTCTGTGTAATTTATGTAAGTAGGTCTATACCCACTAACCACTTTGATATTTATGCTAACCCCTAGCCATATAGCACTTAGGCTTATATCCTTAATAATAATAATGGTATTTGTTAAGTGCTTACTATGTGCCAGGCACTGTTCTAAGCACTGGGGTGGACACAAGCATATCGGGTTGGACAAAGTTCCTGTCCCACGTGGGGCTCACTGTCTCGATCCCATTTTACAGATGAGGGAACTGAAACCCGGAGAAGTGAAGTGATTTGCCCATAGTCACAAAGCAGACAAATGGCGGATCTGGGATTAGCACCCACGACTTTCTGACTTCTAGGCCCACGCTCTATCCACTAAGCCATGCTGCTTCTCTACTCTTCTCTTATACTCTCTTATATTCTCTTAAACTTCGCTTCTCTTAGACTTTACCGCTTCCCCTAGTTGAAATTAGTTTTTGTGTCAGCCTCCCGCTTTAGACTAGTAAGATCCTTGTGAGAAGGGATTGTTCTATTGTACTCTCCCAAGTGCTTAGTACAGTGCTCCGCACACAGTAGATGCTCAATAAATACCACTGACTGATTGTTGTGAAGGGAATGTGTCTGTTTATTGTTGTATTGTCCTCTCCCAAGGGTTTAGTACAGTGCTCTGCACTCACTAAGTGCTCAATAGATACAACTGAATGAATGGATTAATGAGGAAAATCCGATGCGGTTTGGTGACAGACCGAATGGGGATTAAAAGAGCATAAGGCAAGATGACAAAAATAATGCCAAGCTTGTGGCCTTTTCAAGTCAGGGACAATGGTGGTGCTGTGAACTGTGGTGGGAAGAGAGGATTAGGGAGAGAAGCTGAGGGGTTTACTTTGGACCTATTGAGTTTAAGGTAAAATCGGGACAATCTGTTATCAAATCCTGCCGGCCCCACCTTCACAACATCACTAAAATCCACCCTTTCCTCTCCATCCATACAGTTGCCATGTTAATACAATCACTCATCCTATCCTGCCTGTATTACTGCACCAGCGTTCTTGCTGACCTCCCAGCCTTCTGTCTCTCCCTCCACTCCAGGCCCCACTTCACTCTGCTGCCCGGATCATTTTCCTACAGAAATGTTCTGGACACGTCACATTGCTCCTCAAAAGACTCCAGCGGTTGCCCATCCACCTCCGTGTCAAACAAAAACTCCTCTCCATTGGCTTTAAAGCAGACCATCACCTTGCCCCCTCCTACCTCATCTCGTTTCGCTCCTTCTACAACCCAGCCCACCCACTCTGCTCTCCTGGTGCTAACCTCCTCACTGTGCCTCCAGCTCGCCTATCTCGCCCACATCCTGCTTCTGGCCTGGAAAGCCCTCCATCCTCTAATCCGATCAACAACCGCTCTCCTCCACTTAAAGTGCTCAGTAAATACGACTTAATGAATGAATGATATCTGTGGGAGATTGCAGAGCAGGAGAGAGGTGGTGACTAGCTAACATTACCTTAAATTCAAATTCTCCCCCCGCTCTGGGTAGCACACCACAAGCCAGTTGAAAAAAGAGAAGGCAGTGTGGAAATTATATTACTGAAACATCCGTATAATAACCTAAAATTTTGGATCAGAAATTGGGAAACCTCAAGGTCCCATGCCTATTTCAGTTGTAATCACTCTTTCTGGAAGCAAACAGCAGCATCTCCTAATGGATAAAGCACAAGCCTGGGAGCCCGAAGGCCTGGGCTCTAATCCGGGCTCCACCAATTGTCTGCTTGGGCAAGTCACCTAATTTCTCAGTGCTTCAGTTTTCTCAACTGTAAAATGGGGATTCAATACCTAGTCTTCCTCAAACTTAGTCCATGAGCTCCAGGGCAGACGGGGATTGAGACCAACCTGATTAACTCGCATCTACCCCAGCGCTTGGAAAAGTGCTTGACACATAATAAGCACCTAACAAGTACCTTTTTAAAAACAAAAAACAAAACTATTAAGCTGACAGCTTTTGCAATAACAAATGATGAGTCAGAGCTCTGTGGGTAGAATTAAATACAAGGTGAAATAAGCCTTGTTCATTAATTGATCAGTGGTATTTATTGAGCACTTACAGAGGGCTGTACTAAGCACTTGGGAAAGTACAATACAACAGAGTTAAAAGGCACGTAACAAGCTTACAGTCTTGAGCTAAGCTGTAGAACAGGGAGAAGTATATACAATCAAACTAAGTTTGGCTAGCATGCTTCAAATTGGAAAATGTCAGTATCCAGGGTGGGAATTCCAACTCTCCATGAGTTGGCGAAGCAGTTATCTCATGGTTACGCTGTTACTTTCACTAAGCCTAATACTATGCAACAATAAAAATCTGTTGATGGAATGACATCAGATTTTGGAGACAATCAGAGTACAGGTCAGACCAGGACATGCAGTAACCAGGCAAAATCTGCCCCTTTGCAATCTAAGTTCATCGGAAGACAACGAATATTCCCAACCAAAGTCAGTGTTGACAAGGTTTTGGGAACTAATAATAATAATAGAAGCCATTATGGTACTTGTTATGGGTTTACTATGTGCCAAGCACTGTGCTATGCACCGGGGTAGATACAAGTTGATGGGATTGGACACAGTCCCCATATGGGGCTCACACTCTTAATCCCCACTTTACAGATGAGGTAACTAAGGCCCAGAGAAGTGAAGTGACTCATCCAAGGTCACACAGCAGACAAGTGGCGGAGCTGAGATTAGAACCCAGGCCATCGGGTAATGATTCGCTTGGAATGATTTGCTGCTCTTTAGTGGTTCAAAAGGACAGTAGTATTCAATCATTCTATCAATTCAGTACATGAATTGATTTCCTTTGGAATTTTTTTTAATGATTTAGTGTTTGCAAAGTGATTTATCTCCTTTGAGCCCTGTGGAAACGTACGCTGCCCAAAGTACAACCCATGTAGAAAAGCTTTCACGCATGTACAAGTCACTTCAAAATTTCAAGCCAAAGAAGCTACAAAGAAGCTACAGTTCGGGATAGGACATTTAGATCAATTAAAAACAAACTGTTTAACAGGGAAGTGTCTTTGCATGTGCAGAATATCTAATTTTCACTTAATACTAGAGATACTGAGGGAATAGCACCAAAAATATCCAAGCTATACATGAAGCCAAGGAGCTTCAGCTGAATTCTTAGAGTGAGTTTTCAATGAGGTATGTGTAAAATTCAACTCTGTTGGGTCATCTCCTAGATTTTCACCCACTTCAGGAATTTTTCCTATGGCATTTGTTAAGCACTTTCTATATGCTAGGTACTGTACTAAGTGCTAGAAGAGAAAGATGATAATCAAGTGGGACACAATCACTTCAGTTTAGGGCTCAGACTTAATCCCCATTTTCAGATGAAGTAACTGAGGCCCAGAGAAGTGAAGTGACTTTCCCAAGGACACACAGAGAACAAGTGGCGGAGTTAGAATTAGAACTCGGATCCTCTTACTCCCAGATCTGTGCCTGTGCTTTATCCACTTAGGCCATGGTGCTTCTCGGTCAAGAATTCTGCTCATCATTCTGATCATTCTTTAGCAGGCCATGTTCTATCATTTATGATTGGAAAACACAGTTCACCTCTGAACTTACCATTCTCTCCATCTCCTAAAACTTTCTGAAATCACGTCTCCTCCAAGGCCTTCTTTGAGAAATTTCTGGCTCTCCAAATTATATAATACTTACATTTGTGGCGCTCTTGCCCTGTGCCACTATGGAGTTCAGACCAAATGGACGAAATGAGGTAATTGTTGCTTTTGGGTTTTGCAACCTCCAAGTTTGCAGAGAGAGATTACAATAATGGAATATTAATGTAAACAGGGTTGAAATTATTGCAGTAACTTTGTGGCTCCGGGGGGGCATGGATTAAGCCTAACCTCCCTTGCTTGATCCATCCTGCATTTTTTTTATGGCATCTTAATCAATCGATGGTATTTACTGAGCACTTCCTAGATGTAGAGCACTGTACTAAGCGCTTGGGAAAGGACAACAGAATTAACGGACACATTCCCTTCCCTTAATGAGCTCATGGACTAGAAGGAGAATCTTAAGCACCTACTATGGGCCAGGTACTGTATGAAGAACTGGGGTAGAGGCACGTTAATCGGGTTGGTCACGGTCCCTGTCCCACATGGGCCTCACAGTCTTAATCCCTGTTTTCCAGATGAAGTAACCGAGGTTCAGAGAAGTGAAGTGACTTGCCTAAGGTCACACAGCGGATGAGTGACGGAGCTGGGACTAGAACCCAGGTCCCTCTGACTCCCGGGTCCATGATCTATCCACAAGGCCATGCAGCTCCATACCCTCCACATCTGCATGCAAGATATGCTCCTGTGGTGGTGACTCTAACAGGTCCCCACACTCAGAGGATGGGGTAGGGACCCAGAAGATGGACTCCTAAGAATCCCTCCCTGAGGGAAGTTCAACTGAGGAGCTAGTAATGGTGTGAATTCAATAATAATAATAATAATGATGTTGGTATTTGTTAAGCGCTTACTATGTGCCTAGCACTGTTCTAAGCGCTGGGGTAGACATAGGGGAATCAGGTCGTCCCACGTGGGGCTCACAGTCTTAATCCCCATTTTACAGATGAGGGAACTGAGGCACAGAGAAGTTAAGTGACTCGCCCACAGTCACACAGCCGACAAGTGGCAGAGCTGGGATTCGAACTCATGAGCCCTGACTCCAAAGCCCATGCTCTTTCCACTGAGCCACGCTATTTAGGACTCAGCCAATCGGAGGGAAGGATTGGGAAGCAGCACGGCCTATACAGCACGGGCCTGGAAGTCGGAAGGACCTGGGTCTCATCCCGGCTCTGTCACTCGTCTGTTGTGTGACCTTGGGCAAGTCATTTCACTGCTCCGTGCCTCAGTTACCTCATCTGGAAAATGGGGATTA
Organism: Ornithorhynchus anatinus; assembly: GCF_004115215.2. NCBI lineage: Eukaryota > Metazoa > Chordata > Mammalia > Monotremata > Ornithorhynchidae > Ornithorhynchus > Ornithorhynchus anatinus. Next base: position 13,311,847 of record NC_041748.1, on the reverse strand, counting down.
AGACTGTGAGCCCCATGTGGGAGATGGACTGTGTCCACCCCGATTTCCTTGCATCTACCCCAGTGCTTAAAAAGTACCTGGGACATAGGAAGGGCTTAACATATGTCATAAAAAGGGACCTATGGGAGCAGACAGTTGGAGAGATTGGTATGTGTTAAGTGCTCACTATATGGCAGGCACTGTACTAAGTGTTGCAATAGACACAAGTTTAATCAGGATGGATATACAGGACTCACAGTCTTAATCCTCATTTTGCAGACGAGTTAAGTGAGGCACAGGGATATTAGGTGATTTGCCCAAGGTCACTCAGCAGTCAAGTAGCTTAGCTGGGATTAGAACCCAGATCCTCTGACTCCCGGGCCCATGATCTTTCCACTAGACCACACTGCTTTCTAAACCACAACTCCTCTTTACCCTCCGGCCTCCCTGTGTCGACCACACGCTTGGCTGTGTTCTCCTTCAGCACTTTGATTCTCATCCCAGCCCCGATGTCCATCCACCTCCACTCAAACAAAAACTCCTCACCATTGGCTTTAAAGCAGTCTACCACCTTGCCCCCTCCTACCTCACCTCTCCTCTCTCCTACAACCCAGCCCGCACACTTCGCTCCTCTAGTGCTAACCCGCTCACTGTGCCTCCATCTCGTCTACTTTGCCTCCGACCCCTGGCCCACGTCCTGCCTCTGGCCTAGAATGCCCTCCCTCCTCAAATCCCACAGACAAATATTCTCCACCCTTCAAAGCTTTAAGGAAGGCATATCTCCTCCAAGAGGCCTTCCCAGACTAAACACCACTTTTGCTCATCTCCCACTCCCTTCTGCATCTCCCTGACTTGTTCCCTTTGCTCTTCTGCCCGCCCAGCCCCATAGCACTTGCATATATATATATATACATATATATAATCTGTAATTTTATTTATTTGTATTGATGACTGTCTCCCCCACTCTAGACTGTAAGCTCGTTGTGGACAGGAAATGTGACTACTAGTTGTTGAACTGTATTCTCCCAAATGGTTAGAACAGTGCTCTGCACACAGTAAGCGCTCAATAAATAGGATTGCGTGAATGAATGTACACATCCTTATAGACTTTTATTTCCCTTATATCTAATTTATTTTAATGTCCGTCTTCCCATGTAGACTGTTAACTCCTCATGGATGGGGGTCATGTCGATCAACCCTACCGTACTCTCCCAAGTCCTCAATACGGCACTCCACAAACCATCAATGCTCATTAAATGTTGTTGATTGATTGATAATACATGAAGCTGTGGGAAATTAGAGTTGATAAGCCAGTCGTCAGCACCCCTGATCGGACTCACTTGCCTGTCTCATTCCAGTATAATTACCTGGAAAACATTTATTACTCGACTTTTACCCGGTTCTCTGAGTCGAAGAAAAACAGCTTTCCTTCGACGCTGCATTCCGCGGTAAACAGATGAACTTTATTCTCGACTATCAAGCGTGAGCTTTTTCTCCTTTAACCCTGTTAACTGATTCACTGATAAAATCCTTTTTCAAGACAGATTATAAGATGCTGAATGGTGGAATTTTCTGTCTGAACTTCAACCAAATATTTTGACTTTTAGTAGTTCCATTAAAAAGTTGCTAAAACAGTAAACACTGTTTTGTATTTGCAAGAACCATATGGCCCAGTGTTTATAAAAATGAGTTATGCTGAGATGCTGAAAAAACATTGCTCAACAACTGCATTCTTGAGAGGATTTTTATTTTAACCCCTTGCTTTCTTGCTGACCAACACCATTCCTGGAACTCTGGGAGTAAGAATGAACACGTAGATTTTTCTCTCCTTTTTAAGTCAGTCTGCCCATTTCCTGCCCTGCCCTTCTGCCTATGAATGCTCTTGTTTTTAAGATTCAGTATAGCCCTACTAGTCAGAGTCTAGAGTTGGGAATGAAGAAAACTCAGTAATAGCTGGTGCTAGTATTACACAAATTAAATATTTTTGAAGCCAATAGGCTGTACTAAACAAGTGACCCCATAGACTGGAAGATCGTTTTGGGCAGGGAACGTGTCCAACCGTCTCTGTTGTATTATACTCTCCGAAGAGCTTAGTATGGTGCTCTGCACACGGTGGGGCTTAATAAATACCACTGATTAATGGTCATACTGATCTCAGCTCCTGTGCCTCGTTCTCGCCTGTCCCGCTGTCGACCCAGGGCCCACGTCTTACCGCTGTCCTGGAATGCCCTCCCTCCTCACCGCCGCCAAACTAACTCTCTTCTCCTCTTCAAAGCCCTACTGAGATCTCACCTCCTCCAGGAGGCCTTCCCAGACTGAGCCCCCTTTTCCTCTGCTCCTCCTCCCCTCCCCCCCCACCCTCTGCTCTTCTCCCTTCCCCTCCCCTCAGCACTCTGCTCATTTGAATACATTACCCTATTTATTTTGTTAATGAGGTGTAAATCTCCTTGATTCTATTTATCTTGATGATGATGTCTTGTTTTGTTTTGCTTTGCTCTCTGTCTCCCCCGTTCGGACCGTGAGCCCGACACTGGGCAGGGATTGTCTCTATCTGTTGCCAAATTGTTCATTCCAAGCACTTAGTACAGTTCTCTGCACATAGTAAGCGCTCAATAAATATTATTGAATGAATGAATCTTTGACTCTGCTCTCTCATTCACCCCACATCCAATCTGTCACCAAAACCTGCTAGTCTCACCTTCACAACATCACCATCATCCGCCCTTTCCTCCCCATCCAAACCGACCATCTTATCCCGACTGGATTACTGCATCAGCCTCCTTTCTGCTCTCCCAATGTCCTGTCTCTCCCCACGCCAGTCTATACTTCTCTCCGACGCCTGGATTATCCTTCTTCGGAAACGTTCTGGGCGCCCCCCTACTCAAAAGTCTCGAGTGGTTGCCGATCAACCATCGTATCAAGCAAAAACTCGTCACTATTGACTTCAAAGTTCTCCATCACCTTGTCCCCTCTTACCTCACCTTCCTTCTCTCCGTCTACATCCCAGCCCATACACTCCGCTCCTCCGGTGCTAACCTTCTCACTATGCCTCGTTCTCACCTGTCCTGCTGTCAACCCCTGGCCCATGTCCTACCTCTGGCCTGGAATGCCCTCCCTCCTCAAATCCACCAATCACACTTTCCCCCTTCAAAGCCCTAATTAAAGCTCACCTCCAGACTAAACCCTCCCCTTTCCTCAGCTCCTCCTCCCCGCCAACTCCTCAACTCGTTTTTTGCTCCCTCTGCTCTATCCCCGTCCCCACCCCACAGCACTTGTGTATATATGTACATATATATAATTCTATTGATTTATATTAATGTCTGTTTACTGGTTTTGCTGCCTGCCTCCTTCCTTCTAGACTGTGAGCCCGTTGTGGGCAGGGATTGTCTCTCTTCGTTGCTGAATTGTACTTTCCAAGGGTGTAGTAGCGTCTGCACACAGTAAGCACTCAGTAAATATGACTGACTGAATGAAAACTCTATGGATGCACATACCAGAATGACTTTTACACAGAAGAGAGGATGTTCTGAAGGGGGTGTTTCCAGGGAGTTTCTGTGGGTCAGAAACGACTCGACGGCATTTGGAGATGAGGAATCCAGCCGGGAAGCCTACTGTGGGCAGGGAACGTATCTACCAACTCTATTATACTGTTATATTGTACTTGCCCAAGTGCTTAGTACAGTGCTCTGCCTATAGTAAGCGCTCAATTAATATGATCGATTTGTTATTGATTCCTACTCTTGAGGAGCTTACGAACTAATGAGGAAGAAAGGCAGGCACAGGTTTTATACACACAGTGGGACCCAAGGGGGAAACAGATTCGACCGGTAGCAGCCAAATCAAACCGATAAACAATGCATGGAGTTTATGCATTAATTTACCCCAAAGTGCGTTCAGATGGCTCCAAGACCTGGCCTATTATAGAAGAAGAGGGAGACTTGAAACAGAGAACGATCCTGTACTGGGACAAGCCGATTAACACAGTAAGGATTTCTCCTTAAATGCAGCGTGGTAAAGTGCATTGGTCACGAATCAATCCTTCCCACTCACCCTGGTCATGGTTCAATCGTTTCATAAGAGTAGGCTCTTGATGCCGGGAGCATGATCTTGAAAAATGAAGGGCGATTCTCTATGCCAGAGAGACTGATATCCCCACAAAGGAATCAAACTGATTGAGACAACCAAGACTTTGCTTGCTTTTAAATTAACTGAATCAAGACTAGAAAAATAGCGGGGTAAGATGAAATTCCCCAGATGAAATCTTTTCGCTTAATCTTATTTTCTTTCTTTTTTTTATGATAATTGCTAAGACTTACTATGTGCCCAGTGCTATATTTAGTCCAAGCAAATCGAGTTGGATACCGTCCCTGTCCCACATGGGGCTCAAAGTCTTAACCCCATTTTACAGATGAGGTAACTGAGGCCCAGTGAAGTGACTCGCCCACGGTTATACAGAGGACAAGTGGTGGAGGCGGGATTAGAATCCAGTGACTTCTGACTCCCAGGCCCGTGCTCTATCCACTAGGCCAAGCTGCTTCTCTTTGGTTATTTCAACAAGGAGCTTCTTTTTAACAAATAAGCTCTTCAACAGGGTCCTCTCTTCCTCATTACATTCCCAAAGCTTACTCCTCCCAATTGTCTGTTCAGTCAACCGATGAATGGTAGTTGAGAAGCAGCGTGGCTCAGTGGAAAGAGCACGGGCTTTGGAGTCAGGGCTCATGAGTTCGAATCCCAGCTCTGCTACTTGTCGGCTGTGTGACTGTGGGCAAGTCACTTCACTTCTCCGGGCCTCAGTTCCCTCATCTGTAAAATGGGGATGAAGACTGTGAGCCCCACGTGGGACAACCTGATTTCCCCTATGTCTACCCCAGCGCTTAGAACAGTGCTCGGCACATAGTAAGCGCTTAACAAATACCAACATTATTATTATTAGTTATGGAGTACTTTCTGTGTGCAAAGCACTTTACTAAGCGCTTTGGAGAGAAGACTGAAAAAGAGTTGGTTGACACGGTCAAAAACTATTTGAAATGATGGAGGGAAAGACCCCTCCACTGAAATCACCAAAAAAAGAATTAATGACACTTTCTTTCAAAATGCAGATTAAGACTGTGAGCCCCAAATGGGACAGGGACTGTGTCCAACCCAATTTCCTTGTATCCGCCCTGACACTTAGAACAGGCCCTGGCACATAGTAAGAGCTTAACAAAAACCACAGTTATCATCGTCATCATTATCATTGTTTGAATTTTAAAAGCGAATTGTCATTGGCAGTAATTGAAAGAAAACTCTAATTCTAGTGCAGGGTGAAGATAAGAGGAAGAAGAACTGTGGTATTTGTTAAGCACTTACTATGTGGCAAGCATTGTACTGAGCTCTTAAGAAAAGCAGTTCGGACACAGTCCCTGTCCTATATGGGGTCTCGGCCCTGGAGGAGGGGAAACTGCATGGTCTACTGGAAAGGGCCGGGGTCTGGGAATCAGAGGACTTGCCTTCTAACCCTAGCTCGGCCACTTGTCTTCTGCGTAGTAACCTTCGGCGAATCACTTCATTTCTCTAGGCATCAGTTTCCTCAACTGTCAAGTGGGGATTTAATACCTGTCTTCCCTCTTAGACTGTGAGCCCCATGTGGGACAGGGACTGTGTCCAACCCAATTAACTTATATCTACCCCAGTTCTTAGAACAGAACTTGACACATATGAAGTGCTTAACAGATACAATAACAAAAAGCCCAACAAATATTGAATCCCATTTTACAGATGAGGAATCTGAGGCCCAGTAATGGGCCTGGCCCAAGGTCCCACAGCGGGCAAGTGGCAGAGCTGGGATTAGAACCCAGGCCTCTCAATTCCCAAGTCTGGGCTCTTTCCACTTGGCCACATGGCTTCTCTGACCATGCTTGTCTGTCTGGCTAGAAAGAGATTGCAATGCTGGAAGAGAATATTGTGCACGTGGGAAGCAGCTTGGTCCGGGGAAAGAGCCCCAGCCTGGAAGTCAGGGTGATCAGCCCAATTAGCTTGTATCTACCCCAGAGCTTAGTAGAGTTGCAAGCACATAGTGAGCATTTAACAAGTATTATTTAAAATAAAAAGGCACGCAAGAGTTTCTCTCTGGAGGCCCCTTGCAGTCAGTCTCCCACCCTCTTGGGTGAAATCACACCATTGGAAGGGCTAACTTTGAACCAGGGGCGAGGTCTACTCCTAGTCTTACAGAGTAGGAATGTTGTATTGTACTCTCCCAAATGCTTAGTACAGTGCTCTGCACACAGTAAGCGTTCAATAAATACGATTGAATGAATATACGGAAAACAGGGAGTTCCCATAATATGAAGCAGGGCAGAGGTGTGAGCTTTTCATTTTGAGCATGGGGGAAGGAAGAGGACAGACATTTTAAGGGGGATGGAAACTGGGCAAACAGACCAGAAAGCCATCCTTGGAAGGTGGTTTCAGCTTTAAGAGTCTCAGAGCATCACCGATATGAGCAAGGGTGAGAAAACTCAGCAAGCTCAGAAAACTGTCAGGGTGATCATCCCACGCCACCCCCGGGGGAGTGGGTACTTCCAAAACAGGTGATATTCTTGCAGTTTATGGAGAGTTAGTGTGGTTTCTGGGCAGTGTGGGAGGCTGTAACACCTGGAGATATTTCTCCACCTCTTGGTTAGAAACAGATGTTCCGTCAAAAGAACTATTGTTTAACCAGCCGGGAAAGGGAGGACCCTTGGGCCAACGTGGCACGGAACGCTGCCAGGAGAGATAATGAGCGCTGCCCAACTATCGCACTTGAACCTGGCGAAAATGACTTCACTCACTGCCAGATGAGTCTGACGAAAGAGACCAACAGCATTCAAACGCCCTTAAAAATCCTGAGGAGAAATCTGTCAAGCTGGGCAGTAAGTGGGAAGCGGCACGGCCTAGTGGATAGAGCACGAGCCTGGGAGTCAGAGTGTGACCTTGGGAGAATCACTTCACTTCTCTGTACCTCAGTTATCTCATCTGTAAAATGGAGATTAAGACTGTAAGCGCCATGAGGAACAGGGACTGTATCTTGGTGCCTCGGTGATCTCATCTATAAAATGAGGATTCTATACCTTTTCTCCCAACTACTTAGATTGTAAACCTAATGAAGGACAGAATTGTTAGATTGAAACCTGATTATCTTATATCTACCCCAGCGCTTACTACACTGCATGGCACATACCAAAAACTTGATTATTAGTATTATTATCAATAATAATTAGAACATCTGAAACCAACCAATGGTATTACTGTCTATCTCAGACCCTTCTGTTTATGGCCCAGTAGGACCCTGGCAACCAGGCCAGGAAAGGAAATTTTCAAACCCGCAATGTTTTCTAACAAGAGGCACAAGGCCAGGCCATAAACAACAATAATAATAATTGTGGTATTTGCTAAGTGCTTACTATGTGCCAAGCACTGTTCTAAGTGCTGGTGTAGATACAAGCTAATCAGGTTGGATACAGTCCCTGTCCCACGTGGGGCTCACAGTCTTCATCTCCATTTTACTGATGAGGTAACTGAGGCACAGAGAAGTTAAGTCACTTACCCAAGGTCACACAGCAGACACGTGGCAGAGCCGGGATCAGAACCCACGTCCTCTCACTTCCAGGCCCGTGCTCTTTCCACTAGGCCACGCTGCTTCTCAAATTAATATGGATGGAGGAAGACCCGAAAACGGTTCAAGCATTTTGGAGATGATAAAATGTGGACTCAATCAAAGAGCCGCAGCTTGGCCTAGAGGATAGAGCCTGGGCCCGGGAGACAGAAGGACCTGAGTTCTAATCCCGGCTCCGCCACCTGTCTGCTGTGTGACCTCGGGCAAGTCACTCCACTTCTCTGAGCCTCGGTTCCCTCAGCTGCAAAATGGAGATTAAGAGAGTGAGTCCTTTGTGGTTCACAGAGACTGTGTCCAACCCAATTATCTTGTATCTAGTCCGGTGTTCACAACAGTGCCTGGCACATAGTAAGCACTTAACAAAAACAACAATTATTACTATTACTATTAGCGATGATAATAATGGGATTTATGGAGAACTTATTGTGTGCAGAGCTCTGTACCAAGCATTTAGAAGAAAACACTCTAACAGGATTGGCAAACGTTTCCCGCCCACAAGGAGCTTACAGTCTAGAGGATTATAGACGTTTACAAGAAAGGAAAGAATGCTGAGTTCGTAATAGCCCAAATCCTGAATTTCAGCTCTAGTCACACCTTGATTTCCCATCAGATCTCATGGCAGGTTGGCGTCCTTCTGGGCTCGATTGGGGTCCTTCCTATTTTCTTATTTTTTTTCAGGGTATTTATTACGCACTTACTATGTGCCAGGGACTCTACTAAGCATTGAGGTAGATAACGCTAATCAGACCGGTCACAGTCCATGTCCCACATGGGGCTCACTGTCTTAATCCTCATTTACAGGTGAGCGCTTACTGTGTGCAGAGCACTGTACCGAGTGCTTGGGAGAGGTCAAAACAACAGAATTGGTGGACGTGTTCCGTGCCTGCAACGAGTTTACATACGACCAAAACTTTCCTTCCTACCCAAAACCTCTCCTTTACCTAACTTCCCCACCACCACCCTCCCCATCTCTCAAGCCCAAAACCTTCGTATATCCTAAACCTCTCCCCCGTTCAACCCCCATATTCAATCTGGCGTTAAATTTCACTGGTTCTTCCTCCGCAACATTTTCTGAATCCACTCCTTCCAAACTGCCACCATCCTGATCCAGGAACTTGTCATATCTTAGCTTGAACTCCCGCATCAGCCTCCTTTCTGGCCTCCCTGCCTCCAATCCAACCCATATTTCATTCAGTTGCCCAGAGCATTTTTCTCTGTAAGCATTTTTAATCAACACCACCGATTGTTCTGGGCACACATCTCCCCACTTTTCAAAACACTGCCCATTTTTCACTGTTATCAAGCAAAACCTCCTGGCCACGGGCTTTAAGGGATTCAGTTAACTCTCCTTCTCCTACTTAGCCACTTCCTTGTGCCACGACACCGTCAGGGCTTGCTGCAGAACGGGTTTTCCTAAGCCACAACAATGCCCTAAAGCCAATCCGATTATAACGTCACCTACCTTTCAAACTGGAACATCTTATCAACGGAGGCGTGGCCGGGACGATTCCATCTCACTAAGACCTTTTCCTAGTGGGGAAAAGAAAAACAAGCAGTGAAAACCACTGGTATCAATGAAGTCAACAGAAAAGGAAAAGTTACACCACGTTGGTTCTGCTAGGGCAGAGGAATCAACAACACTCACAAGACAAATGGTTTGGATGGTCTAGAATTTTCATTTTGAGAATAGCTGATGTTGGATAAAACGTTGAAGAAAGGAGGTTGAGTTTCCCGGCCATCCCTGTTGAGCATCATTTTCTTGGAAGCTGTCATGAAGCGGCGTGGCTCAGTAGAAAGAGCCTGGGTTTGGGAGTCAGGGGTCATGGGTTCTAATCCCGGCTCTGCCACTTGTCAGCTGTGTGACCGTGGGCAAGTCACTTAACTTCTCTGTGCCTCGGTTCCCTCATCTGTAAAATGGGGATTAAGACTGTGAGCCTCACGTGGGACAACCTTATTACCCTGTATCTACCCCAGTGCTTAGAACAGTGCACATAGTAAGTGCTTAACAAATACCAGCATTATTATTATTATTATTATCATCATTAAGAACTTGAGCCCCATTTGGGACATGGACTCTGTCCGATCTGATTACCCCAGTGCTTAGTACAGTGCCTGGGATACAGTAGCTTAAATACCATCATTATGATTATTATCACAGAACTCAGTAGCTTTTAAGTTGTCCACCCACGAGTTATTCTTATTTTGGTAACAATCAAACAGAAAACCAGTTCAAACCAGCTTTCCCAAGCTCAAATACATCCCCCACCGTGCTCTGTACTTTCCTGCAGGGTTCCTTTCTGCTGGTCCTTTCCCGTCTTCTTTCAGGGTCTCCCGGTTCTAGACTCACCCTTCCCAAGTCCTTCAGATGCCAGGGAGGCTCTCTGCTCTTTCTTCCCCTTAGGAGCAAGGGCCTCATTCCTCCGGAATCCGATCTCTGGACCCTGAACCCCCAGGATATCTTATTCGGGATCCTCTCCGCTTCCGCCCTGTGTCCTGGGCCTGTCCAGGGGTCACAGCAATGAGGCTTCCCTGCATCCTGATCCTTCAGGAACACAGCTTCAACCCTCTGGCCTCCAAAATGGCCAACTCCCTGTCTCCCTTTAGGACTTTCTTTATCCATCCCTCCGTGGCGTAGCGGACAGAGCACGGACCTGGGAGACAGAAGGTCATGGGTTCTAATCCCGACTCTGCCACTTGTTTGCCGTGTGGCCTCGGGCAAGTCGCTTCACTTCTCGGTTACCTAATCTGTAAAATGTGGATTGAGACTGTGAGCCCCACATGGGACAGAGACTGCGTCCAACCCAATTTGCTTGTATCCACCCCAGCGCTTAGTACAGTGCCTAGTACACAATAAGCACTTAAAAAATAAAACAATTCTAATTATTACAATGATACCATAGCAGCATGGCTTAATGGATAGAGCATGGGCCTGGGAGTCAGAAGGTCATGGGTTCTAATCCCAACTCTGCCACTTGTCTGCTGTGTGGCCTTGGGCAAATCATTTCACTTCTCTGGGCCTTGGTTACCTCATCTGTAAAATGGGGATTGAGACTGTGAGTCTTATGTGGCACAGGGGCTGTGTCCAATTACCTTGTATCTAACCCAGGACTTGGAACATTGCCTGGCACATAGTAAGCATTTAACAGTATAATTATGAAATATTATTTTTATCGGTTAAACTGCCGTCATGAAAGACCAGTATGGAGTAAATCTCCTATGTTCTTCTTACCCCTCCACAGGATAATAATAATAATAATGTTGGTATTTGTTAAGCGCTTACTATGTGCAGAGCACTGTTCTAAGCACTGGGGTAGATACAGGGTAATCAGGTTGTCCCTCGTGAGGCTCACAGTCTTAATCCCCATTTTACAGATGAGGTAACTGAGGCACAGAGAAGTTAAGTGACGTGCCCACAGTCACACAGGTAAGTGGCGGAGTCAGGATTCGAACACATGACCTCTGACTCCCAAGCCCATACGCTTGGTTTGGAGTGACCGCCCCAGCAGCAGGAGACAAGAATGAGGAAAGGCGAGAAGGGTGACAAGAGAGAAACCAACCAGAGTAGTGGGAGAGGAGTGAAGAGGAGAATTACCATTCAAGAAAGTGTTCCAGCAAGAAGGCTCTTCGGGATACATTTTCATTTTAATGTTTATCAGATTAGGTTCATATTCCTTTAAAGTAAAGCCAGAATTGTAATCCCAGTGATTTGGTGTGACTTTCATATGGATTTAAACCCTGAGGAGTGTCATTCCAACCCAGCAAAAACTTGGGTTGGAAGTATGAGAAAAATGGAAAAAACTCAAGGGACAAGCACAAGGATTATAAAATAGAGCAAATAATAATGTTGGTATTTGTTAAGCGCTTACTATGTGCCGAGCACTGTTCTAAGCGCTGGGGTAGACATAGGGGAATCAGGTTGTCCCACGTGGGGCTCACAGTCTTAATCCCCATTTTACAGATGAGGGAACTGAGGCACAGAGAAGTTAAGTGACTTGCCCACAGTCACACAGCCGACAAGTGGCAGAGACGATTCCAAGACGTTATTATGGACCGTGAGCCCATTGTTGGGTAGGGATTGTCTCTATCTGTTGCCGAACTGTACTTTCCAAGTGCTTAGTACAGTGCTCTGCACACACTAAGCGCATAATAAATGCGATTGAATGAATTGAATGAATGAATGATCAATTCTACTCTAGTTCAAAATGCACCGAAAGTCAGTCCAGGAGAATATTGGCATTTTTTTTGACGCACAGCTAAAACTGCTCTCCTTTAACACCTATCACCTGATGGAGTAAGGGGAGTACTGAAATGATGGGAAACTAGCAATAACTGAAGCAGAGGATGGGGAGGTGGAGGTAGAGGGCATGTACGACCCATTGCTGGACTCTTTCGCTGTTGTTGTTACGGTATTTGAGAAGTGTTTACTGTGTACCAAGCCCGGTTCTAAGCACAGGGGCAGATACAAGGTTTTTGGGTTGGACACAGTTCCTGTCTTGCATGCCTCACACTCTAGGTAGGAGGGAGCGGGATTTAATCCCCATTTTACAGGTGAGGAAACTGAGGTTCGGTGAAGTGAAGCGACTTGCCCAAGGTCACATAGCAGACAAGTGGAGGAGCCGGGACTAGAACACAGGAATGGGAAATGGGAGGAAAGAGATGGGACGATAGCTGGAAGGGCCAATGGGAAGCAGAGGAGGTTTTTTATTTTTCAAGACAGGAGACACATGAGAATGTTTGAAGGCAGAGGGGAAGGAGACAGTGGTCAGGGATGGAAGGCGAAAAGGCACAAATGTTTTCAGAACTGTTTGGAGAAGCAACGCGGCTTGGTGGAAAAAGCTTGGACCTATGAGACAGGGAACCCGGGTTCTAATTCTTGTTCTGCCACTTGTCTGCTGTGTGATACTGGCCAAGTCATTTGGCTTCTCCGTGCCCCAGCTTCTTCCTCTGTAAAATTAACAGTCAACCCAGAACCAGATCCAGGTACAGGGAAGGTAGCAGGATAGATAAGTCATTCCCATCATCTATATTGGATTGTTATTTCATGGTATTCTTTTATCCTTATTTACATTCTTCATTTTTGTATTCTCTGACTTGGAACTCCCTCCCCCTTCATATCAGATAGACCATCACTCTCTCCAACTTCAAAATCATACTTTTACTTACTTAAAATCATATCTCCTCCAAGAGACCTTCCCAAACTAAACCTTTATTTTCCCTACTCCTTCTCCCTTCTGCTTCCACCTTTGCACTTGGATTGGTACCCTTTAGTCACACCACCCTCAGCCCTACAGCACGTATGTTCATAGCCACAATTTATCTATTTATAGTATTGTATGTCTCCCCTTCTAGACTGAAAGCTCCTTGTAGGCAGGAAGCATGTCTACCGACACTGTTACACTGTATTCTCCCAAACTCTTCCTATACTCCTTACACGCTGTAAGTGCTCAATACTTAGACTGTTAGCTTGATGAGGGACAGGGCCTGTGTCCCACCTGATTAAAGTGTTTATACTCCAGCGCTTAGTATATAGTGCTGGCACAGGGTAAATGCTTAATGAATACCACCATTATTACGATGTAATAAACAGAAACTAGAAATCGGAGGGCTTCTTCCACGTCAAACCCATTAAAGAAGCAGCATGGCCCTGTGGAAAGAGCATGGACCCGGGAGTCGGAGGACCTGGTTCTAATCCCGACTCCTCCGCTTGTCTGCTGTGTGACTTAACTTCTCTGTGCCTCAGTTTCCTCATCTGTAAAATGGAGATTTAGTGCCTGCATATCATTACTTCTACTTAGACTGTGAGCCCTATGTGGGACAGGGACTGCGTCTGACCCGATTAACTTGTATCTACCCCAGTGCTTAGAAGAGTGCTTGTCGCATGGTAAGAGCTTAAACAAATATAATAGCAATAATGATGATAAGAACAGTAATAAGAATAATCGTGACAACCTTGCACAATCTCAGGTCGTTGACTATTATTTACCCGGATGAGAAGGGAGAAGATACCTCAAATCTCTGAGTCTGAAGACTCAAGGGATTTTTTTTTTGGTTGTTTCTTTCTGGATTCCCGTGTCACTGTGGAATTTTCAGAAGGAGGAGATTGGAAGTTTTCCCAGTTAGTCCCGAAAGGGAAGGGTGGTCCGCCGAGTTACTCATTTCCTAACCCGACAATCATCAGTATCAAGAAGCCGATCTCCTTTGGTTTGCCCCGACAACTTCTTTGAAATTGGAGATACTTTGGCAGAGCATTCCTAACTGATATATCAAGCCAAGTCCCTTCCAAGTAGGATGTCAAGGAAAAGAAAGAGAAAACCTGAAAACAGCAATGCCGACAAGGGATTCTACTTGCGGGCGGGTTTCCGCATATCTCTCAAAGAGATTTTGGGCAGGGAGCAGAGAGACCTCTCAGTTCACCAAAACACACCGTTTCCTGTTACTCCATGGATCCAATTTGGGCCAGATGCCGGCATCAAAGCTGAGAGCTCAAGTCCCAGAAACTACTTTAAAATATCATTAATGGTCCAATTTAAAAACAAACCAACTGAAAAAACGCCCCACACCTAGGCTACTGCTTCCTATTTTAAGGAAAGACTTAACTGTAACAGTAAATGAACCTTAATTGAAAAATCCTATACATAATATTAGGTTCAGTAGGCTCGTTGTGGGAGGCAGTGTGTCTGCTACATTGTTATACTGTACTCTCCCAAGAGTTTAGTAGAGTGTTTTGCGAACAGTAAGCGCTCGATAAATACGACTGATTCACTGACCTCAAGTACCATAGCAGAGACACAAAGAGTTAAGGAATTTATATCCTGTAACAAAAGAAAAATGTACTACTATATTTCATTTTATTCCACAGATGGCTCAAGGTCTTGTTGCAGGAGATACCCAGTATATCCTATTTGCATTTAGAAATGTTGTGTGACCTTGGGCAAGTCACTTTACTTCTCTGTGCCTTAATCTCATCTATAAAATGGGAATAAAGACTGTGAGCCCCACATGGGACATGGACTGCGTCCAATCAGATCAGCTTGTATCTACCCCAGAGCTTAATTCTGTGTCCGGCACATAGCAGGTATTTGACAAACACCATGAAATTGAGAAAGGCTGCATAGTGGAAATATTAGTCTGAAAATGCGAATGGCAATTGATAACTTTCTTTATTACAGCTTATTTTTTCATCAACGAATTCAGCTTGGGAATCAATCAGTGATATTTACTCAGAGCTTCTGACTCCCAGAATCTAGAACTTTCTGACTTCCAGACCCACGCTGTAGCCACTAGGCCATGCTGCTTTTCCGAGCTGTGATTTATTTTAACGTCCATCTCCTCGATCAATCAGTGGCAATTATTTTAGTGCTTACTGTGTGCAGAATACCACACTAAGCACTTGAGAAAGTACAATATAACAGAGATGGTAGACCTATTCCCTATCCATTAGGGGCTTATAGTCTATAGGGGGAGAGAGACATGAAAATAGATTAGGGATGGGATCATAGTAGAGTAAAAGAATATTTACATCAGTGTTGTGGGCCTCGGGAGACTATCAAAGTGCTTAAAGGGAACACAGTCAAATTCATAGTCAACACAGAGGGGAGGGAGGATAAGGACAGGAGGATAGGATAAGGAAAAGGGAGGATAGGAGAAGCAGCGTAGCTTAGTGGAAAGAGCACAGGCTTGGGAATCGGAGGTTGTGGGTTCTGGTCCGGGCTCTACCACTTGTCAGCTGTGTGACTTTGGGCAAATCACTTAACTCTTCTGTGCCGCAGGTACATCATCTGTCAAATGGGGATTAAGACTGTGAGCCCCATGTGGGGCAAGCTGATTACCTTCTATCTACTCCAACAGGTAGAACGGTGCTTGGCACATAATAAGAGCTTAAATACCATCATCATCAT
This sequence comes from Ornithorhynchus anatinus, assembly GCF_004115215.2. Lineage (NCBI taxonomy): Eukaryota > Metazoa > Chordata > Mammalia > Monotremata > Ornithorhynchidae > Ornithorhynchus > Ornithorhynchus anatinus. The sequence continues at coordinate 13,296,340 of NC_041748.1, read as the reverse complement.
TATAGTTATTATAAGGGAACTTAAAGGGCTTAGTCTGGGAGGGCTTCTGGGAGAAGATGTGATTTTAGGAGGGTATGAAGATAGGGAGAGTGATGGACTGTTGAATATGAAAGGGGAGGGAGTTTGAGGTCCAAGGGAGGATGTGAACAGTGGATTGGTGGTGGGGTAGATGAGATGAAGGTACAGCGAATGGGTTGGTGTTAGAGGACAGGGATGTGTGATTTAGGCTGTAGTAGGAAATCTGCAAGGTAAGGGAGAGAGAGATGATTGAGTACCTTAAAGATGATCTAAGAAGTTTCTGTTTGGTGTGGAGGTCGATGGAAAACCACTTGAGGAATAATCATCCAGTCAATCAATCATATTTACTGAGCGCTTACTAGAGGCAGACCAGTGTACTAAGCTCTTGGGAGAGTGATAGGAAAGGCAGAAGGAGGACAGGGTTTTGATGGGAAGATGAAGAGTTCCATTTTGGACACGTCAAATTGGAGCTGTGGGAGTCACCTCCAAGTAGTGAAGCCCTGAAGGCAGGAGGAAATGCGAGACTCTGGAGAATGAAAGATGCAGGTTTGGGAATCATCTGTGCAGAGACGATAGTTGAAGCCAAGGGAGCGAATGCATTCTTTAAGGGAGTGGATGGCGATGGGGACCCGATTAGAGACTGGAAGGCAGAGGAGCCCGCGAAAGCATCTGATAAGAAGCAGTCAAAGAGATAGAAGGAGAACCAGGAGAGGACAGTGTCGGTGCTCCTTGGGGGAAGAAATCATGTCAACCAATTCTACTGTACTCTCCCAAGTGCTCTGCCCACAGTAAGCACTCGACAAATACCATTGATTGGGTGACTTGCCATCTGAAGGAAGCCCCCAAAATGGCCCTGCTCAAGGGACCCCAGATGAGCTGTAATCCAGGACTTGGAAGTGTCGATTCTGGCTCCTTTCACTTGGAAGCCTTTCCAACCCCTTCCTCTGGGTGTGGGCTCCCCCCTCCCACCCCCTCACAGGGACTGATTCGGATTTTCTGTCATAGACACAGAGGACTTGGCTCCGTAGAGAAACAGAGTGGCTCAGTGGAAAGAGCATGGGCTTGGGAGTCTGAGGTCATGGGTTCTAATCTCAGCTCCGCTGCTTGTCAGCTGTGTGACTTTGGGCAAGTCACTTAACTGCTCGGTGCCTCAGTTACCTCATCTACAAAATGAGGATTATGACTGTGAGCTCCACGTGGGACAACCTGATCACCTTGTACCCCCCGCCCCCAGCGCTTAGAACAGTGTTTTGCACATAGTAAGCCCTTAACAAATACCATTATTCACAATGAATCTATTTCCTTTTAGAAATTTACTCACATCATCAGGAGCGTGTACCACCTCTTCCAAATGGATCCTGGACAAGGGAGGACATGAACACAAAGAGAGAGCTGTACTTAATGGACAAAGCTGCATATTTTGGGAAGACAAAAAAGGAACGCTGTAAAAGTTTCTGCGTGTAACTAAGTGTATGAATTACTGTGTGTATGAACTCCTTCCTCCCTTCCTTACATCTCTCTCTCTCTCCCCCTAACACACACACACAGAATCGCCCAGGTCTCTCGGCCGTTAATGAATCGATATAAACATTATTTCAACAATAAATTACCTTTCCCTTGAGGTTGAGTCGTCAGATGGAGTGTCAGAAGGCAGTAAAGGCCGGATCCTGCAGTGTACTCGGATATTACCTTTTAGCTCCTAGAACACCAAAAATATTTCCCACTCAGTACAAAAGACTAAGGGTGCAACTGTGTGTTAATTTCTTCAACCTGCCACCTGTGTCTCTTTGGCACCTTAAACTTTTCACCCACTTTTCCCTGCCCTTGGTGTGGTATGTCTTTGTCCTTTTAGATTTTTAGGGAAGTAGCACGGCATAGTGGATAGAGCACAGGCCTGGAGTCAGGAAGCCAAGGATTTTAATCCTAGCTCCACCACTTGTCTCCTGTGTGATCTTGGACAAGTCACTTCACTTCTCAGTGCCTTGGTTATCTCATTTGTCAAATGGGGATTAAGACTGCAAGCCCCATGTGGGGCAAGGACTGTGTCCAACCTGATTTACCTGTACCCAGCCCAGCGCGTGCTTAACAAATGCCACTGATATTATTATTATTATTAGATTAAGAAAGACCTGAAGTTAAGAATTGTGTTGTACTGTTTTGTAAAGGGACAACCTATTTTTATTTATTATAAACATATATTTGGTCGTATTTTTCTGGGGGAAAAAAAAATAAGTGAACAGACCAAGCCCTCAACTCTTTCCCAGTATGAGTGAAGGAAGAGTTGGCCTTTTGAATGCTTTCTCCTCTGGAAAAGACTTCCCAATCTGAATAGGGAACAAAATACTTTTCCCCTCCCTTTCTCCAAGAGGGGACAGGAGAAAGAGCACAGAGAGTGTGGAAACAAATCGCCGGCCCAAGTCCTACGTCGAAAAGAGATCATTCAGATTTCATGTACCGATACAGAAACCCCATGCCAAGAGAGAAGTAGTGGGCAAAATCAGTGAAGAAATATTAAACCTAGTAAAGGTGATTGTCTTCAATTAGGAACATTTTGCTGAGCCAAGGAAATGGGAGCTGGGAACTATCAGCAGTGACGACTGAGAACAGATCCTTTTATTGCTATTTATTACTATTATTACGATTACAGATCTAGAGAAAAATAATCATTCAATCATGTGGATCTCAGCTGTCATACAATAAGCACTTACAGTGGCCACAATATGATTATTAATCAATCAGTTAAGCAGTATTTACTGAGGGCTCACTATGTTCAGAGCACTATCAAGCATGGCTTAGTGGGAAAAGCATGGGCTTGGGAGTCAGAGGACATGGGTTCTAATCCCAGATCTGCCAGTTGTCATCTGTGTGACTTTAGGCAAGCACACTTCTCTGTGCCTCAGTTACCTCCTCTAGAAAATGGGGATTAAGACCATGAGCCCCATGTGGGACAACCTGATTACCTTCTATCTATCCCAGCGCTTAGAATAGTGTTTGGCACACAGTAAGCTTTTAAATACCATTATTATTATTACTAAGTGTTTGGGATAGTACAATATTATTGACTAGAGCCACGAGGTTCTACTAGTTCATCATTAACAGTACTCACCACCAAATTGTTGTGAAGCATTTTTCTCTTCTGCTTTTCATTTTTGTATCGCTCACTGACTTCCTGCAAAGACTGCTCAAGAGCCACTGCTCTTGCCTGAAAAGCTTGAAAAAATTTTTTTTTTACCAAAAGAGAGCACCCTGTATCAATCAATCAGTGGTATCGACTGAATACTTATGGTGTGCCGAGCACCATACTAAATGCTTGAGTTGGGAGGCAAGTCAATTGCCCAGGAAGAGACCTCTGGGAGAAGGTGTGATTTTAGGAGGGTTTGAAGATATGGAGAGCGATGGACTGTTGTAAATGAAAGGGGAGGGAGTCTGAGGTCCAAGGGAGAAGGTAATCTCTCCTACCCCAGCACTTAGAACAGGGCTTGGCACATCATAGTAAGCGATTAACAAATACTGTTGTTATTATTATTAGGAACAAGGAAGAGTTCTGTGAATCAGAATGGAAGGTGCCTTGGGTGCAAAAGGGCTGGAAAGCAGTTTTATTCAACCTCCTCTATGTTTGAGGATGCAACAGAGGATCTGTAAAATATGATTCTGATTTACTGGAAACTCTTCCAGCTCACTGGACATTAAGCATCTTCAGCTTTGGACTATGAGCATCTTCAAAAGTCTTTGAGACAGAACTGCTGTATGCAGATAACTTCGCTCTTGAAACCAGCGCTCAGAAGACGACACGCAATGGAAAGTGAATTACCTGGTAGATTTAGCACGCAACCTTGGACTTTCGACAAGCCCGAGGAAAACTCAGTTTATATAAAACCCTACCTCTGGAAAACAGAACACACCAGCAAAGGTTAACTCACTGACAAGTGATGCTGAATTCTGATACTTAGGCAGCTTACCCCTCAGTGATGCGTGGACAGACATGGTTATAGAAAACTACATCAGGCCAGCATGGCTTTCAGAAGACCGAAGAATAGAGTGTAGCATCAAGGAGGCCTCAAACTCTTAATCAAGTAGAAGGTCTTAAAAATCCATTGTGAGATCCAACCTCCTACGTGGCCGGGAGACTCGGACCTATTTCGGAGGACACATCCAGCTTCACCACCCAACTATGCACCCCTGTCCTGTCTTATGCCGTCGAGTCGTTCTGGCCCATGGCGACACCACAGACTCATCTCTCCCAGAACACCCCGCAGTCCACCTGCAATCCTTCTGGTAGAGGATCCACAGAATTTTCTTGGTAAATATACAGAAGTGGTTTACCACTGCCGCCTCCTGCGCAGTAAACTCAAATCTCCACCCTCAACACTCTCCCATGTCGCTGATGCCCAGCTGGGGTGAGTTTTGACTTGTAGCAGATTGCCTTCCACTTGCTAGCCACTGGCCAAGCGAAGAATGGAACTGGTAGGCCTCTACTTGACTCTCCCTCCCGTAGCCGAGATCGGTAGAGTACTGGAAACTCTCCAGGTGCAACCCTGAGAGGGGACTATGAGCCCTACTCAACATCAAATGGTAGGGCAAGAATATCAACATTAAAATTCTGGCTCACAGTCAGCTCACTCACACTGAAGCAATGTTCACCGCAACCCAGCTCCGCTTGGCAAGACGTGAGAAAAATGGATGACGGTAGGATAGAGGGTCACAGGGCTGACTGACTGCTTAAAGACATAATGAAGCAGAGTCTCAAACAAAGCAAAATAGCAACGGATGGGCTAGCCTGGCGGACAGCAACTGAGAGATGGTTTGGTCCCCTTGAGCAGAAGCTTTGGAAAGACAAGGATATGAAGAGGATGGCATGAAAAGGGAAATAGTCTCATTAACGCAGAAAAGATCTATGTTGAAGTGGACAAAAATAAGACAGGCAACTATCGTCATGCATTGATCTTTCCAGCCACATTCTCACGTATGGAGAGGATCTTACCGTCAGCAGCGTCGTCCTCAAAAACTAAGGACAGCTCTCCAGAGTGCTTAGTGTAGTGCTCTGCCCAATCAATACTACTGATCAATGCCCCGGTTTCCACCCTTCTTTTCAACGTTCGTGTTTCGGCAAACTCGGTTAAAGTATTTGTTTTCCAGCTACTGATGTTTGAGGGGTCAGAAGGTGGTCACCTAAAGCTGTGAAATTTGAAATATAAATTTAACCACATCTAAAACCAGAGTCCCCACTCAGACAGAACAACAGAAAATGGTTTTTAGTCTCTCTTGTGGAGCAGAATGGGGGCATTCCTACTTTATCTCTGGGCAGATCCACACACAGAGAGAGAAAAAGACAGCCACACGTCGACAGGGAGAAAAATCGGCCTGATTTAGGTATGATTTGCATTAAATTTAGGCAGCACTCTGAAAATACTTAATTTCTTAGTCTTGTATGTTTTTTGCATTGCCCACCTTTAGACCCTTGAGATTTGGGTGAAACAGAAGAAAAACAATGGCGCTAAACCTAAGAGGGAAGGTTTGCCAGAACCGAAAGAAAATGAGGTCCCTTAGTAGTGAGACAGACCGGTTTATGGGTACTGAGTCTTACTCTGAAGAGCTTCCTTTTGGAGCTGTAACCCGTGGACCGTTGCCATTATTTGATAAAGACAGTCTTCCCACTGCTGTTGAAAACCTCTCACAAGCATAAGGGAAGAAGAATGAAGCTCTTTCAGATCTCGCTTCAGTTCCTATAAAAGAAGGAGTAAAGAACATAATCTGAACAATTAACGAGCTCGTTGTGGGCCGGGAATCTGTCTAATTGTGCTATTGTCCTCACCCAAGGGCTTAGTTACAGTGTTCTGCGTATAGTTAGTGCTCAATAGAAACCAGTGATTGATTTCCATTGCTGAAGGGGAATACATTGAGAAGGAGCCCCGTTCTGCCAGTCGATCCATCACCTATTCTGAGGGAAGAGCTGCTCACCGGAGGCAGCAACCTCTGCTCTTGTTTTCTCTCACTTCTCAAAGCGTCTCCTTAAAATGTGGAGCGGGAAATCCTGGAATAGCAGCCCAGGGGTGGGGGCTTCTGCCCTGCCTGGCCACAGAAGACCATGGGATTAATACCCTCCATGCCACCCCAAGGTACGCTTTTAAAAGGGCTTGCCTTCCCTAGCGTCGCAGCACTTTGATGGGGAGTTCTATTCTCCTCTCCTGCACCATCTCTGTACCCACAAATATTATTATTAATAAGATGCCTTCCCTGATTAAGCCCTCTTCCCCCAACTTGCGAACCCTTCTGCCCTTGGATTTGTGACCTTTGGACACTTTGATGTTTGCCCCAACCCCACAGCACTTAGGGATATATCCTTAAATAATATTTTACAAATTACTTATTTATAAATAATAACGTCTGTCTTCCCCGCTAGAATGTAAATTCATTATGGGCAGGGAACATGTGCTAATTCTGTTGACTTGTACTCCCAAGTGCTCTGCCCATAGAAAGCGCTCAATAAACCCCACGGACTGATTGATTAATCGATTGAGCCCCATATGGGACACAGAATGTGTCCAATCAGATTAGCTTGTATCTACCCCAAAACTTACTCTAGTGCTTGGCACTTAGCATTGAAAAAATGCCATTAAAATATTGATGAATTGATATTGATTGCTCTGAGCCCAAAGCACTGTACTCAGTGCTTGGGAGAATATTCATTCAATCGTATTTATTGAGCGTTTACTGTGTGCAGAGCACTGTACTAAGCGCTTGGAAAGTACAATTCAGCAACAGATACAGACAATCCCAGGTCACAACGGGCCCACAGTCTAGAAGGGGAAGAGAGACATCAATATTAATATGTAAATTACAGTTTCAAATATGCCAGACTAGCGCTCATCCCACTGTCCAAGCTCTCCTGGAATTCACCACCTCCAGGAAGCATTCCTTGATGAAGTCTCACCTTCTCAAGTCACGGCTGCCCTTAGACCCTATCACCTTCCCTGATGAGAAGCAGGGAGGCCTAACGGAGAGAGCCTAGTCCTGGGGGGCAGAAGGACCTAGCTTCTAATCCTGGTTCCACCACCTGTCTGCGGTATGACCTTGGGCGAGTCGCCTCACTTCTCGGGCCTCAGTTTCTTCATCTGTAAAATGGGACGTGGACTGTATTCAACCTGATAACTTGTATCTAACCCAGTGCTTAGTACAGTGCCTGGCTCATAGTAAGGGCTTAACAAATACCGTAAAAAATAGCCCTTACGCAGAGTCTCAATTTATAGTAGGCACCCTTATCTGTCTGCTCATCCTTCCAAATTTCTGCTGTCGGCAGAAATAACGGATGTGGTTTCATCCTCTTCCTCCCGCTACTGGTAAATGGTTTGTGCCTGCTAATTTCCTCCATTAGACTACTTACTATGTGCCAAGCATCGTTCTAAGTGCTGGGATAGATACAAGGCAATCAGTTGGGACACAGTCCCTGTCCCACATGAGGCTCACCATCTCCATCCCTATTTTACAGATGACATAACCGAGGCACAGAGAAGATAAGTGACTTGCCGAAGGTCACACAGCAGACAGGTGGCAGAGCCGGGATTAGAACCCACCATCTCTGACTCCCAAATCCGTGCTCTTCCCACCAGGCCGTGCTGCTTCTGAGAGCAGGGAACGTGTCTTTTGCCCATCTTTGTTCTCCCAAGGACTTCATTCAGTGATCTGAACATGGGAGGTGCTCAAAAATACTGTTACTTGGTTGAGCTGGACGTATTGATACAGCTGACGATGTAGTAAAGAAACGTTATGTACAGTGAAATACGGTGCAGCAAAAAGCTACTTGCCGGGTTGAGCGAACGATGTCTAGTCATTTCTAGACATCATTTCTAGATTTTTAATGGCAGAACAACTTGAAATACAATATTACACACGAATACTTCCTCTGCTGTCCATTGTGCTTTCCCACAATTTGTGTACCTGCACTCTGCTATGGCTGGTTTGTTCTAGATAAATTTATCAATCAACCATTGGTATTTATGGAGCGCTTATATGTGCAGGGCCCTGAACTAAGTGCTTGGGAGAGTACAATATAACGAGTTGACAGATCCATTCCCTGTCTACAACAGGCCTGCAGTTTTATTCGGTGGGAGGCAAAGCACCGATATAAAAATACCCATATTCAATCATTATGAAGTAAAGACAGCATACGGTGTACATGAAAATATGCACCATTCAATCCAACATCCTAGTGAGAATGGAAACTGCCTAATTATGTTACAGGGAGGGTTTTTGTTGTGGAAACCCTAATCACATTTTCAATCTTGGTTACTGCGCATATTGTTTGAGTATAATGAAAGAGCAAAACAATACCCTGAATTGAAAGTTAAAAGCATCCTTTTGCAATATGACATTGGAGAATGGCCAAAAGAGCAGCATGGAAAGCTAATTTGGCTTCTGGGGCTCTCCCATCTCTCAATCAATGGGTGTTTCTCGTGCAGGTACTGTGTGCAGAGCACTGTGCTAGGAGCACAATACGACAGAGTTGGTAGACGTTTTCCCGGCACACAGACTTGGTCTACAGAGTCACTGCTTTTTAAGGCAATCTGGCTTGGTTTGTCCCATTCTGTCTCAATGAACACCCCCCTTGAAGCCTCTGTGCATCCATCCCAACCGGATTCCACCTCATGAGCGAATTTTCTTTTACCTCAATGGCTCTCTTCATCTGGATCAGGGTCGAGTGGGTAGTGCCATGCAAATGCTGTTGTTGCTCGGTACAGAGAAAAGAGAGCTGAGGAGCCTCCCTCTTCCTTCTTCCAATCATCCCTTGGTACTGTGGTTTTTTTCAGGAAAGGGGGAAAAAAAAACAAACCATTAAGGGCAGGATAACTTGCCCGTAGCAGCAAACCCGCGAGGCTTTATCTCAGGAGGGACGTTCCGGGAAGACCTTTCCCGAACCCACTGACGAAGGCCAAATCTCATGAACTGGTCGAGACTCCGTGTGTCGAAAGGTTGGCTTCCCTCACGGTGGAGAAACAAGGCCAAAATCACCTATTTTAACTGTTATGACTGTTATCACTCTCTCCTTTTTAATAACGCAATTCAGAATAGGTTGACCAATTTTTACAAATCATCAAGATGTTTTTGTGGCGCACAGGGTGCATTTAGTACTGGCTTCAATCACAAAGGGTATCATTTAAGGAACAGACCCAATTACCACTTGCAAGGAAATTAAGCTTGAAAATTTGCTGGAATATTGAGCTCGGATGAGGAAAAAACAAAACCAACATAGAATGAATATCCTTCTTTGGGAGAGAAGAGACGTGAAAAGGAAGGAAGCACAAATCACAAATCAAATTAACATTTCCAAGAGAAAGAAAAAATCTGTAAAAGAAACACGCATGTACCAAACAAATACTGTCGAGACTGCTGAAAAATCAAATATCTGCACCAAGTGGTTTGTAAACTTCTGCAGGAAATCTAGACTGCAATATATCGTTTCCTACAGAGTGTAATAACACAATTTTTGTCAACTCTCAGCAAAAAAGCCAACGCTTTCCGCAGCAGATAACCTCCCGGGGCAGATGGAAGCCATTCTCCTGAAGCATTGCTTTGTTCTGTTTATCCTGGCTCTGCAACTCGGTGAATCTTTCTTGCTCGGCGGAAAGGGGGCCTCGGTTTCCGAAACAGGGTTTCTCTGCCATTGAATTGGCTTCTCGGTTTGCAGGAATTCCACAGACATGGAGCGGGGGTGCTCCTGCCAGTTTATCTAATTTCGGGAGGCCGCGTAGCTGATGGGAAAAGTGTTGGTGTTGAGTCGGGAGGCCTGGTTCTAGCTCGAGGTTTTTACTAGCCCGGGCAAGTCCTTTCGCTTCAGTTTCTCCCATCCACACACCCACCCGCACCAAAAATCAATCAAGACTAAAACAGGGGTACTTCTGTAGTAGAATTTAGGCATTCATTTGTATTCCTCCTCAGCACTTGTGTTTATGTCTGTTCAGCTGTACGTTCGTTTATTTATTCTGATTACTCTAATAGCAAAATATTTTTAGGCCTGTCTCCCCCGTTAGGATGTAAGCTCTTAAGGGAGTAGACGTTTGAATGTCTCTGCTATATTGCACTCTCCCAAACACTTAGAACAGTGCTCCGCACACAATAAGCACACATTAAATGCAACTGATTGACTGATTCATTCAGTCATTCCATTGTACTTATTGAGCACTTACCGTCTGCAAAGCACTGTACCAAGCACTTGGGACAGCGCACTGTGACAATAAACAGATACGGTCCCTGCCCGCAATGAGCTTACATTGATTGTAATCTCTTTCTCCCATACTTTCCTAAGCATTAAATACTGTGGATTGCATCAGTGAGATTAAATCAATCAGTGGGATTTCTTGAGCACTTAATGTGGGCAGAGCACTGTTCTGAGCACTTGGGAGAATACAGTTCAACAGAGTTTCCCACATCGAGCTTATAGCCTAGACGCTGGGTTCAATAAATACCAAGCAACTACTCTGACTAATCCTGGCTCTGCCCCTCGTCTGCTGTGAGACCCTGGACAAGTCACTTCACTTCTCTGGGCCTCAGTTACCTCATCTGTAAAATGGGGATTGAGACTGTGAGCCCCACACGGGACCTGGTCTGTGTCCAACCCGATTTCCTTGATTATTCCCGGTGCTTAGTAGGGTACCTGGTGCATAGTAAGCACTTAACAAATGCCACAATTATTATTATAACTTCTATTCTTTCTATTACTATTATCTCTGCTTCTACTCTTCTCGAGGAAATGTCAAGAAGGAAGATGCTAAATAAAGATATCACTTTCGTATTAAATGAGGATAAGAGCATACAATGCTTCGTCTGGTAGCAATAATAAAATAAAATCAACCAGGGGTTGACACATCCATTTTACTTGCCCTGGAAGAAATTTTATAAAAAGAAAGGGGATACCAGAATTTAGAAACTAGATGTAAACTCAACAGGCTCTTCAGAATCTCTACCTATTTTACTGGGGGAGAAGGGTAATTATGAGGAAAATCTGCCCCCTGCCTCTACTTTCATTCATTCATTCATTCAATCGTATTTATCGAGCGCTTACTATGTGCAGACACTGTACTAAGCGCTTGGAGAGTACAATTCGGCAACAGATAGAGACAATCCCTACCTAACAATGGGCTCACTTCCTCTCGTTCAACCTCTTCACCCTGAACAATCTGATTTCTGCCCCATTCGCTCCCCCGAAGCTCCCCTTTTGAAGGTCACCGATGAAACTCCTTCTTGCCGAAGCCAACGGATTCTATTCTGCCCTAATCCTCCGCAAACCTTTTGACTGGCTTTGACACTGTGGACTAATCCCTTCTGAAGAAGAAATCTCTCACCTTGGTTTCACCAACACAGCTCTCCCCCGATTCTTCCCTTATGTAGCTTCTCTGCCTCACTGGCTTTCCTTCTTCCTCACGCCCTCTCGTTGCAACTGTCCCTCCGAGGACTCTGCTCTTGGTTCCCTTCTCTTCTTGCTTCACATTCACACTCCTGTGGGGATCTCATTCCCTCAGCTTCAACGACCACCTCAATGAGGATGACTCTCCAGCCCTGATCTCTCACCTCCTCTGAAATCTCATATTTTCACTTGCCTCCATCATTATTATCATTCTCTGTGGCTCAGTTACCTCATTTGGAAACTGGGGATTACAACCCCGAGCCTGATGTGGGACGGGGACTGTGTCCAATCTGATTAGCTTGTATTCCTCCCCAGCACTTAGTACAGCACCTGGCATATAGTGAGCACTTAACAGATTATTACTATTTTTGCTATTATCACTATTATTCATCTGTCTCGTCTTATGCTGTCGAGTCATCTCCAACCCATAAGAATTCCACCGGACACATCTCTTCCTGAACAACCCACTCTCCATCTGCAATGTTTCTGGCAGTGTATCCAGAGTTTTCTTAATAAAAATTCGCAAGTGGGTTACCACTGCCTTCTTCCACGCAGTAAATTTGAGACTCTGCTCTCGACTCTCTCCCGTGCCGCTGCTGCCCAGCAAGGGGGAGTTTTGACATATAGCGGATTGCCTTCCGCTCGCTAGTCACTTGCCCGAGCTAGCAATGGAATGGGTATCCCGCTGCTTGACCCTCCCGTAGCCGAGACCGGTAGAGTACTGGAAACTCTCCAGATGCGATCTTGGGAGGGGGCTATTATTCATGATAAGGGCTTAATCAGTCCCATAATTAACTGTGGATTTCTTGCTGTCGATAGGCCGGCAGAGAGAGCGGTAGAAAAGAAGTGTCTCTACTAGAATATCTGCTTCACAAGAAGGGAAGAGGAGCAGTGAATGGGGGAGGTGATTAAAGGAGCTCTGGCTAAGGAGAAACTACAGAAAGCCTCCTGATTGCTAACCGGAGGAAAATAGCAGGGAGGTTTTCTACCCAAATTGCCGACTGTCTCCTAGACTGCCTTTCCAACTCACAGCTCGGGCTCATGGATAAGGCAGGGAAAAATCCGCAAATGTCGGCAGCTGGGCAGAGCCGAGCGTTGCTGAAAGAGTTGCCACCAAAGCCGGCCTTCTGCCGCTCCCCCTATAATAATAATAGTATTTGTTGAGCGCTTACTATGTGCCAAGCACTATTCTAAGTGCTGGGGTAGATACAAGATTATCAGGTTGTCCTACGTGGGGCTCACGGCTTTAATCCCCATTTTACAGATGAGATAAGTGAGGCAAAGAGAAGTGCCTTGCCCAAGGTCACACAGCAGACGAGTGGCGGAACCAGGATTAGAACCCACGTCCTCTGCCTCCCAAACCCGTGCCCTTAACACTAAGCCACGCTGCTTCTCTGTCATATCTGTTCTGGTCCCATCCGTCTGTCCGTGCTTGGCCGGCTCTGCGCTGGGCAGGTCTGGGAGGCCAAGCCCTGGAACTCTCTGGTTCCACCTCCACCGCTAACGCCGGTGGGCCAGAGCGTTCAGGGCGATACGGCCCGGCTGCCCGCCCTTCCACCGGGGAGGACCTTCCGTGCTCCTCGGGAACTGCCCTGTGCTGGCTGATCCATGTCAGAGAAACGACGTGGCCTAGTGGAGAGAGCCTGGACCGGGAATCTCAAGGACCTGGGTTCTTATCCCGGCTCCGCCACTAGTCTGCTGTGTGAGCTTGGGCAAGTCATTTTACTTCTCTGGGCCTCAGTCACCTCATCTGGAAAATGGGGATTAAGGGTGTGAGCCCTCTGTGGGACAGGGACTGTGTCCGACCCAACTAACTTGCATCAACCACAGTGTTTAGTACGTTGCCTGTCACTTAGTATACACTTCAAATACCACTATTATTATTATTATTATTATTATTATGTCCCTGAGGCTTTCCTGACACTTACTAGAAATGATGCTTTCCTATAATTTACTAAGGGGGTTTCAAGCAATCAGGGGTTTTTATTGAGCAGTGCCTACTGGTGCCACTCTGCTAAGCGCTTAGTACAGTGCTCTGCCCCAGTAGGCACTTATTCATTCATTCAATTGTATTTATTGAGCACTTACTGTCTACAAAGCACTGTACTAAACTCTTGGAAGAGTGCAATATAATGACAAACAGATAGATTCCCTGCTCACGCCAAACTCACAGTCCTGGCAGTGTGCTAAACTCCCGGGTGAGTGCAGTGGAGTAAGTAGACCTGACACCTGCCAATCAAACAATCAGCTAATCGACTGTATTTAAGAGAAGTGAAATGACTTTTCCAAGGTCACACAAGCAGACAGAGGAGGATTAGAAGCCAGGTCCCTCTAACTCTCAGGTCCAGGCTTTATCCACTAGGCCACAGTGCTTCTCGGACATGGGTCAGGCACCTGAGGAGCACGAAAGAGCCTCCCCAGAGGAGGGGCGGGAAGCCAGGCTTTCATTCCTCAGGCGCTCTGGCCTGCCTATTCGGTGCAGAACACCGTACTCTAAGCGTTTGGGAGAGTACAACAGTGTCAGGCACATAGTAAGTGCTTAACAAATACCATTAAAAAAAAAATCTAAACTCCAGACCTCCTACCAGAGACATACTTGGCCGCATGTAGAATGAACCCAATAATAAAATCCAAATCGTGCTTTTCTTCAGAAGAAGAGAATCTTTCTGAAGTGACGGAATTTCTGATGAAAGTCATCTGATGGGATATGAGATCCAATAACACGAGGCTTAACGTCTCAGCGTCAAATCATTAACAGACCGGCTATGTTTCAATCGAATGCTGAAGGAATCGAGCGTGTATAATCACCTGAGCTAGTTTCAAATGAAGAAGAGCATTTTCAGTTTCCAGTTGGACAATCCTTTCTTCTCAGGCCTGAGAAATAAAAGCAGCAGGCAGGAAATATCATCAACAGATTTCATACACGGAAGTCATTTTGAACGTGCTTTTCACCAGTCATTCTAGTAATTCTACAGACCGTAAAGGAAGGCATAGAGGAGTTTACACCCAAATTCCTCCTGGCCACATTCTTGATTCAGTGCCTCCCAATAGAGATGCGAAATCGACCAATCGATGGAATTCAACGAGCGCTTACTATGTGCAGGGCACTGTTCTAATAAGAAGTAACTGATAGGAATACCGGCTGACATTTTCTTGTTCATCCGAAAAATCTAACAACCCACTCCAGGCACAATCAATCAACGGTAGGTACAGAGCACTGTACTAAGCGCTTGGGAGAGTACGATACAGCAGAATGAGAAGCCCCTGCCCATCCCCCATCTTGGTTGGGCAAAGCCTCAGATACCGTTTGCCACACGGATTTTGATTATAGTCACCAAGTGTCAACGGTTGACTAGTTATAACCATAAATACAAAACAGCAAAGGGATGGGAAAGATATTGGAAGTTTCAATTCCAGGAAAAAAAAAAAAGGATCTGTTTTTAGCTGAAATCTGGAGGGAGACTGTGGGAGGGGTTGAAGATTCAGTGAGACATAAAAAAAAATAACAAGTAGGTCAACGGGGAGGCTCTTCAGGGCCGTGGAGGAAATGGTTCTCTTATTAGCACTTTCTGCCTTGTGAAAATGGAAAAAGCTTGTTCTGGGTGACTGAGAAGGAACCATTCTGGAATAATTTGTTTTCCTCTTTTAAACACAAGTCCAATCGCTGTTGCTATTCTTTCCTTTGCTACCCCCTTTCCACCCAGACGCCGCATTTGAAAAAGAATTTCTCTTGACGCCAAATTTCTCTTCTCCCAGAATCTTTTCTTGGGAGGTTCCAATGACGACTGTTATGTCTGGTTTGATTTAACATTTTTAGTAGCGTCGTCAAAGAGGTGGACTTCGCGTCTGGAAAAATCTGCAGATGATCTGAAATTGCTAGATATGGCAAATGCCTGCAAGGAGAGAAAAACAAACACGATAGCCTAGGATTTTTTTTAAAAAAAAAGGAATGAGGGGAAAAAAATCATCACAGGAAAATGTTAACGACAAAAAACAAAAATCAGACGTTTGGGTGCTGGGATATCGGAGATAAAGAAAGGCTGAAGTTTCTCTCGCGGTACTTCCTTGGTTCAAACGTACTCCAGAGCTTTTCCTTAAGCACCTGAAAAAGGGACACACCTTTCCAAACCCTCCTGTCCACGCAGGGGAAAGAGCCCGGCTCCGGCAATGAGAAGACCCTGTTCTCGTCCTGGTTCTGCCCACGGCGCTTAGTACAGTTCCTGGCACATAGTAAACGCTTAATTACAAATACCGTAGTTATTATTAAAAGTGCAGGTTTCCGACCGAAGAACTCCCCGGGGCACCCTGCAAAGTGGATGGGCTCGGCAGGAAGTCTGAAAAATCACCGGCCAACGTGTGAGGATGATAATGGCATTCGGTGAGCACTACGTGCCAAACACTGTACTCGCTACTGGGGTATTTAGTACAAGATCATCGGGTCAGACACAAGCAGGTCAGGCAAAGAGCCCCACAGGGGTCTCACAGTCTAAAGGGGAGGGATTATCTTTCTCAGGGCATCTCACCCCACTCCTCAAAATCTTCAGTGGTTGCCTCACCACCTCCATATCAAACAAAAACTCCTCACTATTAGCTCCTAAGCTCTCCATCATCTTGCCCCTCATGTCGCCTCCCTGCTCTCCTTCTACAGCCCAGCCCGCACACTCCTCTCCTCTGCCACCGACCTTCTCAATGGGCCTCCATCTCGCCTGTCCCGCCGTCGACCCTTGGCCCACGTCCTACCTCTGGACTGGAACGCCCTCCCTCCTCAAATCACCAGACAACCATTCTTCCCCCCTTCAAAACCCGCTGAAGGTGCATCTCCTCCAAGAGGCCTTCCCACACAAAGCCCCGCTTTTCCTCATCTCCCCCTCCCTTCGGCGTCACCCTGACTTGCTCCCTCTGCTCATCTCCCCTCTCCTCTCCCCACAGCACTTAGGTATAGATCTGTCATTTTATTTATTTCGATGCCTGTTTACTTATATCGATTGAAAAAATTGTGGTATTTGTTAAGCGCTTACCATGTGCAAAGCACTGTTCTAAGCGCTGGGGGATACAAGGTGATCAGGTTGTCCCACGTGGGGCTCACAGTTTTCATCCCCATTTTACAGACGAGGTAACTGAGGCCCAGAGAAGTTAAGTGACTTGCCCAAAGTCACACAGCTGGCATGTGGCGGAGCTGGGATTGGAACCCATGACCTCTGACTCCCAAGCCCGAACTCTTTCCACCGAGCCACGCTGCTTCTCTAATGATGATGTCTGTCTCCCCCTACCCCCAGACTATGAGCTCGTCGTGGGCAGGGTTTGCCACTCTTTATTGCTATTCTGTACTTTCCCAAGCCCTTAGAACAGTGCTCTGCACACAGTGAGCGCTTAGTAAATACAATTAAATGAATGAATGAAAGACACAGCCGCTGGCCCACCCAGGAATTAGTGAGGTTCGGAGCCCTATTGGATAGCTAATAAAAAACAAAGGTACAGATCCTGCTGTCCAGGGGTCGACAATCTCGTAAGGGAGGCAAAATGGAGATATTTGCCACTTGTCTGCTGTGTGACCTTGGGCAATTTGCTTAACTTCTCTGGGTCTCAGTTTTCTTGTCTGTAAAATGGGGGTTAAATCCTACTCCCTCCTACTTGGTGTGAAAGTCCAAGTAGCCTGTGAGACACGGACTGTGTCCAACCTGATTACCTTCCGTCTACTAAGCAGGATGGCACAGTAATAGTAATGATGATGGCATTTGTTGAGAGCTTACTATGTGCCTAGCACTGCTTTGAATGGCAAGGTTAATTCCCATAAACCCAGAAACCCATATACACCCATAAATGCACACGTGCACACATACACACACATATGCACACAATCACTTTTCAAGCTGGTGTCTTAAGGTAGAAAATAGTTAAGTGACTTGCCCAAAGTCACCCAGCTGATATGTGGCGGAGCCGGGATTAGAACCCACGACCTCTGACTCCCAGGCCCGTGCTCTTTTCACTGAGCAACCCAGTCCGCACACCTCGCTCGTCTGGTGCCATCCATCTCTCTAGCCGCTGTCCTCTCAGTACAGCCCTACGAGTCGGAAGGTCACGGGTTCTAAACCCGACTTTGCCATTCGTCTGCGGTGAGGCCTTGGGCAAGTCACTTCACTTCTCTGGGCCTAGGTTAACTTATCTGTAAAATGGGGATTGAGACTGTGAACCCCATGTGGGACAGGGACTGTGTCCAACCTGATTTGCTTGCATCCACCCCAGAGTTTAGGACACTGCCTGGTACATAGTCAGAGCTTAACAAATACCATAATCATTCATTATTATTATTATCTCAGTGCTCAGTACAGTGTCTGGAACCAAGTAAGCACTTAACAAGTACCATTAAAAAAAAACGAAAATATACTTTGGGAGAATAATAATAACGGCATTTGTTAATAATGATAATGTTGGTATTTGTTAAGCGCTTACTATGTGGCGAGCACTGTTCTAAGCGCTGGGGTAGACACGGGGGACTCAGGTTGTCCCACGTGGGGCGCACAGTCTTAATCCCCATTTTACAGATGAAGTAAGTGAGGCACCGAGAAGTTAAGTGACTTGCCCAAAGTCACACAGCTGACAAGTGGCCGAGCCGGGATTCGAACCCATGACCTCTGACTCCAAAGACCGTGCTCTTTCCACTGAGCCATTTACTACGTGCCAAGCACTGTTCTAAGCACTGGGGTATATACAAAGTAATCACATTGTCCCACCCGGGGCTCACGGTCTTCATCCCGATTTTAGAGATGAGGTAACCGAGGCACTCAGAGACATTAAGTGACTTGCCCAGTCACCCGGCTGATAGGTGGCGGAGCCGGGATTCGAACCCACGACCTCTGACTCCCAGGCCCGTGCTCTTTCCACTAAGCAACCCAGCCCGCACACTTCTCTCCTCCGGTGCTAACCATGTCTCTAGCTGCTGACCTCTCCCCCACGTCCCTCCTCTGGCCCGGAACACCTTCCCTCCTCACATTCAGACAATTATACTCTCCCCACCTTCAGAGCATTATTGAAGGCCCGTCTCCCCAAGCCCTCCCTCCCTCTTCTCCCACTCCCTTCTGCATCACCCCCTTTATTCATCCCTCCTCCCAGCCCCACAGCACTAATGCACAGAACTGTCATGTTCGTTTATATTAATGTCCGTCTCCCCCTCTAGAATGTAAGCTCACTGTGGGCAGGGAATGTGTCTGTTATATTGTTCTACTGTACTCTCCCAAGAGCTCGGTACAGTGACCCGCACAGAGTAAGCGCTCAATAAATACCACCGACTGAATGACTCTATTATACTGGACTCTTCCCAAGAGCTCGGTACAGGGCTCTGCACCTAGTAAGTGCTCATGAAATATCTTTCACTGATGGACTGACCGAAGCAGAGTTTGAAAGCTCAGGCCTCTCCGGTCATAAAAAGAGTCATCTCTAGATCCCACTGCTCCCTCCGGTTATCCACCATCCCCCTACCCCAACTCCTACCCACTTTCTGAACAAGTCACACGGCCCCACCTCACGTGTTCCCCCTTCCTTTTTTCCCTCATCATTCTTAAAATCGATCACAAAGCACGCCCCCATCGTCCCCCTGAGATGGCTCGCTCTGTCTTCACTAGCGACTTCACAGCCAAGGCCCACGGGCTCTACCTCGCCCAAACGGCCCCCGACCTTTTGACCACATCTAACGTTCGGGGGCAAGAGAGGGGCGGCTCCGGGCCGAAGCCCGGCAGACTACCGGCGTGGGTCCGGTGGCACCCCAGAGGGGCAGGCGGATGGGAAGCGGGGCCGGTCCGGGGGGTGGATCGGGGGGGTAGGGTGGGTCTGAAGGGAAGTTCAGTGGGGTAGGTCCGAGGGATGAGCCAGAGGAGTGGGAGAAGCAGCAGGGCCTAGCGGCTACAGCCCGGGCCTGGGAGTCAGAAGGTCGTGGGTTCTAATTCCGGCTCCGCCACTTGTCTGCTGTGTGACCTTGGGCAAGTCACTTCACTTCCCTGAGCCTCAGTCACCTCCTCTGTAAAATGGGGATGAAGACTGCGAGCCCCACATGGGACCACCTGATTATCTTGTATCCACCCCAGCGCTTAAAAGGGTGCTTGGCAAATAGTAATAGCGCCATTATTATTATTCTCTGTGTCTCAGTTACCTCATCTGAAAAATAAGGACCCGAGAACTGTGTCCAATCTGATTTGCTTGTATCCACCCCAGGGCTTAGTACAGTGCCTGGTAGTGAGGCACATAGTAAGCGCTTAATTATTATCATAAGGTGGATCTGAGGGGTGGGGGTCCACGGGGTGGGCCCTGAGGCGGGTAGGTGGGATGGATCTGTAATTATTTAGATTTATATCTGTCTTCTTCTCTAGCCTGTAAATTTGTTGTGGGCAGGGAACGTGACTATTTTTTGGTATATCGTACCCTCACAAGTGCTTAGTGCAGTGCTCAGCTCACCCTTAGTGCTCAATAAATATGAATGAATAAGAAGGAGGAGAGGGTCTGTGAGGTGGGCGTGGGAGGCAGGTACGTAGGATGGGTCTGTAACTTATTTATTTATATTAATATCTGTCTCCCCCACTCGGCTGTAAACTTGTTGTGGGCAGAGAATGTGCTTGCTCATTGTTAGATTATAGTCTTCCGAGTGCTTAGTGCAGTGTCCTACACGCAGGAAGCGCTCAATAAACATACTTGAAGAAGAAGAAGTTGGGGTGGGTCTGTGGAGCTGGCCTGGGAGGCGGGCCGGAGGGCGGGGGGGGGTCTGCGAGGTGGGTACGTGGGATGGGCCTATAATTTATTTATATTAATGCCTGTCTCCCCCCCCCCAGACTGTAAACTCGTTGTGGGCAGGGAATGTTCCCTGTAGTAATAATAATAATAATTATAATTATGGTATTTGTTAAGGACTCACTATGTGCCAGCCACTACACTAAGCACTGGGGTGGGGGGGGGGAGGTCCACATGGGGCTCCCAGTCCAAATCCCCATTTTAGAGATGAGGGAATTGAGGTGGAGAGAAGCGAAGTGACTTGTCCAAGGCCACGTAGCAGACAGGTAGCAAAGGCGGATTAGAACCCATGGCCTTCTGACTCCCAGGCCCGTACTGTATCCACTATGCCATGCTGCAGCACTCCGTACAATGCTCTTCACACAGTAAGTGCTCAATAAATTCATTCATTCAAGGGTATTTATTAACTGCTTACTGCGTGCAGAGCACTTTACTAAGCGCTTGGGAAAGTGCGATACCACAATAAAGAGTGACAATCCCTGCCCACACCAAGCTCACGGTCTACAAGCGGGGAGGCAGACATTGATATAAATAAATAAAATGGCATCTATACACATCATAAGTGCTGTGGGGCTGGGAGAGGGGGAAGAGGAAAGGGAGCAGGTCAGGGCGACGCAGAAGGGAGCGGGAGATGAGGAAAATTGGGGCTTGGTCAGGGAAGGCCTCTTGGGCGAGATGTGCCTTTAATAAGGCTTTGAAGGTGGGGAGAGTAGTTGTCTGGAGGATTTGAGAAGCAGAGAAGCAGCGTGGTTCAGTGGAAAGAGCACGGGCTTGGGAGTCAGAGGTCATGGGTTCGAATCCCGGTTCCAACGTCAACTGTGCGACTTTGGGCAAGTCACTTAACTTCTCGGTGCCTCAGTCACCTCATCTGTAAAATGGGGATGAAGACTGTGAGCCTCACCTGGGACAACCTGATTACCCCGTATCTCCCGCATTTAGAACAGTGCTCCGCACATAGTAAGCGCTTAAATACCAACAATATTATTATTAATCCTAACTTCACCACTTACCTGCCCTGTGACCTTAGGCAAGCCACTTAACGTCTCTGTGCCTCAGTTTCCTCATCTGTAAGATGGGGATTGTGACCCATGTGGAACAACCGGATGACCGTGCTTAGAGTGCTGGGCACATAGTAAGAGCTTAACAAATACCATTATTATGTAGTATCCACCCCAGTGTTAGAACAGTGCTTGTCACATAGTAAGCAGTTAACAAATACCATAATTATTATTATTATTATTGAGGTAGGGTGTTCCAGGGCAGAGGTAAAATATGATAGAAATAGAAGAAAGATGAAGGAAGGAGGGAGTAGGAGGGAAAGGGGGGAAAGGAAGGAGGGAGAAGGAAAGAGGGAGAAGCAAAGAGGGACAAGGAAAGAGGGACAAGGAAGGGGGGAGAAGGAAGAAGAAGGAGGGAGGAGGCAGGAGGGAGAAAGAAGGAGGAGGAAGCAGAAGGAAGAAAGAGGGAGAAGGGAGGTGGAAGAAGGAGGGAGAAGGAGGGAGGAGGAAAGAGGTAGGAGTCAAGAGGAAGGAGGGAGAAGGGAGGTGGAAGAAGGGAGAAGGAGGGAGAAGAGAGAAAGAGGGAGGAGGGGGACGGAAGAGGGAAGGAAGAAGAAGGTGGGAAGAGGGGGAAGGAAGATGGAGAGAGGAGGAAGGAGGGATAAGGAAGAAAAGAGGACTTAGGAGGGAAGGAGGAGGGAGGAGGCAGGAGGCAGAAAGGAGGGAGCAAGAAGGAGGGAAGGGAGAGAGGGGAGGGACGGAAGGGAAGGGAGGGAAGGGAGGGGAGGAAAGGAAGGAAAGGAAGGGAAGGAAGAAAGGGAAGGAAGGGAAGGAAGGGAAGGAAGAAAAGGAAGGGAAGGGAAGGGAAAGGAAAAGGAAGGGAAGGAAAAGAAGGAAATGAAGGGAAGGAAGAAAGGAAAGGAAGGGAAGGAAGAAAGGGAAGGAAGAGGGAAGGAAGAGGGAAGGAAGAGGGAAGGGAAGGAAGAGAGAAGGAAGAGGGAAGGAAGAGGGAAGGGAAGGAAGAGGGAAGGGACGGGAAGGAAGAGGGAAGGGAAGGGAAGAGTAGGGAAAGGAAGGGAAGGAGAATGGTGGGAGGGGAGGCCGGGGCGCGGGGAGACCGGCAGGCAGGCGTGCGAGGAGGCGCGGGGCCGGCGCGGCGCTCGGCGGGGAGGGGCCCGCCTGGCCCGTCCCTCCCTCCCTCCGCCCCTCCCTCCCTCCGCCCCTGCGGCCCCGGGGCCTCGCTCACTCGCACTTTGCGCTCCAGCTGGCGGCTCCGCGTGTCCGCCCGAGAGGGGGCCGTCCGCTCGGGACCCCCGTCCCCCAGCCCGCCACCGGCCCGCCCCCCAGGCATTGCACGGCTCCGGGCCTCCCTCTCCGCCGGTCGGTCGGTCGGTCGGTCGGTCCTATTTACGGAGCGCTCACTCCGGGCCGAGCGCTCGCCAAGTACCATTCGGCGACACGTAGGGACCGGCCTCCGCCCAGCCACGGGCTGGCGGGCCACGAGCGGGAGGAGACACCCCGCGCAACGAGGAGTCGGGACCATCGAAAGGGACCCGATCACAGATAGATGCGCAGCGGTAATCGAACGGGGCGGGTGGCAGATAGGGACGAAGGGGCGCAAGGGCCGAGGGGCGGGGAACGGGGTGGAGGCCACGGGGAGGGGAGGAGGAGCGGAGGGAAAGTGTGGGGCGCGGTCTGGGAAGGCCTCCTGGAGGGGGTGGGCTCTCCGTAGGGCTTCCGAGAGGGCAAGGGAGTCGCTAACACTGTTCTGCACATAATAAGCACTTAAATCCCAACATCGTTATTATTATTACAAGGTAATGGGATTGTCCCACACGGGGGCTCGCGGTCTCAAACCCCATTTTACGGAGGAGGTGACTGAGGCCCAGAGAAGTTAAGTGACTCGCCCGAAGTCACAGAGCTGACAAGCGGCAGAGCCGGGATTAAAACCCACGACCCCTGACTCCCAAGCCCGGGCTCTTTCCGCCGAGCCACGCCGCTTCCGTAGGAGGTGATCGGGTTCCCCGCCATGGGGCTCACGGTCTTATTCCCCATTTTACAGATGAGGTGACTGAGGCCCAGAGAGGTTAAGTGACTTGCCCGGGGTCACAGAGCTGACAAGTGGGGATGAGAATCCAAGTCCTCTGACTCCCGAGCCCGTGCTCTTTCCGCCAGGCCCAGCTGCTGTTGATCGTAGCAGAGCACTGTACTAGGCGCTTGGGAGAGTACAGTTAAAAAAATAAACTGACAGGCCCCGCTCACAACGAGCTCGCAGTCTAGAGGGGGATAATAATAATAATAAATGATGGTATCCGTTGAATCCTTCTTTGTGGCAAGCACTGATCCTTAGATCACTGGGGTAGATACGAGGTAATCGGGTCGCCCCACGTGGGGCTCACAGTCTTAATCCCCATTTTACAGATGATGTACCCGAGGCACAGCGAGGCGCCGAGGCCTAAAGTCACACGGCGGACGACAGGCGGTCCGGATCGGAACCCGGGTCCTCTGACTCCCAAGCCCGTGCTCTTTCCGCTGAGCCGGATGCCGTCGATCGTATTTGCGCGCTTACTTTGTGCGGGGCACTGTAATAATAATAATTACGGTATCATTATAAGTTAAGCGCTTATTCCGTGCCTGTCGCTGTACTAAGCGGTGGGGAGGATACGAGCTAACCGGGTTGGACACAGTCTGTGTCCCACGTGGCGCTCACAGGCTCGATCCCCATTTTCCAGATGAGGTAACTGAGGCCCAGAGAAGTGAAGTGACTTGCTCAAGGTCACACGGCGGACAAGCGGCGGAGCAGGGAGTAAAACCCATGACCCTCTGACTCCCAGGCCCGTGTTCTATCCACTAGCCCTGCTGCTTCTCTACTAAGCGCTCGGGAGAGCCTTCGCCTGACGCCGTCGGGCCGTTTCCGAGCCATAGCGGCACCACGGACGCACCTCTCCCAGAACGTCCCGCTCTCCATCTGCCGTCGTTCTGGTAGCGGATCCAGAGAGTTTTCTTGGTAAAAATCCGGAAGCAGTTTACCCTTGCCGCCTTCCACACGGTAAGCTCGACTCTCCCCCTTGGACTCTCTCCCGTGCGGCTGCTGAAAACTCTCCAGGTGCCACTCAGAGAGGGGTCTTGGGAGAGTACAGTGCAACAACAGACGTATTCCCTGCCCACAACAAGCTCACCGTCTAGAGGGCGAGAGAGACGTAAATAAATAAATGACCGATATCTACAGAAGTGCCGTGGGACTGGGCGAGGGCTGAATAAGGGAGCAAGTCAGGGCCACGCAGGTGGGAGTGGGAGAAGAGGGCTTAGTCAGGGAAGGCCTCTTGGAGGAGATGTGCCTTCAAGAAAGCTTTGAAGGGGGGAGAGTCACGGTCTGTTGGATATGAGGAGGGAGGGCGTCCCAGGCACGAGGCAGGACGTGGGCGAGAGGTCAGAGGCGAATTAGAGATGGAGGTACAGGGAGAAGGAACAAAGTGTGCGGGCCATGAATAAATTGAGTTGGGGGGCTAATATTGCTGTTTTCGGCTCACCTTAATTAGTTGCCAAGCACCGTTGGAAGGGATTGTGACCAAGCTTAAACGATCACAAAATGCTCAGTCTCCTATGGAGCGCGTGCTCCTCCAGACCCTATAAGGCCCACAGTGAGTAGAGTGGCGTCAAAGGAACGAAGGGAGCGTGCCGGATTGTAGAAGGTTCTAAAGAGAACCCCACTCTTTCCTCTCCAGCGCTTGTCTCCTCACTCACACGTGTTCCCCTGGCTTGAAACTCCCACCGTCAGATAAATCACAAAGTGTTTCCCTCAGAGACTGTGCTCCCCTCCTCCAAGAGGCCTTCCAGACTAACCGCCCCTCTTCCTCAGTTCCCCCCTCCCTTCCGCGTCACGTCGACTCGCTCCCTTTGCCCTTCTCCTCCGCCCCACAGCACTTATATATATATATATCTGTGATTCTAGTTATATTGATGCCTGCTTAGTTTTGACATCTATATATATATATCTGTAATTCTGTTAATATTGATGACCGTTTACTTGTTTTGATGTCTGTCTACCCCCTTCTAGACTGTAAGCCCGGCGTGGGCCGGGATGGCCTCTCGATTGCTGAATTGTACTTTCCAAGCGCTTAGTACGGTGCTCTGCACACAGTAAGTGTTCAATAAATACGACTGAACACCCGCTTGTGTAGTCTCTCCCAGCGCTCTGCACACGGCAAGCGCTTATCACCCCTCCTCTTACATTCAGAACCCTCCTATAAAATCCCACTGCCTCCAACAAGCTTTCTCAGCCCCACAATTTGTATAAATTATGCCTTTGTTTACCCCCAGCGTGAGCACTTTTGTATATTTGCTAGTCAACTGGACACAATTACTTTGCTGTATTTATAAGTCTTACTACGTCTGCCTCCCTCAGAAGTTAGGCTCCTCGAGGGCAGGGAATATGTCACTTTTCCGGCTTCTACTTCCCAAGCGTTCAGAATAGAGCTCAATAATTACTATTTCTACTACTGGTGGTAAACCCAGAACTTCTAAGTGAATGGGGGAGACAAAGTCATCGGCAGATTGCGAACCAGGCTGAAAAGCAAGGATAGAGCAGGAAGCAAACGCAACAGTATGGAACCACCTGAATGTAGAAAAATACACCAAAGTACACACACGTACACAAGTGCTCGGGGTGGGTGCTAAGCCGACTGATATTACTGGGCTGTTCTGTGAATGCACTGGGGTTCTAGAGGAGGAGAAAACTGAACAGAGTTTTGAAGATGGGAGGGGGGGCCATATTGGGGGAGCGATTTGTAAAAGAGGAAGCAGCGTAGCGTAGTGGAGAGAGAACGGGCCAGAGAGTCCGAAGGTTTTGGGTTCTCATCCTGGCTCCGCCACTTGTCTGCTGTGTGACCTTGGGCAAGTCACTTCTCTGGGCCTCAGTTACTCACCTGGAAAATGGGGATTAAGACAGTGAGCCCCGCGTGGGACAGGGATTGGGTCCAACCCGATTTGTACGTATCCAACCCGGCGCTTAGTACAGTTCCTGAGGCATAATAAGTGCTTAACAAAATTATTATTACTAGGGGTTGGTGGGGACGGGGCACTGCACTCCCTAAGGGCTCGCTCCTGTCCTAGACCAATCAATGGCATTTACTAAGCATTACTCTAATAGTAATAATGATGGTACTTGTTAAGCTCTTTCTTGGTGCCAAGCTCTGTTCTAAGCACTGGGGTAGCTACAAGATCGCGAGTGGGCACAGTCCCTGTCCCACATAGGCTAAACACTCTTAATCCCCATTTCCCAGATGAGGTAACGGAGGCCCAGAGAAGTGAAATGCCTTGCCCAAGGTCACACAGCAGACAAGCGACGGAACGGGGATTAGAACCCAGGTCCTTCTGACTCCCGGGCCGTGCTCTATCACTAGGCCACGCTGCTTCTCAGGGCACTGGGAGCTCTCGGGAGAGCACAGTACAACATCGGTAGCCCCAGAGATTAACGTGCCGAACCCCAAAATGTGTCTATCCGGGGGATCGGACTGGGGGATGGATTTCCAGGCTAGGGAAAGTCAGAGGTGGGAGAATTGTGAGTGAAGTACAGCTTGCCGGTGAGCTCGGAAGCAACGAAGGGAACGAGCCGGGCAGAAGGGAGGAGAGAGAAGATGTGGAAGAGTTGGCGGAAGCCCTCAAAGTCGACGGTAAGGAATTTCTCCTCGAGGCGGAGGGAGATGGGGAGCCAGTGGAGGTTTCCGAGGGATGGAGAGTTCCGTGCCGAGCAACGTGCTTCCAAACACTCTCCTTGTCTGCAACCTTCGAGCCGGCTAGCACTGCCAGCGAAAATTCAAGATCCCAAACAAAAGAACCCTTTTCAACCGACGCCAAACCGCTTCCCTTGGAATGCATACCAGATCCCCAAACACCAGACGCTCATAAAACCATGTCAACTAAAACGACAAAAATAACGGCTTTTGGCAGGCAGGAGAGCTGCCATCTAGACTAACGGCTCCTTGTAGGTGGGAAACATCACCGACTCATCTTGGTTTTTTTATGGCATCAAGCGCTTACTACGTGCCAGACGCCGTGCTAAGCACTGGGGTAGATGCAACCTTATCAGGTTGGACGCTCTCCGTGTCCGGCACGGGGCTCCCGGCCTTCACTCATTCAATCTTATTTATTGAGCTCTTACTGTGTGCAGAGCCCTGTGCTAAGGGTTTGGGAAAGTACAATATAACAGTAGACACAATCCCTGTCCGCAAAGACTTTTCAGTTTAGAGGGGGAGACAGATATTAATAGAAGTTGCAGATTTGTACATAAGAGCTTTGGGGCGGGGAGAGGGGATGAATAAAGGGAGCGAGTCAGGGCAACGCAGAAGGGAGTGGAAGAAGCAGATAGGAGGGCCTAGCCAGGGAAGGCCTCTTGGAGATGAAGGCTAAGGTACAGAGAACTGAAGTGACTTACCCAAGGTCACACAGCAAACAAGTGGCGGATCTGGATTAGAACCCAGGTCCCTTTGACTCCCACATCCGTGCTCTAACCACTAGGCCACGTGTACTTTCCTAAGCGATTAGTACAACGCTCTGAGGGAGTACTTAATAAATACCATGTCTTTTTAAAGGATTTTTTATAAATGACTCATATATTCATATTAACGTCTGCCTCCCCTTCTAGACCGTAAAGTCATTATGGGTAGGGAACGTGTGGGCTTATTCGTTGGTATCGTACTCCGTCCCAGCACTTAGGACTGTGCTCTGCACGTGGTAAGCTCTCAATAAATACCGTTGATCGATCGATTGGCTGAGGAACATCTCATGTCGGAACAAAAACCGCTGGTCAGAGAAGTCAGGACTGACTCTTGTTTCCTGTCTTGAAGGATTGCAGTTTCCTGCCGGGCGGGAACTCGTTCCATAAACCTAGAAAGGGTGAGGTTTTCACTAGTGGGTCAGAGACTCCTAGTGGGTCCCTCGGGCCTCCGTGAACCACATGTGAGAGAAGCAGTGTTGCCTCGTGGATAGAGCATGGGCCTGGGAGTCAGAAGATCCGGATTCTAATCCCGGCTCTGCCACTGATCTCTTGGGGGTCACTTCACCTCTCTGTGCCTCAGTTACCGCATCTGTAAAAATGAGGATTGAGACTGTGAGCCCCATCTGGGACAGGGACTGTGTCCAAACCGAATATCTTGTATCTACTCCAGCTATTTGTGCATAGTAAGCGCTTAACAAATACTATAATTATTATTACTAGTATTCTTATTGAGAGAAGAGTGAGGTCAGGGAAGAAGGGAAGAGCTGAATGAGTGCCTTGAAAAGCAGATGGGCAGCAGTTTCTGCTTGATGCGGAGGTGGATGGCTGGTGGATGGAGGTTTTTGAGAAGGGTGGGGAAATATTCTCCAAACAGTTTAGAAAACTAGACAGCACTTGTGTAAATATCTGCGATTTATGAATTAATCTGTATTAATGCCCGACTCCCCCTCTAGACTGTCAGCTCACCGTGGGCAGGGAGTGTGTCTATTTATTGTTATAGTGTACTCTCCCTAAGCACTTAGTACAGTGTTCTGCACACAGTAAGTGCTCAATAAATTCCAGTGATTTTCAGAGTATAAATCCCTGGCGGCCCAGATACCTGTCTAATGCTGCGTATTTTTTCCCAGTACTGGGCACATAATAAGGGCTTAATGAACAATTATTAGCGGCTTTGGAAATGAAAGACAGATATCTACACACATACACAAACACACACTCACTCTTTAGTGGAAAGCATGAAGAAACAGAAAGTGATTGAAGCAGTCACTTTCCCTTAGCTTCACCCCACAGAGGCCACAGCTGCTGACTGGCCAGAATTCCAGCGTAGGGCGCTGGAAGTGGCAGGAAATCAGGGCCGCAAATGGCCATAGCAACAGGAATCCTGGGGGGAGGAGACAGTAATCCTAGAAATTCCTCTTAGGAAGGAGACCATGAGGAGTGAAACCAAGTCAGTGAAACCAAGGCTGAAGCGTTTCTGGCTCTATTCCTTCTCTGCCTCATTCCCTAACTGTGGGAGACCCAGAGGCTCTATTCCGGGACCCCTCCTCCTCTCTTCCCCTCTCTCCTTCTCAACCTTTCCTTTTTAATAATAATAATGGATAATTAAGGTATTTGTGAAGCGCTTACTTTGTGCCAAGCACTGTTGTAAGTGCTCGGGTAGATAGAAGGCAATCAGGTCATCGCACGTGGGGGTCACGGTCTTAATCCCCATTTTACAGATGAGATAACTGAGGCACAGAGAGGTAAAGTGGCTTGCCCAAGGTCACGCAGCAGACGAGTGGCGGAGCCGGATTAGAACCCACATCCCCCGACTCCCAAGTCCGTGCTCTTTCCACTAAGCCACACTGCTTCTCTTTTTCTCTCTCAATCTCCCTTCTCTCCCTCTCTCACCATCGAGCCCTCGTTCCCTCTTGATCCCGCCCACCTTTTAAAATGGTATTTGTTAAGCGCTTTCAATGTGCCAGGGACTGTACTAAACACTGGGGGAGGTAGAAGCTAATCAGGTTGGACACAGTCCAGGCCCCACAGAGTGCTCATAGTTTTACTCTCCCTCTTCCATCTGAGGTACCTGAAGCACAGGGAAGGCAAGTGACTTGTCCAAGGTCACACGGCAGACCAGTGTTCTCCCTATCTCTTCCTCTTCTTTCCCTCTCAACTCCCCTTCTGTCTCTCAGAGGTTGACGTGGCCTCGAATGCCACCACTATATGGATGACAGCCAAAGCTCCCTCGTTCTTCAGCGGCCCGGCAATCTCACGTTTCTTCTCGATTCTGGGACGCCTCCAGGCGGCCCAGGATCAGGGGCCCCCAGTTCCGGGCCCAGCCTGTGATGTGACCTTGGAGAAGTCACACTCCCTCTGAGCCTCAGCTCCCTCATCTGTAAAATGGGGATAGAGTAGATATTAAGCCCCGTGTGGGACAGGGACTTCGTTCGGACCTCACATCTCCCTCAGCGCGTAGCGCGTAGTAAGCGCCGAATAAATGCCCCAGGGTCACCTTGGGCCTCTAAAAGCAACAGGGCTAAAACCGAACTCATGTGCCCTCCTAGACTTAGTGTTCTTGTCAACTCTGCCATCACCGAGTACAACGCTATCCTTCTCCCTGACCCAGAAGCTCACCGTCTGGGTGCCATCCTAGTCTGTTAGCCGGGAACTTGTCCGTTTATTTTTGTCAACAAGTTCTTAGTCCAGTGGTCTGCACACAGTAAGGGCTCAATAAATACAATCGAGTGAATAAATGAACGAACGTGGGCAGGAAAGGGGAGGCGGGATTTGAAGCCCGGTCGGTTCTCCCTTTCGACCACGACATCCCCCGGTTCGAGCCCTCCAACCTCTCCGTCTCCTGCTCTCCCCTCTGGCCCGTCTTCCCTCAGGAGATTTGCTCTGGCCCCCGTGTCACTCACCTTCTTCGGAACCTCCGGAGGCCCCTCGGAGCCTCTCGACACCTCCCGATTATCCGCGGCTCCGGGGTTCTCCGGTCTTCTGCTAGGCCTCGCCCAGCCCCAGGTGTGTCCCCCTTCCAGCCTCGGGGACCGAGGCACGGCCCTCAAGGTCGCTTGGAGGTGAGACACTTGGGGGTCAAAGGTCCGTGACCGGATCGTCGCGGTCCAGCTTGGGTAACCGCAGGTCAAACTCCGGTGGCCCGTATGCGATTGGTAAAACCGGGAGGCAGCATTCCAAGTCAAAGCAAATACTCTTAAATACATACAAATTTATTAAAAATACGTTACAAGTGAAGTACAGTAGAAATGGGAAACTACAGCAGTTTGGATGTTTTTTTTTTTCCAGAATAAAGCACAGACAATTATGAAACGCACTTTTACGCCTATTCACATTGGAGCTAAATGCCTACTGGCGGCCTAAAAGGTTTCGTATACGTACACAAGTCTGACACTTTCACGTATGGGTGTGTGTGTGTATTGCTACGCCTTTTTCCAGACTCTAGCAGGAATAATAATTTATCCTCAGTGTTTCATTTTCCCTTAAGAAAAAGTGTCAGTTTTGTCACCGCCAGGCTGTCGTCTCAAGATAACCGGAGAAGCCTGCTTTTCCTGATATTCGGACCGAACGAGCACGCAAATCCTTCGACACTCTGAACCAGTTAAACACCCTACTTCATACTGAACAGGTGAAACGGTAAAAGCACACTTTCAAATAGGAATTCTGAAATCTGTAAAAAAATATTTACACCCAAATCTTCATTCATTTTCATTTATTTATCATACAACTCTTATTAAAAGTGATTTCTTTTCTAAGGCAGTGAGTCTCTACCCTTTTGGAAGTGTGCCTATCTCCCCGATATATATTTATAAGAGAACAATATGGTACAGAAAAGTCATCTAAAACCCACGCCAGGGTTTTGTCAAATAGAAAATCAATTTGGAATCACAACAAGATAGCATATCATACCATGACAAACTCTGAGGTCCTTATTTTCCATCATCAGCCATACGTGCCTGGCTGAAGAAATGACAGTGGTGAAAAAAATGTCAATTTAAAATTAAATAAGGCTATCAGTGTGGGAAAAAAATAGCTTGAACCGCCAAAAGAGAAAAGAAATATATATATTTACATTAAGTAAAACACTGGACCTAGATGCCACAGTGCCAGCTGTCGAGAGAGAGTTTCACCACCACTTCCTTCTCTGGGTGGGGAAAACGGTCACTGCTTTAATCAGCACAAAAACAGATCCTTCTGCCTTTCGATAATTTCCTCTCCTTAGGAACCCCCTTGTGAACAATTCACACTTTCTTCCCTCTCATTCTTTCTTGCCCTCCAGAAGTACAGCCTCAGGTGATAGTGTCTTCTACTCCCGGCCCTACTGGAAGATTCCAAAGCATGTTTCAGAAGGCAAATTCTGGTCTAAATCGAGACGGCATTTACTCCTCTCAACGATCCGGGGTCATCAGAATACTGACCCCCACCTGAGTTTTACCTCCACAATTATCTTCCGACCCCTATGTAGCGCACACCTTGCGATTCCCTTAAGAAAAGGGTCCCTCTCCTCCGGAACAGAGAGTGGGTGGGATAGCCCTCAGCACGGCATCCGTTTCCAACAGGCCCGGAGCTCTGCGGTGCAAGAGGACCAGCGGAAGATCCAACCCAAGCCACGCCTCGGCGCGTCCGATCGGCAACCCCCGTGACCGTGATATGACAGATGACAGAGCAGCTGTTAATTCACCACGCCCCCATCCTCCTCTTCTCCTGGGAGAGGACGGACTCCCCGAGAAATTCACTTGCAAGCATGAACAGATGAAGCACGGGTCGTTTGGGCAGTTCACGCTATTCCCAAGGTCTGCTCAGCAGTTGAAACAAAGTGTAAGAGACCAGGAAAGACCTTTCCTTTGACATGTGCTACGTGGTCAATTACAGACAGGGGAAAAAAAAAACCTAACTCCTAAAACAAATAAAAATAAACAGTTACCTTCATGTGATTCATATCATTAAAATATATTTTTACAGCACTTGATGAAGTAAGAAATCAGCTTTCTTGGTATTGCAACATTGCCAATTCTCCATAATAATCTGAGAAACAGAGGAATGCTAAGATCGCTTCCATACCTCCCGACGCTCACCTCCTGCCTCTCCGCTTTCCCATTCCTTCCCACTCCCCGAAGTCCTTTAACTGAATCCACTTTCTGGGAACTCCAATAAGGTGCTTCTTTCCCCTGCCCCGGCCTTATTTTGTGTTCAGTTCATTTTCCAGTTCTGTCAATTTCCTAGAAGCTTTGACTTTATTAGACACATCCTGGCCCTGTGAAAAGAGACGTTGGCGTTCCTTGAAGGTCAGGTTTTCAGGGGCTCCAGCAATTCCCGGTAAATCTGCCTCTTGGCTGAATGAGCAAAAACAAAAACCATTTGTCGCGTTACTGAGCCTCCACTTTTAACCCCACCGTTGGCCTGGGGGAAAGCCCTGTTAGGGCCAGGGGACCGTGTCTAATACCCCACCCTGCGTATTCTCTCCCGGTGCTTAGTACAGTGCTCTGCACACGGTAAGCGCTCCATCCGTGCTGTTACTACTGCTAATGAGCACAGCTCTGGGAAGCAAGAGACCTGGGTTCCAGGGCCGGGCGGCCTGGGGCCGCTCCGTGACCGGCGAAGGTTTCTGAGCGAATGAAGCCGGGCCCAGCTGGAACACTGAGCTAGCCGGCTGCCCGGCCCACGGCGTGGCCTGGTGGTTAGAGCCCGGACCAGGGAGTCAGAAGGGCCTGGGTGCTCAACCCGGTTCCACCACCTGTCTGCTCGGTGACCTTGGCCAAGCCACTTGGCTTCTCTGGGCCTCAGTTAGAATAATATTTGTTAAGCGCTTACTATGTACCAAGCACTGGGGTAGATATAAGGCAATGAGGTTGTCCCACGTGGGACTCCCAGCTTAATCCCCATTTTGCAGACGAGTTAACTGAGGACAGAGAAGTGAAGTGACTTGCCCAAAGTCACACAGCAGACAAGTGGCGGAGCCGGGATTAGAACCCACGACCTCTGACTCCCAAGCCCGTGCTCTTGCCACTGAGCCGCGCTGGTTATCTCATCTGGAAAATGGGGGTTAAGGCTGTGAACGCCACGTGAGGCAGGGACTGTGTCCAACCTGATAAGCTTGCATCCACCCCAGAGCTTAGTAGCTTGGTACCTAATAAGATCTTGATACCATAAAACCCCCCCACCTCTGCCCTGCCCCTTTACGGCGCCACATAAACCATCCCTGTGTCTTAAAGACCTTCGCCGTGGGCTGCCCGTCTACCAGCCCAATGCATTCCTCGTCCCAGGGACGAAAGGGGCGAGGGGAGCCAGGTATGCTCGGTCCCAGCTCTCAGGGCTGACGTGATATGACTTTCCCGTCGCGAGGTCCCATCAGATCTCACTTCTCCAGCCTGAAATTCAGAACTGACTTCAGATTCCTTTAGGACTGCCAATGGGAACCCGCCTCCTTCTCTTGGGCACAAGTAGACTGTGGCAGGATTCATTTTTAAAAGTAACAAAGTAGCCAGGGGCTAAAGCCACCAACACGACACTGCGATGATGCCCACATTTTAACTGGCTAGGACTTACTTTGTGGACCTCATTCACTGATTCATTCAATTCAGTCCTGTTTCTTGAGCGCTTACCGTGTGCAGAGCCCTGAACAAAGCGCTCGGGAGAGCACAATGTAACAATAAACAGACACATTCCCTGCCCACAGCGAGTCTCGACAGGAATCTCCCGAGAACAGAATTCACTGCCCCCCTTGAGAGAAGGGAGAGGATTAACTTCAGGGACTCGATCCGTTAATGACATTTAATTAAAGTGACCGTTTTGAGGAAGCTCAATTTGATTTTACCTCTTAGACCGTCTCTCCCTCGGATCCCGATAAATCTCATGAGCTCCAGTGGATCCGGCGTAAGAATTTGGTCCTTTAGCCGAAAAAGAATAAAAACAAAACAAAACAACCCACTTAAAATACTTACGCTCTTGTACACCGTTGCTGATTTTCGCAACAAAGATGCAGTGCCTTTAGCAATCAAGCCTGGAATTACTTCCCCTAGACAGTTTACATGGAGAAGGCCACGGCTAAAGCCTTCAAAGACTCGGGCTCTGGAATTTACCACATGGAGTGATTTAGAAGAGTTCCCTGAGTCCTGGGGTTCAAGAGAATGCTTCACTATGGACAATTCACCTCTCCCTGTGGGCAGGGATTGTCACTGTTAATTATTGTATTGTTCTTTCCCAAGCGCTCAGTACAGTGCCCCGCACACAGTAAGCGCTTAATAAATCCAATTGAATGAATGAACAGTAGCTCCCATGGGCTCTTTGAGGGTAAAATACACGGGGCCATTCATCTCAGTTAACGGCATTGTTTGAGCTCCTGAAGTAAAGGCGAATTTTTTTTCCCAATAAACGTGAACCGTGACCTTGTGACTATGGGACAATCTACCTAAAATGTCATGCACAGGTTGAAAAACCCCTAACAGTAAAAAAAAAAAAACCAAAAACCTGTGATCAAATGAGATGGTTTGGAAGATTTCCTAGAAAGCTTGCAGCAGGGATCTTCTTAAAGAATACAAGAATTGGCCTTCATATAAATAGATTACACACTCCCAGTTTATTGTATTCTAATGGAGCCAAGAGGTTCCACAAATACAATAAAAATAAATAAGAGATCCCCCACTGGTAGAGGAAAACATAAAAAAACAAGCAGCCCAACTTGAGGACTTCCAGGGCTGAGAATTATTTTTAGTGGTTGTGAAGCAGTATTGGGCTAGTGGACAGATCATGGGTCTGGGAGGCAGAGGACCTGGGTTCTAATCCTGGCTCTGCCACTAGTCGGCCATGTGACCTTGGGCAAGTCACACCATGGCTCAATACCTCAGTTCCCTCATCTGTAAAATGGGGATTAAGGCTATAAGCCCCATGTGGGACGGGAAGCGCTTTGTTCATATCTACCCCAGCGCTTCGTTCGGAGCCCAGCACATAGTAAGTACTTAACAGATACCGTAATTATCATCATTACTATCGTTGGCTGCAAGAAGGTCCAACGTGAAGACCAACCAGGTCCCATCGGGGCCGCATTAATCAGTTAGGATGAAAAGTACTGGACTCAACAGAAGGATCCGGTTGCCCCTTCCGCCTGTCCGATCCGCCTTTACTTCACCAGAATGTCGACGTGTGGCATCGTATACGAGGTCCACACCATCTGCTCTTCTTCATTAATTGACCATTAATTGTGGCCGTCCGATATCCCGCTCGATATTCAGCAATGCATCTTTTTTCCGACAGTTTATCGCACACAATTTCTCGATAAAGCAATCACCATCGAAGGCCCAAAGGACTAAAACCGGATTCGTTATCAGTTTGGAAAGTTATGCCAATTGTAGGTTAATTAACTCGAATACAACACTTGAGTCGTGAGACGGCGTGCCCAGCCCATTTCTAATCGGCCTAGTTGGTTTTGGCGATTCTGTTTTCGGTCCTGTGAGCCTTCGTGCAGAAGTGACAGCTGCCTCTTCCACTGGTACTGATCTCTGCCTTCTATCACCGGCATTTTCAAGGGTTTGATAGAGGCTTCAGCTCAAGTTATTCTTAACGAGCTTTAAGATGATCGGAGAGGAGAAACTGTCACCGCTCAGTCTCCGATACGTTTGAAAACCAATTTGCATCGTCATCCGGTCGGCCAAACCAGTGGAAGTAGGGGAAGGGGTGCGGTGTGCGGGAAGCGTGCTTTAAAGAGGGCATGCTCTGGACAGAAGGGACAGTTATAAAGTACAGTAATGGAATCGCGTTAGTGAGATGGAGAGATGACAAGCTGCAGAACAGATCCTGCTCTTGGTTCTAAGGGCTTTGGATTTCTCACGAGCCGTCTTCCAGGAAGCTCGAGCCACCGGGGGCAAGGATGTAACTTGCTCCGGAAGGTGCCATTTTTACGTTTGGAAAAAGAATAAGGATTAGAGTGGTGGCCGAAAGCCGACCCGGGGAGACATCGGCCAACCGTACTGCTCCGTCGGCACCAAAATCCCCTGCTATATCTGCCTCGGTCTTCAGATCTGCGAGTCTGGAGGTGTGTTGTGTTCGAATGACTTTCTTGCTCTTGTACAAAACTATCACAAAATCAAGGGGAGATTTCTTTGGGGCCTGGTAACTATATTCTCCCCAAGTGACCCAATAAATACATGACAAATTAAATCCTGAGCAACATCAACAGGCGATCTGAAGGGGAGGATGAATTCCTCTAGAGTTGAGCTGTTAAATTAGTGGGCAGCGGGCTGAAAAAAACAATTCCAAATGAATTGTAGTCGGATCTGTCAAAATACAGAGGAAAATGTAAAACCTGTCATTCTGAAAGGAAGGCCACAACTTTTCTCTGTCATTTATTGTCTTACGAAGCCTTCACGTTGGGCCCTAAAATCTTTTGCACTGTTTAGAATAAGGAAAAATCCACACCCCCAGTCAACACCTACGACACTCCTCTGACTGGAGAAAGATTGCCTTAATAACTCCAGTTTCCTTTAATCAATCAATGGCAATGTACTGAGCGCTTTATTAAGTGCAGACCACCACACCAAGCGCTTGGAAGAGTACCCAAGGCTAAGCCGCTAGTCTCCACCATTCTGATTTGGAGCCAGATTTCCAAGACCACCCCATTACGCCCTTTCTTCAAAACCTAGCACCAAACATAGGTTTCCTAAAGGTTCCGGGTCGGAGGAGAGATGCAAAAACCCGTGGTGCTCTGCAGCTAACGTAGAGGCTTACAATTAAGGCACAACTACATTTCCACTACGCTTTAACTACCAGGATGGTTGTGAACTGACAGTGAACGGAGGTGGGCGGGGGGGAGAGAAATGAGACACGAGGAATGTTCGTTTAGGGACGGGAGGAGGAAGAAAAGTGGAACAGTGATGAAACTGGAGGTTCTCTGATTCCCCTGTCATGAGGTAGGCTGCGCTCGACTGGTGAAAGAATCAGTGATTTGGGGCTTTTAAGCGAGGGCTCAACAGGCCCATCCGTGTGCCTTATACGGGCATTCCTATTGGGCAGGAGCTTTCAAAAGCGTACAGAGAGGGTCCCTTAAAAAGCCATCTGCATACAGCATTTAATTTATAATGGAGTCGCCTCCCCGACCTCATCAAGCCGGCGTGAAAGCTAAAGCTCAATCCCTCAAGCTAGACAGCAAACAGAAACGACCCCTTTCTGCTTATTAAAATGCATGGAAAAAAGCGTGAGTTCAACCAAAAACAACAGTCACTTGAAGAGGCGGAGAATGACAGCCAAGACCAACAGTACTTCGAATTGATTGGAAAATTACTGAAGAGGATTGATTGTTGTCATTTCGTGAGAGGAGGAGATTTGGAAAGGATCAAGGAAATCACACAGAATCGAAACGTTTTAACAAAGGAGGATTCGCGTGGACGTTACAATCAAAGTTAGAGGGAGACCACCATGCCGAGAACAGTGATCGAGTGAAATCAAAATGACCAAAGTGAGCGATTTATCTAGTTTCTACGGGATCAGTGCAGAGAGATTCCAACTACGTAGAGGAGAAGAAGGTTTGAATTTCATTCGCCGTGTTTTGAGCTCTACCTTTCCAGTTGCTGGGATGGAAGGAACTTGGTTTTTTTGGTGGGGGCGGGGGGTGGCCTGTTTTGGAAGCAGTACTGTTGGCATTGACCGAAGGCGGCCGGAATGAGGCGGAAAGAAAGATGCCATCCGAGACTGGGCGTGGCTGGCAGAAGGGCTGCTGTGGCTTAAGGACGGCAGGAGGAAGGTCACCGTAAGATTTTCTTGTGCTGGAGTACTTATCCTGACCTGCTAGACTGGAATCCTCCTCCTCCTCCTCCTCCTCCTCCTCATCATCATTGTACGCAACAAACTTGGCAGTATAGATCGTGTCAGGGGAGAGGACCTGTGTTTTGAGGTAAGAGGTGTTTCGTTGAGGTGGGGGAGGAGGAGCATTAGCTGAAGGGGGTGGGGGCGGGAGCTCATAATCCCGTGGAAGTGGAGGCCTGTACAGACCGGGCTCGTCAGCTTCCAGCAACCTCCGTTCTGCCTCATCGTGCTGTCTACGCCTTTCTGCTTCCAACCGGGTGTAATACCCTTCTTCCTGTCGCCTCTGTAGGCCGGGGAGAAACAAAAGTGCAGAGATCAGGCAAAGAAAGGGTTAGAACATGACGGCGTCTCCCGCACACCCCCAGCCCGAGCCCTTTCCCACCAACCCCAACAAGGCATTCCCTTGGGAGGGGGTGGTTACTCTTAAAACGGTCCCAGGCCGGCCTGGGGAACACTCCAAGGGACCGGAGATGGCCCCTCAGGAGCCACTAGGAAAAAATAAGGGCCGTGTCTACGCACCCACATTAGCTGGGCGGGTGTAGGTACAAACCCAACAGAGATGTGGGCAGACAGAGCTCCTCTCTCCAGGTTACTTCCAGTTCTGATGATTATTTTCTTTTTCCACAGTGATTACCTTGGGGCGGGGGGGGGGGGGGGGGGGGGCTGATCCATAATTCCGCTCTGTTGGTCGTTACCTAGAGACCGTTGCTTGGGAAAACGGGGAGATCGACTTACCTGCTGGAGACTTCCAAAAACAACCTGTGTACAATCAGGTCTATGTGCAGCCCTTTATGAGGCACAAACTTGAAAGGTGTGTGAACCAGAAAGACTTTTTCAATTAGGGACTGCAGAGGAGTCATGTTTGGGCTCAAATGTTGCAAAAACATCAGGCTTATCTAGTTTATACGGACTCTCTCTTCCCCTCAGTTCTCTCAAGGGGATGAAGAAAATGTCTTCTTAATTTCTATTTCAGAGCATACTGAATTCCCTTAACAGAGCCAGAAACTGAAAGAGAGGTGTTAACGAGAGGTAGAAGACATGTAGGGCGGATGAGACACGTTGCACTTCTTAAACACATTTGCCAAACTATAGCCAAGCTGGGAAAGGATGGGGTAAAGAACATCAAACCGTTCAGTGAGGCCCATTTTCCATTTAAAAGGTAAAAAGCACCGTTCTGTTAGGGACAGATAAAAAGGACAGGAGAAATAAAGGAGCATGAATGGGATTTGAATCGAGAAAGATGTTTTCCAAATTTATTCCGCCAGGGATCTCTAGTAGCACGGGGGTGTTTTAGATCCCCTGGGCATCTGGATCATGTTTCTATTTGGATCAAGTTGCGATTTGATTTTTTAAACACCCGTTCCCCTCTCCTTACATACCTCAGCCAGTGCCTAACCGCTGAGAACCTCTAGATTCGGAGGCAGTGTGCCTTAATCCCTCCCCAAATGCACTCACAGACCACCTTCCCACACAGCAAAACCTTCTGACTCTGAGGGTTTAGAGAAATTTCTGAATCTCACTGTTGAGAAATCCCGATCCAAAGGCACTGATTCCTACTTGGTCGGAAAAATAACCAAATTTGGGGAATCCTGTCCCTTCTGGGCGAGCAGCCGTGGAAATTTTGGAGTTAGAAGTCTTCAATGACCCCCTCTCCCCTTCACACTTAGGGGATAACCTATCTCTGATGAGCCAATACAGCTCATTGTCGACTTTGAAGGAAATGGTTTTCATCCTGGCAGGTTTCAAGGAGAATAACTAGCGGACCAGATAAAATCAATTTAACTACAACTTTATCGGAGGAAAAACGTTCAAAAAAACCCAAGTCTTGACTAAATCCTAACACCCACGCCTGCTCTTTCCACCTAAC
This sequence comes from Ornithorhynchus anatinus, assembly GCF_004115215.2. NCBI lineage: Eukaryota > Metazoa > Chordata > Mammalia > Monotremata > Ornithorhynchidae > Ornithorhynchus > Ornithorhynchus anatinus. The sequence continues at coordinate 13,255,997 of NC_041748.1, read as the reverse complement.
TTTCTGATCATTTTGCCTAAGCTATCTTCAAAAGTAGATAACACTGTATGACTCGGGGAGAACGAATTCCCCGGTAGACATTCGCTATAACCTAGTTCAGACCGTTTACTTAGAGAATACCGGCCATCTACTTCCCGTTTCAGTCACCATTCAGAAAGAATAGAGGCAACTACTAAAATTCCCACTACCCTCAACCAGCTCGTCTGGTTTAAGAAGCCACCTCAGGAAATCCAAAACTCGGAGACTTGCACAGATAAACCGGCTCCTATCCTAATTCTCTTTTCTTCATGGAGTTAGAGACTTTTATTTTTTTTTGCTAAAACCACAAACTGTTCTCTGCTAAGCCCTTAGAACTGTGCAATATGGAACTTCAAAGTAGCTGAGTCTTTGGGAAACTGCAAAATGCTTACAAGGCATTTTTGCTAATGCAGCCAAGTAAGCCCTTAACCAACCGACTGGAGAAATTCACCTTTCTGAACGGCTAGGAGGGAGCGATAACATGGCGGGGTAGAGAGCCCTACAATGGTTTCTACAGCTCTCCGGCTCTTGATGGGCTGCATTCTTTTGTTCCAGAGCTCTCAGGCGGTCAAACCACTCCAACTTTGCGGTCTGGAAGGCCCTAGTCATTAAGGCTCTTGGCGAACCTCCAAAATGCAGTTTAGATGCACCACAAAATACAATCATAACATTCGGCGGTTGGTAAAGCTCTGAGGGATGTTCCTTTGAGCACTTCCTCCCATCTACGTTTCAAGCCCTTCTGAAAGAGAGTCTTCTGGACTTTTAACTCTCAAGACGGGTTCAGACTCTATGTTGGATTTTCTACTGGCCTCGCTCCTCTGGACTAATGACGAAATAATTGACCAGAGGCGTTCTCTACCTCTGCGCCAAAGTCACAATTTCTCCCCAGACCGTATTCAAGCAGAACAAAGGGCCGGAGAGGCGGGCTTTATTCAGACCAAATTAAATAGGCTGTAAGTTACACTCAGTAAACAGTTCTCAGTAAAAAGACGAGGGACTTGATTTTTTCGGGATTTGGTCCTCACAGCGTAGGGCACAACAGGACCAAGATTCTGTGGCTACTGTAATCCTCTCAAATCCTGACAAGATAAATCTTCTAAAACTCATCTTCACATCTAGATCCACGGCCAAGTGTCCCTTAAGTGAAACAGTGTGTGTCTGGCAACCACTAACATTTGCTTCTGATTGTGGTAAAAGCCTCTCAAAATATACCCTACAGAAGCTTCTTGCCCTTGACCTTAATGGTCGTTCTCCCTTGTATAGAAAGAGATCTCCAGAACTGGCTGGAATTGAATGAACCTGGGGAATAAATCTTTTGCAAGTTTTTAATGTTCAGGAAGCCTCACTTCTCTCCCCCCGTCCGATCCCAACGGAAAAGTTCAACGGATAAAGCTTAAACAGACATCCCCTCAAAGAATGTGTTTGCCAAAATGTCAGATGAGGCACATTCTCCCCGATGAAATGGCCCTGTCCACAGAGGCCCCCGGCTAAGCGGTATAAACTAGAGTTCGGATGGTTGGGCAAGACCAAGCTCAAGGAAATAAAAGAGGCAGGAAAAGAAACAGGAGTTCGGAAGAGAGGGAGATGGGCCCACCACAGGGTCAAGTTTGTTTGCTTTTTTTCTGTCCATTAGCAAAAGTTGGGGTATCCAGGCCCTGTTCTGTCTTGTGCCGCTCAGGGATATGTGATTTCTATCTCACTTTGCCCAGGCCAAACAATTAAGTTCAGATTAAGTAGGTAAAATTCTTGCTTTCCTCAGAGGACCATAACCTTTTCTTCAGCATCTCTCTTCCCTCGCTCCTCCTCTTGACGCCGGCGTTCTTCTTCTTGCCTGGCCCTGTCTTCCGCTTCCCGTTTACGCATCTCTTCCAACTGCTGTTGCCGCCTGCGCTCTTCATCCTGTAACTAACAAATATTTCCCTTTAATTTTTACGGTAGCCCCTTCCCCAGGAGAAGCTACGAAAACTTCCTAACTGGACCAGACAAAGGAAAGACATAAAATACCATGCTAAGATCACTTGGGGAGAACGATCAACATGACCACTGCAAGGCTGGAAAACTCATTAGAGAGAATTTCTCTAAAACTTGGTTGCCACAATCACAAGACTACTTTTCCACAAAAGTCTGTGACAGAGAGAGCAGGACAGCAACGAGAAAGAAAGAGCTCTTCTTTTTTCAAGATTACTGAATGTTTGCAGCAGCTTTATGCAAGTCAGAACAGTTAGATGTGAGGAAGATATTCCTGTTCTCTTGGCTTTTATTTCCAGGTACATTTGGTAAATTCAAGGAGAACTTGGAGGACCTCAAAGACACCGGGAGATTTTTCGACCTCCATTATCGCCACCCCAACTCCACGTCCCACCGCCCAATAAATGAATGCAGGACTTCAAATGCGAAATAACCATTTGGAAATATGCAAAAACAACTTATCAAATGGCACTGAGAAGAGGAGAATCTACAGACTCTCCCACTAATTTCTCTTCTGTCCCATTTCATACTTTAAAAATCAAGGCAAGGTGTCTTTGTCAAAAGGAAAATCTGTTTGAAATCGGTGCTTCCGAATCGATTCATTAAAGTGATAACTATGCTACAGGAGGACTGCCTGTTTTTCCACATACATTCAAGTAATGAAGAGGAATGGGAAGGCAAATGTCATCTAAAATTGGTAAGCATGGCCAGAGCCTACCCAATAACTGAATTATGGCACTCCTGATTTAGTTGAAAAAAAATTTATAATTAAATCTCCACAAGAATATCCCTGTTTGGGGAAAGAATTTGGCAAACTAAGAGGAGAACTGTATGCATCAGTATAATAAATGTCTTTAAAAAGGTGGGGGATCTTTGAGATTTCTGGAATACTGTACTTCCATCTAGTTAAGTGCCAACTACTACAGAATTCATTCCAGTTAATCGAGGAATTTTTCGTAGCAGAGAAGAAAATGTGCTTAACTTTTTGGTTTCAAATAATGACTGCTTTATTGGGGGGGAGGAGGTGAGTGGGAATAAATTTTACCACATGACAGCAAAGAGGGTCCTTTATTTTCTCTTGCCATAAGATTGCTTTTGAGGTTTCACTGAGTTTTGACTGCCACCTCTCAGAATTATTTGTAGCAATAAAATATAAGCCTCCATCACTGTAGTACAAATCGCGATTGAATAACTGTTTTGTTCTTGCTTTTTCCTTTTCTTTGATAATGTTTCCCGCTCCAACCAGGTTGAAGTAATTCCCCTCTAAGAACGCTCCCTGATTCTACAGAACCACACCAGTGAAGGGTGAAGAAAAGACGAGGACACAGTGATACGTCCGATTGGTTGCCTTCACTTTAGGGTGACTCGCTTGTTTAAGAAACCAAAACAGGATTATAATACCACAGAAATTGACCAAGGGGTGACCACATCATACTCCAAGAAAAACACTATTTTTCCCCCCCTCATCTTGCAGCTTTCATTGTTCTCAATTTAGAAAATACAAAGCCATGGGCTCTTTTCCTTGTATTTAGATCAGCAAAAATTGAGGATTTGTTTTTCCTTTTAAAGAAAGGAGAAGAAAACCAAATTACAGCTACTGAGTTGAACTGTCCCAGGCTTAGTCTCTGAGAGAACTTACTATCAGTAAGTTTGCTATTTTAAAAATGAAGATACGGTGTTCCGGATTAGAAGGTAGCGAATAATCAGAGCACAATTCAGTGGATCACAGGAGAAAATTGCATGGCGTGGGTGAGATGGTTTCTGAGTAAGCAGCACTATGGAAGCTAGCTCAGAGCTATTCCGCAACAAGCCAAGAATGACAAAAGAAGATGAAATCAGTCTGCGCTGCCCTCCTTTTCAATAAAGTTCAGAAATTGCTCTCACCTAATCAATCCATCGATAGTATTCACTGAGCGCTTACTGCGTGCAGACCAAAAAAACAAAGCTTCCAGGATTTGGAAAGACTCTATCCCGTTTGAAGCAATGCTTTTGAACGCTGTGATAATCAAAGAGGAAGCCAGACTAACATCACCTTGAGACAGGTTTAAGAGCTCAAGGAAAATCAGCGAGGCAACTAAGTGTAGTTTGAAACCTCCATCCCATCCCCAATTTGGAAAGCTTTATTTCACAGTCAAACTCCTCACCTAAAAACCAGATCTAAAAATCTTAGAAGCTTCTCTAAGCACCCTCTGTTCCTGGTCCAACCATATCCTAGTTTTGATATTTGCCCAGTTTTAGGTTAAACAGACGTTAGCGGATGAACAAGCTTCACACTGTGCGGCTTACATGCTCAACAGACCACGTGTTTCTGTGTTTCCACTATTCTCCCCCTAAGTCCGGAAGAGAACTATGGTCTGGTAATAATTTTTGATAAGTCAATGACAAGCAAGATTCAGGGTGACATTAAACTTTTACTTCTTCCAAGACAATTTGCCAGTTGTGCAGTATGGAACAATGAAACTGGCCAAGGGCATGAAACTAGACTGCTCTAGTATGATAGGCTCCTGGATGATGTCTACTAATCCAAAATTGGGGAAACTGTATATATTTTATCATAGATGAACTATGTTTATCTGAAATAAAGTCACCCCATATGAAGGCATTAGCTCGGTCGTTCGTGCATAAAATCGTCATCTCAGGTCGTCTAAATCATTTTAGGGGATGAGTGTGCGTGCGGTGGGGATGTTGGGGGTGGAGAGGAGGTGAGGAGAGAAGGGGGCTCCTACCAATGTTTCCAGAGACCAGTGGGGTGGCATCTCCTCCTCTGCCAGCCCTAGACAGGGTGAAGACAGATCCCACGGGAGCCTGGTGGCCATGGCATACCTTCCCCTCTACTAAGAACCCTAGGGTGGTCCCTGCTGGGAAGAGTACATTATTTGCCTTCATCAGCAACTTACTGCCGCTGCTTCTAGCTCTGCATCTCGCTGATGGTCCAGGGGAAAGAGGCCGGTGCTGGGAATCGGGAGACCCGGGTCCCGGTCACAAATGTACCGGCTGGGGCTGGGCTAGGAGGGGTGGAAGTTTCGGCCTGAAAAACCACCAGGGCATTCTGCAAAAGCGGGCAGGCCCAGCAGGTGCCTAACGAAGGCAGAGACCGCGACAGTTACCGTCTTCTGTGCCACACACAACGCCAGAGCTCAACACTGGCACTGCCCTGTGGCCATTTTAGTGAAAAATGGGCCCTGCCGTAAAATAAGAAAAATAACCTTCAGATACCTAGCGGGACCTACTGGAAGGAGCAGAGGCCTGGGAGCCAGAGGATCCTTAGCTCAGTCACTTGCCTGCTGAGTGACCTTGGGCGACTCACTTAACTTCCCTGATCTCCCTCCTACTTAGACCAGGAACCCCAGTGCTCAGTACAGTGCCTGCACCTAGTAACTGTTTAACAAATACCACAGTAGTGCTTATTGTTATATACCTCGTCATGGGCAGGGAACGTGTCTAATTCTGTTGCACTGTACTTTCCCAAGTGCTCAGTACAGTGCTCTGCACAGAGTAAGAGCTCAATAAACACCACTGATTGATTAATCAGGGCACACCCCTGCCCATCTATGTTCGGTTGTGCCTACTCTCTTTTTACACTCTATACCCCAGTGGGGCCATGACTGGCGGAGAAAAGAGGGTAGAAGCAGCAGCGGGAAAGTTACCATTATAAATCATCAGAGAAGCAGCACGGCGTAGTGGATAGACCACCGGCCTGCGAGTCACGAGGTCACGGGTTCTAATCCCGGCTCGGCCACTTGTCTGCCGTGTGACTTTGGGCAAGTCACTTCATTACCCTGGGGCTCCGTTACCTCGACGGTAAAATGGGGTTTGAGACTGTGAGCCCCACGTGGGACACGGACTGCGTCCGACCCGATTTGGTCTGTATCCACCTCAGCGCTTAGTACAGTGTCTTGCACATAGTAAGCACTTAAAATACCACAATTATTATTATTCCTTCACGCAGGTTTTTAGTGCTATGGCCTCACAACCAAGGCTCATCCGTCATTTCTGACAGGGGACGCCATTCCTTCAGCCCTACAGGGCTTTGCACAGAATAGTCAGCAAATGTCAGCTAATTAATAAGACTAGTAATAATAACAATAACCGGGAATTGAAAGGGTAAAAATATTTCCGCCCACGACTCTGGAAGTGGCTCTCCGCTCGGTGGCCATGCAGCCCAAGTTTCCCGCTATCCTAACTGGCAGGCCCCCAGCGAGCAGGCACTCCAACGAGCCCGCGACAAGTCGGAGCAGCCGAGACTGAGAAAAGTAAGAGGAAAAGCTAAGCACAGGATTGCTGCTGCTTCTTCAGCCCTCACCCCGAGCCCAGCTCGTGTGGTGGATTAGCAACGGGGGGGCAGAAAAGGATGATGGCGTGAAAGGTCCTGAAGACCCCCACTCCAATGGAGACCCCACGGGGGAGAAGCGAGGAGAGCTGGAGGTGGTGGCTGGGGGGGGGGGGGGGGGTCTGGTCCACATGAGCCACATTATGATGCTGATACACCTCCGACTAACCCCGGGGGCTCTGGCTCGGGACGGCGAATGCCTCTCCCGCTCTCTCCAATTTACAGTTGTACCCACGGAAACCAAGGTCTGGTATCTGTTAAACGCTTACTAATGTGGCAAACGCTGTTCTAAGCGTCGAGGGAGATATGAGTTTACGAGGTTGGACACGGTCCCTGTCCCACTTGGGACGCACAGCCTTAAATTGGAGGGAGGAGGATTTAACCCTCATTTTACAGATGAGGCTCAGGGAAGTGAGGTGACTCACCCAAGGTCACAGAGTAAGCAATTGGCAGAACCAGGATTAGAATTTAAGTCTGTGCTCTTTCCACCAGGCCACACTGCTTTCTCCTGTCTCGGGGGCTTGTGAAATTCATGGAACTTGAAAAACACGCTGTCCGTTAATTCATTCACATCATCAACCGAAACCCTCAGTGAAAGAGATTTGGATTATTTAAGCCTTCTACTTAAAACAATCCCTATGAAGAGTGATGTTAATATCTGGGGGAAAAAATGAAATAGGAAAATGCTCTGGCAACTATTTTGTCTAAATTGATTTTAGTGATTTCTTGCTAGTCTTAACGACTTCTGTAAATTGATTTGGCAGGTAAATAACATGCAAAGCCATTTCCCATAATGGGGTAGGATCTAAACTTGGAAGTCGACCATTAATTTTATTTCAGTTAAGCATAGGAAAATGCATAGTTCCCCTCAATGTCAATATTTAAAATAGAGCTATACTTCGAATATCGCAATAGGAAATTCCCTTCTCCCCCAAATGCTCAGATTTTATAAACGTAAACTTTACAGAGACGCTGTAACCTCTCTGCACATAATTTTGTAAGACTGCAGCTGCAAACAATTCAAAGCCTTAATGCAACATTAAAACATCAACAACGAGAAGGCGGGAAGGAGGCTATAAGGTGGCTAAATCTAAAAACATTGAAACGCATGCTTCTAACAGATTCACTGATCTGCATCCTAATTTAGGACACCTCTAAGAGTCAAAAAACAGAAGGGCCGACAGATATTGGATCTAAGAGAAAACATAGAACGTCCACTGTAAAAGAAATCTAGACAAGAAAAAGGGTTACAGAAGGGACAGAAACAAGAACATACCAAATCTAGAACAGAGATTGCTGGCATAGCAGTCTGCTGCAGGTAATAAGAGAAGGAAAAAAACAAAGATGAAGTGTGGGAAAAAAAAGGTAAGTTTAGATTTGTACTTTGGCAGAATGAGGCTACTTTATTCACCTTCATCAAAAGTACCAGGGAAGATATAGATTGTTCTACAGTCCAGTAATTCAGGTTTACCCCCTTGTTGGCAGATACTGGAGTTTCATTGTTCCAGATACTTAAAAACTACGGTGGGGGGCGATTAACTAGCTCTCGCAAAGAGTTTTACTGCTTAGCGATCGAACAACTTATCTGATTCTGGAAAATACAGCTGTCAATCAAAAGAAAAAAGTTACTAGAAAAATGAATGAGGGTAGGGCATTTTCTATTTTCAATAATTCATTTCAGGCTAGCATAATTTTCCAATGATCACAACCTTTGGAAAGACTCCACTGGTCAGAAAAAAGCATTTATAATAAATGCAGCTTTCAGGAAACAGACTAAGAGTCTAGGCTACCCTTCTGAGTCATGTTTGGGCTGGATCACAAATCACAATACGATATATTAAAACTGATATTTCTTCACACAAAGGGTACTTCAGAAGAATGTTTATGCTTACAGGTTTTATAACTAGTAGAGACAAGGCTTGGGTTTAGCTTACTTGGCTAGCAAAGAACATACTTTGTTTTTCTTTCCCCTAGTTCCTAAGGGTGGCACATCTATCGTATTCCATCTAATAGCAATTACGTCAGTCTCGGGAGGCAAAGAAGAGAAGTCGATCTGGAGGGGGGCCCCGAGACTACGTTTACAGAAATCAAATGTCACGATGATCTCGATCGGATAGACATTTGCGGTATTATTGACACCCGTTAAAATTCTCCAAGGATGAAAACCTTCCACGAGGGCTTCTGCCACAAAAGGCTCAGGCATCGATCAGATGTTTTGTTACGGTCAAACCCCCCATGAAACATGGCTTCGCTTCCCCAGGAAACTAAAACCAAATAGCAGGGATTCCCCTTGAAATGAAGAAAACTACAACCGGGTCGGCTCAGAGACCGAAGGTGTGATGTCAAGAACCCGGTGGCACGTTTGGAACCCTCGCCGGATAACGGCCCGCCGAACTGAAAGAGCCTCTCGGAGAAAGTGCACCTTGAAGAGGACTGAAAGTGGAGAAGGTCTGCCGGGATCGTGGCCGGGCATGTTTGGGCTTTTTCAGGTAGCACTGCATTCTTTCATCCGGCAAGCTCTTGCAGGGCCGGGTCCCTTGGCGTAGCAGCCAAATGAGAGACGGAACCAAGGCCAAACAAAAAATGACCAAAGAATTGGTGTTTTCTTTCTTTTTTTTTTTATTCCCCCGGGTGGGCGGGAGGGGAATGGCACGGCAGGACTGGGATGACTCAGGAGCGGGAAGGGCATGGAGAGAGAGAGAGAGGAATCACCTCTGCTGGAAAATAACCGATTCAAAAGAGGGACTAAGACTCTTTAGAGAAGCAGCGTGGCTCAGTGGAAAGAGCCGGGCTTGGGCGTCAGAGGTCGTGGGTTCTAATCCCGGCTCCGCCTCTTGTCAACTGTGTGACTTTGGGCAGGTCACTTCACTTCTCTGTGCCTCAGTTACCTCCTCTGTAAAATGGGGATGAAGACTGTGAATCCCATGTGGGACAACCTGATTGCCTTGTATCCCCCCGGTGCTTAGAACAGTGCTTGGCACATAGTAAGAGCTTAATAATAATAATAATAATAATATTGGTATTTGTTAAACTTTTACTATGTGCACAGCACTGTTCTAAGTGCTAGGGTAGAAACAGGGTAATCAGGTTGTCCCACATGAGGCTCACAGTCTTAATCCCCATTTTACAGATGAGGGAACTGAGGCACAGAGAAGTTAAGTGACTCGCCCACAGTAACACAGCTGACAAGTGGCAGAGTGGGGATTCGAACCCATGTCCTCTGACTCCCAAGCCCGGGCTCTTTCCACTGAGCCACGCTGCAAGCACCCTTGACTACTGATTCCAGCAGCCTCAAGACTATCCGGTCCTATCGGCAAATCCGTTTTTAATTTTGTCGCCCACCCCGACGGCCCCCGAATCTCAAGCCGGTCGGGCCACCGGTCAGATCCGGCAATGGCCCTGTCGACATCCCGTTATTTACTTATGGCAATTCGCTCTGTGCTTTTTGCAGTGAGTCTCACCCTCCCGTTCTCCTCCCAGCCCCCCGATGCAGACACACACACGCCCCTCTTGCTCTCTCTCTCTCTCTCTCTCTCTCTAAACGTCACGAGACAGTGCAAGGTGACTATCCTCTCTAGAGTACGCTACGGCACGAGTACGAAACGTACGCGCGAAACCCTCCATGCAGAAGAAGAGAGATCCTAGATACGCACACCCAAAGGATTTTTCCCCTTTACCCTTGCTCTTCTTTCGGCCTCCAGGCGTTGCATGATGAACATGGCATCCACATCGTCGTCCTCCTCCTCCTCCTCGTCTTCGTCCTTCTGCTTGGACTCCTGGAGCCTCTTCTGGAACTGCCACTCGAGCATCAGCTTGCGGAGACGGTCGTTCTCTTCGGCCGTGCGGTCCGGCTTGTTCTGGAGGTCCTGGATCTCTTTGCTCAGCATGTCCACGATGTGCATCTGCTGCTGCTTCTCTAACTTCTCCTTGGCGTCCCTCTTCCACGGGTCCGGGGACAGGCTGTCGCCGGAGGAGAGCTCCTCTTTGCTGATGGTGATGTACTGCAGATCTCTCCGCTCGATGGTCCGGGGCTGCTGCTGAGGCTGAAGCTCCCGGATGACGGTCTCCTGGGGCCTGGCCGACGCGGGCGGCTTCTCCGGCTTGGCCGGCTGGGCGGCCGGCGGGACCGGGGCGGGGGTCGGTGGCTGGGCGCGCATCAGCCCCAGCTTCCTCTCCTGCTCGCGCCGCTTCCTTTCTCGCTCTTCCTCCAAGCGCGCCTTCTCCTTTTCGTACCACCGCTGATGCTCCTCCCTCTTCCTACGCTCCGCCGCTGCCGACGGCGGGATGAACTGGTTGAGGGGAGGCGGTGGAGGCAGGAGCAGCTCCGCGGGAATCCCGTCGGGGTCGGCGACATAATGCATCGCCGGGGGAGGCGGCGGCGGGGGCGGATCCGTCCGGACCGGCTGGGGAGCGACCACCGGGGCCGGCGTCTTCCAGCGGCCGGGCCCGCTCTTGGTCAGAGTGGAGCCGGGCGTGAGCGATTTGGAGGAGTGGTTCAGGTGCTCTTGGCTGGACGTGCTGGACTCCACCGAGGAACTCTGATTCGGCCAGGTGTCGCTGTCGGACTTCCGATCCAGGTAATCCAGATCTCGGCGCGTACTCATGTCTAGGTGGGGCCGTTCCGGCTGGTCGTCTTTATCGTCTCGCAGTTCTTCTTGAGAATGAGCCGCTCGCTGCAAGACAGTCAGACAAAAACCCATGACGCTTCCGCTTTTGGCCACAGGCTCGGTTTGCCCGGAACTCGCGTTTCCATCGCCCGTTTCGGGCAGGGTGCGACGGCAGGATTAGGACATGGTGTTAACGATAATTCTATCTGCTAAGCACTTACTACGTGTCAGGGACCGTATTAAGCACTGTGGTAGATACAAGCAATTCGGCTTGGACGGTCCCCCTGTCCCACATGGGGCTCACAGCCTTAATCCATATTTTACAGATGAGGGAACTGAGGCCCAGAGAAATTAAGTAATAATAATAATAATAATGGTATTTAAGCACTTACTACATGCCAGACACTATATTAAGCACTGGGGTAGATACAAGCCTGTCTACTTGTTTTGTTTTTCTGTCTCCCCCTCATAGACTGCGAGCCCGTCGATGGGCAGGGACTGTCTCTATCTGTTGCCGAATTGTACATTCAAGCGCTTAGCACAGTACTCTGTAAACAGTAAGTGCTCAATAAATACGATTGAATGAATCAATGAATACAAGCAAATCAGGTAGGACACAGCCCCTGACCTACATGGCGCTTATAGATGAGATTATTATAGCCCAGAGAAGTGAAGTGATTGGCCCAAGGTCACACAGCAGACGTGTGGCAGAGCCGGAATCAGAACCCATGACCTTCTGACTCCGAGGTCCGTGCTCTATCCACTACGCTATGCAGCTTCTCTATAAAGGATGGGCCCACCCGGGATTTGAACTCACAACCCAAACGACACTCGTACCTCTAGACCAAAGAGCCAACTCGTTACCCCAAGCATGTCTGGATACTGCAAGATGTGGCATCGAAAAAATGACTGGGAAGAGGTAACTACTACAACCCAAGTTTTCCTTAAAAGCAGGTTCTATGAGAATCCAACTCCCATCTCAGAGAAGAAGAGGGTGAGTGTGGAGGGTGTATATATGACACCAAAGTCACTGAAATGACCATTAGCTTCCAGACATTTGCTAAAGGTATTTGAAACCCATTTAAAGTGTTTGGGATTCATTCTGGATTTGTGAGCTTGCCTTGCTGAACACCACACTACTTGGCCCTTCACTCCTACAACTACAGGTGATGTTCACCTCGCTTTTAAAGGAAAATAAACACGAGAGGCAACCAGCACATTCTCGGCGCTCTCAGTTTCATTCCACTTGAGAACCAGAGAGAAGCAAACTTCTCACTGTCCTCCAGTACAAATCCATCCTTTTGTGGGGGTGATGAAGTTCTCCTCCCTGACACTGGTGGACGACTGGCTCAGATAGAATTTTTGATGTTCCTGTTATTTATGGGTGGACTGGGAAGCTCTGCTTCCCTATCCAGATTTTCCAAACAGAACGGTGAATCATGGAGGAAAGAGATGACGGGTCACCGTACAACCATTTCCTGAAACCGCATTTCATTCCGTTAAAATAAGAAGGTGTATCACTGTGTGATGTGAGAGAATTCACAAAGAATGTTTTATATTCCCAATGCCTTTTTACGCTTCGCTTACTATGGATTACGTGATTACTTCTAAGAGAGCAGCCTCCTTTGGCATTGAATGAGTAAGGGGGAATTCTTTAAAAAGAAAAAGCAAAAATTTCTGGAATGGGTTAGTAAATACAAGCTCATGATTCTATGCCTCACAAAGAATCCCTCACCTGCCTCAACCCACATTTGATCTATATATAAGGCATATTCTTCCCTCGCCCCTCTTTCTCCCCTTTAGGGTTTGAGGACATTATTGACAAGGAACACTTTATAAACCTTCATGAATGGTTGACAAAACCGATATGGGACCATCATCCCAGCTACGTCATGCTCACCCCAGGGGTTTCCCTCCGCTTCTGCAGCGGTTGTCTAAGATCTCTGGTTAGAACATGGGCCCGGGAGTTAGAAAGACCTGGGTTTTCATCCTGCCTCTGCCACTCGTCTGCTCCGTGGCCTCGCCTAAGTCACTTCCCTTGTCTGTGCTTCAGTTATCTCATCTGTAAAATGGCGATCAAGGCTGTGAGCCCCAAGTAGGGCAAGGACTGGGTACAACCTGATTACCGTGTAGCTTCCCAAGCGCTTAGAACACGGTAAGCGTTAATGAATACCACAGTTATTATTATTATCTCTGACGGAATCCAAATGCAGCCCCATTTCGGGCTAGCGTAAGGTAGATTCTCTCCCCCCGCCCGCCCCCACATCCCACCCAAATGTTTACCACAAACAAGAGTGAAGCTTCGATTACATGATTCATTTCTAACCTGCATTGCGATACTGGAGCGGTTACTTTCTGTCTGGATAGGTGGCTTTTCTTCGTAATTTGTCCATTGGTTCTGAGCAGGACCCATACGATCCTGGGATTTGGAAGCTGGAAAAGTGAAATATTCTCGAGTGTATGTCTGAGTGGGAATAGGGTAAGCTTCGGGTCTTGGGGGTGGTGTCTGCTCCTGGAAAACGAAGAGAACAGAAAAGAAATGCTAAAGTACAACCATTTTCAACAGTGGAAGAACCTTTTACCTTTAATTATTTTCTGGAAAAATTCCTTCCACCTGCTACTTAGCATCTATGTCACACCTAAGTTGCTTAGATCCACCCCAGTGCATAACACAGTGCCTGGCACATAGTAAGCGCTTTACAAATACCACAATTATTTTTACTATTATTTGGATTTTGTACATTTCAGAGAATTAACCAGGATACTGGACCCCTGATCCAGTTGTCGACTAAACGTTCAAGTGCTCCCCTCTCTACCCACAGCAGTTTACCTTAAGGGTGCAGGCTGTGCTCTATTTCCAATCAATCATTCTATCGATGGTATTTACTGAGTGCTCACTCTGTGCCGAGCACTGGACTAAGCGCTTGGGAGAGTCCAAAACAACAGACATGTTCCCTGACCGTGAGGAGCTTACACTCTAGAAGGGGAACAGACATTAACATATACTATGGATATATGCATTCGCCCAGTCATTCGATCACATTCATTGAGCGCTTACTGGGTGCACAGCACTATCCTAAGCACCTGGAAAGTACAATTCAGCAACAAAGAGAGACAATCCCTGCCCACAACAGGCTCACAGTATAGAAGGGGGGAGAAAGACATGAAAACAAATAAACGGACATCAATAAAATAGAATTATAGGTATATACACACATCAGAACAAGTAAACAGGCATCAATAATATCAATATAAATAGAATTATAGGTATATGTACACATCAAAACAAGTAAATAGCCATTAATAGAAATATAAGTATAGATTTGTACATATATACGCTAGTGCTGTAAGGTGGGGGGAGAGCAAAAGGAGGGAGTCGGGGCGTTGGGGAGGGGAGGAGTTGAGGAAAAGGGTGGCTTAGTCTGGGAAGGCCTCCTGGAGGAGGTGAATCTTCAGTAGGACTTTGAAGAGGGGAAGTGTGATTGGTGTGAGGAGGGAGGGCTTTCCAGGCCAGAGGTAGGACGTGGGCCAGGGGTCGATGGCGGGACAGGTGAGAAGGAGGCACAGTGAGAAGATTAGCACATAGGGTCAGCACAAATAAAGATATATAAGTGCTAGGTGGCTGAGTTGGAGGTGAATATGGAGAGTTGGGGAAACAAAGGCCTCTTGGAGGAGATGTGATTTCCAGAGGATGGAAGGGAGAAGCTGCAAGTTTATTTCTAACTTTAACTCTCAAGAATTTTCCCCAAGGTTTCACTGGAAAATTCCCAAAAGTACATTTTAATTTAGAAAGAAATGTGGATAGCTGTGGTTCCTTTCTCATTCCCACAGGGACAAGGAGGGGCAGATTTTGGGAGATTTATTGTTCACAAAACAAAGATCCAAGTAGAAATTCAATGCGGCTAAGTTAGTGACTCATTAGCACAGTTCAATAGCAAAATTAAATTCACATAAAGAGGGTCACTCTAAGCAAAAATGGCAAACTCAAGAATTGGGATAAACTATTTCCAAAGGTGTCTCAGGGTAACAAGAAATTTTTGGCATGACCCTTCTAACCTCGGTGCAGAGATTTCCAGTAGAGACTGATGTTATCTTGGCAGTCGTTCCGGCGGCATAAGCATTTTTTCCAACAGGGCTAGGAGGCTGGTCTTTGAGACAAAAAAGAGTCTTATTGCTTTCACACACACACACACACACACACACACACACAAATCACATGAATAACAATGATGATACACAACTTCATAAGCAAACCGGATTTCAGAGATAAACCTCAAATGTTTCCACAATCCGGACAATTAAAAAAAAAAAAAAATTCAGACCACAATTTTCCACCTGGCGCCAGAAGCATTATCCAGATGTTTGTATAAAATGTTCCTGTTCTATTCCTATACCGTAACTAGCATTTCCTGATACCGTAAAATCACGACAAAATCACTGTTTATATACCTGTCCATCGAAGCCACTGCATCAGGCCTCGGCGAGGTGCTGGGTAAACTTGATATCAAGTCGTGGTACTTTGGATATAATTTACTGATTTCTAAAAATATTACCCAGGCTTTCTTTCCAAGTTCCTATGATGGCACCAAATTGCTTATTGCATATACGTGGATGGATGTGGTCTTTTCGAGGAAAGCACTCTTCCTTCCAAAGATGGGGGAGAAAGAGGAAGATGGCAGCCCTACAAACCTCCCCGGGGGCTTATGCTTACTTGCTACATTGGGACTGGAACGGTGATCGGCGCGATTCTTCGTCAGGCGGTCATCCCCCGACAACTTCTTTGGTTCGTTGTATTCTGTCCAGGTCAGCGGAGGGCTCTCGGGTGACCCATTTGGAGCAGAATTATTATACAACTCAAAACCTTCACTCTTTGGTCGAGGCTTACCTGAGCCACGGCGGTCTGAAACTGCAACGAGACAGGCTGTTAAAGAGAAAGTTTCCTCTCTGCAAAGGTTTCCAATTCTGTTTTCAAGAAGGCGGCCTAGTTTAGCAAACACACAGTCCCCACAGGTTGAGGAGAAAATGGCAGATTTCAAGAAATACCAGGAAACACATACATACAGTGCCCTAAGCCCTTTAACACTGTACATCTTCTACTTGAATAAAGGCATACAGTGATGGAATAGCCACTGTCAATGATGGGTTTCAATTTTTTTTCCTCTCCTCAAGTATTTTGTACCAGTCCCCCAAAACGCACGCATTGGTATTGGAATTTTTTTTTTGTCATCTGAATCACGTCTTCTATAAGCATTCTTTCAATCAAGTCAGGCAAAAAGACAACTATTTCTCATAATATCTGGGAATCTCTGGGTGGAGCTTTTTTTTAATCAATAGCACTTCTTAGGTGCTTACTACATGCCAGGCACTATAGTAAGCGCTGGGATAGATGCAAATTAACCAGTTCGGACACAAAGTCCCTGTCCCATAATCTTAATCCCCGTTTTATAGAGGAGGTAACTGAGGCACAGAATTTAAGTGACTCGCGCAAGGTCACACAGCAGACAAGTTGTGAAGCTGGGATTAGAACCCATGACCTTTTGACTCCCAGGCCCGTGCTCTTGCTGAGGTGGGTAGACGTGAGCTAGACAGAATGATAATGATAATGACGGTATTTGTTAAGCGCTTAATATGAGCCAAGCGCTGTTCTAAATGCTGGGGTAGATACAAGGCAATGAGGTTGTCCCACTTGGGGCTCACAGTCTTAATCCCCATTTACAGAGGAGGTAACTGAGGCACAGAGAAGTGAAGTCACACAGCTGACAAACGGGAGAGCCGGGATTAGAACCCACAAACTCCGACTCCCGAGGCCGTGCTCTTTCCACTAAGCCACGCTGCTTCTGTGCGAAGAGAAGAGAAAGAGGAATTAACTGGGGAAGGCCCCTGGGAGAAGACGTGATCTCAGGAGGGCTTTGAAGAAGGGGAGAGTTGTGGTTTGTCAGATATGAAAGGGGAGAGAGAGATCAAGGGTCTGAGCAATGGGTTAGAGGCCAGAGGCTCAATGAAGAGATTCGTTTCAGAGAGAGAGCTGGGGTACGGTGAGAAGAGATAAAGGGAGAGAGAGCTGATGGTGTTCCTTCAAGTCAAGGGTCAAGACCTTCTGCTTCCAAGATTCTAAGGCCCTTTTTGGCAGGGAACATGTCTTCCAACTAAGGCCCGTGCTTAGTACAGTGTTCTGCACAAAGTAAGAGAAGCACTGTGGCCCAGTGGACGGAGTGTGCGCCTGGGAGTCCGAAGGATCTGGGTTCTAATTCCTGCTCCGCCACTTGCCTTGTGTGACTTTGGGCTACTCGCTTTACTTCTCTGTGCCTCAGTTACCTCAGCTGTAAAATAGGGATTACGACTGTGATCCCTAGGTGCGACAGGGACGGAGTCCAACCTCTTTAGTTTGTCATCACCCCAACGCTTAGAATGGTGCCTGGCATGTAGTAAGTGCTTGACAAGTGAAAAAAAAAAGATAAGAGCTCAACAGATAGACTGCTTGACTGATACAGAGAGAAACAGACAACCAGTGAAAACAACCTTCTCACTGTGCCTCGATCTCATCTATCTCGCCACGGACGCTTCGTCCACGTCCTGCCCCAAGCCTGGAATGTCCTCCCTCCTCAAATCCAACAATTACTCTCCCCACACTTACAAACCTTAATGGCCTTCCCTGACTAAGCCCCCCAATTCCTCTTCTCCCACTCCCTTCTGCAACACCCTGACTGGTTCTCTTTGTTCTTCCCTGCTCCCAGCCCCACAGCACTTATACATCTGTCATTCATTTATATTAATATCTGTCTCCCCATCTCTAGACTATATGCTCACTGTGGGCAGGAAATGTGCCTGTTTATTGTTGTATTATACTCTCGTAGGCGCTTAGTCCTGTGCTCGATAAATACAACTGAATGAAGGCTTTTGAGGAATGGGATGGCATGCGAAGGACCAGGATTTAGAAAAGTGATCTGGGCAACAGAGTGAAGTACAGACTGCAGAATAATAATAATAGTTATGGTATTGGTTAAGCGCTTACTCTGTGCAGAGCACTGTTCTAAGCACTGGGGTAGATACAGGGTAATCAGGTTGTCCCTTGTGGGGCTCACATTTTTTTTTTAATCCCCATTTTTACAGATGAGGTAACTGAGGCACAGACAAGTGACTTGCCCAAGTTAACACAGCAGACAGGTGGCGAAGCCAGAATTAGAACCCATGACCTCTGACTCCCAAGCCCGTGCTCTTTCCACTAAGCCACGCTGCTTCTCTCGCAGAAGGGAGAGATTGGAGGGCAGGGAGGGCAGCGGGGAGGCTGATGCAGTAGCGCAACTGGAATGTGACATCATTATTATTATTCTTGTTCTCGTTAAGCGCTTACTAAGTGCCAAGCACTGGGATAGACAGAAGTCAATCTGATTGAATACAGTCCTTGTCCCATTAAGGGTTCACACTCTTAATCCCCATTTTAGAGATGAGTTAACTGAGGCAGAGAGAAGTGAAGTGACTTGCTCTAGGTCACCCAGCAGACGTGTGGTAGAGCCAGGATGAGAACCCTGGTCCTTCGGACTCCTACCTACGTCTGTGCTCCGGCAAGGTGACTTTCTGAATGAAGAGGAAGGGTAATTCTTATGTGCATACACCCTTTCAAGCGAGCTTCTTCCCCATTTGGAGAAGATAGGAAGGCAAGACAATCTTTTGTTATCATTTAAACTCTTTCAAGTTTCCAACTCCCTAAACAAAGCAAAAGTCCTCAAGCCGTAAGGCAGTATGACAAGTGGAAAGAGCAAGGGTCTGGGAGTCAAGAGATCTGGTTTTTAATCCCTGTTCTGTAACTTAGGCGAGTTTGATAACCTCCCTTTGCCTCCATTTCCTCCTCTGTAAAATAGGGAGAAGATACCAGCTCTCCACACCTCTTACTCTGTAGGTCTGAGAGGACCCAGGGCTGTGTCTAATCTGATTATCTTGTATCTGCTCCAGGGCTCGGCACCTACTAAACGCCTACCACCATAATTATTATAATTATTACCACTAACTATCTACAAGAGAAACATCTGTTCCCAGTGGAATGGGAGCAGTCGGGTTTTCGCGAGACACATCCCTTACCTCTTTGCATCATCGGAGATGGCTGATTGAGCAGAGTGGCGAGACCGTGGTAAATCGCTCCTTGTTTGGCTACTTCTAATGTTACCACAGAACCTGTTCTGGTCATGAGTTCTGCTGCCCTGGGAGAAGAATTGGATAAATGGAACACACTGATGCCCATTTCTTGGCTGAGACCCGGCTCCCAAGAACTGAGAGGACAAGCGCCCTTTCGCGGCCTAAGGCCCGCGGCCGGTGGCTTTCTAACAGGGTTCCTCTGAAAGCACGAGGACCATTTGCGGCTTTGGCGGGCGACCCGGGCCCGTGGCACAACTGAGGTCGGCGCTGGCCGAAGAGAATGTGGAACGCGGTCCTGGAACCATGCTGCTTTCAGTGGGAAACTGGTCCGGGCCCGTGGCGATTACTACCAAGGGCTACCGCGGCCCGTCCACCCCAGCCTGGGCAGGCTTCCTGCCTGAAAAATGGGTGACCAGGGTTCCACATCCCCCTCGGCCGACAGCTCCGATCAGGAACTGGCTAGCATCTGCTGCCCAGTTCCTGAAAACCAGGGCCACGTTGCCTTCCAGCCGGAATCAGGGGACAGGGATTAACTGGAGAATGGTGGCCGGAGCGGAGAGCTGGTCTGCTCTAGAGAATCGCCAACTGGGTCATGGATCCCAGAGATTGCCTCGGCATACTTTAGGCTGACTAATTATTTACCATCAACAGTCACGTGCTTATTTTAAAAAAACAATAACAGAAACCAGAGCACTCCAAGCTTCTCCTTTCGCCAACTTCAAATACGCATTATACAATTCCATGGGACTAGTTTATCTGCTAAAATGGCATCTTTGATCTAAATATAAAAATGAGCGATCGGTCTTTCGTAGGGATCCTTCCTCTCTCGACGCCCAGTTAAATAACTATTTGTACCACAGGCTCCCTTTAATAGAAAGAAAGGCCTACCTTTCCTGAGACAATCCTACCAAACTCCGTCCATCCACGCTAAGCAGCTGATCGCCCGCGGCCAGGCGTCCATCCTAAACGACCCATTCGGGAAAAGGGGGCGGGGGAGGAGAAGAAGGGAGGAAAAACAGACATCATATTGGATGTTGCCGCAGGATTTAAAAATGAGTTTTACGTTATAGAAATAATTTTAAAGTTGTAAAATGACTTCTAAAGATGCATTCCACCTGACAGTACCAAATAGATTTCAAAACTAACCACATCTGCAGCGCCTCCTTTTACGACAGATTTGACATAGATTCCTAGTTTGTCTTGACCTGCCCCCTGTAGAAAAAGCAGACAAAACACGTGGTAGAGTTACCATATAATCTTACAACTGTTCTGTGAAGAAAAACTAGATCGGTTATTCTTAAAAACAAGAAAATACACTTTACTTTAGATGTCCTTCCTCCCCCATAGACTGGGAATCCCATGCGGGACAGGGACTGCGTCCGATCTGCTTCTGTTTCCGTTTAGCGGCTGTCAAAAATACCGGATTGTGCAGAGGAGTCGGGGAGGGGGGAGGGATGAATTCGGGACCTGCAGCACGGCGCAGCGGATAGAGGGTGGGACCGGGAGTCTGAAGGTTATGGGTTTGAACCTCGGCTCCGCCACTTGTCTGCTGTGTGACCTAGGGCGAGTGGCTTTACCTCTCTTGGCCTCAGTACCTTCATCTGTAAAATGGGGATTGAGACTGTGAGCCCCACATGAGACAGGGTCTGTGTCCAACCTCATCAGCCTCTTTGCTGATCTTGCTGCAGGTCTCTCCCCGCTCCAGTCCTTACGTCACTGTGCTGCTCGGATCATTTTTCTACAAAACCGTTCAGTCCATGCCTCCCACCACAAGAACCTCCAGAGCTTTGCCCATCCAACGGAAATTGCTTACCATTCATTGGCTGCAAGATACTCAATTAGCTTGCCCACTCCTACTTTACTCACTTCTTTCACTTATTTTATTTCCTATTACAACCCAATCCATCCCTCTGATGCCAACTTACTCACTGTACCTTGACTTCATCTACCTCGCCATTGACCCTTTTACCCACGTCCTCCCTCTGGCCTGGAACTCTTCCCTCCTTCATATACGACAGACCACCATTCCCCAACCTTCAAAGCCTTATTAAAGTCACAGCTCCTCCAAGAGGCCTTCCTTGATTAGACCCTCTTTTCTCCCACTCTCAGCCCCATAGCCCTTATGTACATTTCAGTAATTTATTTATTTATATTAATATTTATCTTCATTCATTCAATAGTATTTATTGAGCGCTTACTATGTGCAAAGCACTGTACTAAGCGCTTGGAATGTACAAGTCGGTAACAGATAGAGACAGTTCCTGCCCTTTGACGTAAGCTCCCCCCCTTTCTAGACTGTGAGCCCTTGCTTGGGTAAGGGCTGTCTCTACGTGTTACCAAATTGTACTTTCCAAGCGCTTAGTAAAGTACTCTGCACAAAGTAAGCGCTCAATATATACGGTTAAATGAATGAAAGTTTCTTGTTGACGGGGAGCATGTCTACCACCTCTGTTACACTGCACTCTCCCAATTGCTTAGTATAGTGCTCTGCAAACAGTAAGTACTCGATAAACACCATTGTTTGATTCATCCAATATGTCAGTAGGTAGGAAGGTTAATAAAGAATATTGCTTTATTTTCAACACCTCAAGTAAAAGGTACTTTTGGCAGAAATTCTAGAGTAAAATTATTTATTGGTACTCAAAACAGAAAAATACTCACACAGCCCTCCCCAAAACACTATGCAAATGAACATTAACCTTGATGGTCCCGTATGTTGCAACGGTGTCTACGTTCAGAGCTGTGGGAATTTACGGGGGCAATGACATATAAATAACTTCTATTTCCTAGATTGATAAGAATGTTGCCATCCTTCAAAGCAGGGCCATCAAGCTTATTCCATTTATGCAAGCATTTTTTAGGCCTGCCTAAGCACACTTAAAACTCTTCAGAAAAGATATATGAGAAAGGTTCCACCTCCCAACTGGGGGTATTGAATTTAAAGGCAAAATACTTCCAGAAATCCTTAAATTTAGTCAGTTGATTAAAATTTTATCTCTATGGCTTATATAAAAGAACAGCGGGTTTGGCTCTGCTTCTACTTCATTTTATATGCATGAACGAATGCTCATGATTTTGGGTTACACAGAAATGTTTTCCAAATATTTCAGCTGCGCCATAGACGTATGCTGAACAGTTTCAGAATTCTGTAGGTTGACTCAGGCTTAACCTAAGCCAAAGTCATTGTGGTTTTTTATTTGGGATGCTTGCAAGGAGTGTTTTGCCATCATTTGGGGAGGACATGTATCAGTAACCACTAGCTGAAGGTTTAAGAATTGGTTTGAAAACCGGTTACCATCCACCATGTCTACTCCACCCCAACCTCACCCACAGCCACTGTTTTACTTTGGCCAGAACCCTAGCAATTAACTTGTCCTGGAACCAATTCCACCCTATCCCTTCCGCCCAGATCAACTATTTTCGCTTTCTATCTAAAAGAAATCGACGGGCAGAGGTGACTCGAACACTTGCAGCGCTGAACATTTCCCTCTAATCACCTGAGTGTGAAACAACTGTACAATCTCCATCGAGTCAGAGACACCGCACTCAGAGACGAACGACTTAAAGGAATAGGACAAGACCCAGTGAGTAACTAGAGATTCATGGAAATTGTGTGGAATGCCTAAGAAGAAGGACAAGAGAGAGATACTGAATTAGTGAGGCTATAGAAGCTGCGCAGCAAACACAGAACTGCGATTTTTCATAAGTAACATATATTTATCCATGTTTTCCCTGGTATCGCCACTCTCTCCAACTTACAGGTCTTATGGAAATCACATCTCCTCCTCCTGGTTTCCCAACTAAAACCTTCATTTCCCCGACTCCTCCTCCCGTGTCACTCATGCACTCGGATCTGTACACTTTTAGCACTTGCTATTCACCCCACCCTCAGTCCCAGGGCACTTCCGCACATATCCATAAGCTATTTTATTGTCTGTCTCCTCCTCTAGACTGCAGGCTCCTTGTGGGCGGGGAACATGTCTATGAACTTGGTCGTACTGGATTCCCCCAATTACTTAGTTCAATGCTCGGCACACATTAAATACCAGTGATTGACTGGAACATCTTGTAATAATAATGATAATAATAATTATGGTACTTGTTAAGCACTTACTATGTGCCAAGCACATAGTAGATACAAGGAAATCACGTCGGACACAGTCCCTGTCCCTTGTGGGGCTCAAAGGCTCAATCCCCATTTTACAGATGAGGTGACTGGGGTACAGAGAAGTAAAGTGACTCGCCCAAGGTCTCACAGCAGACAAGTGGTGGAGCTGGGATTAGAACCCATGACTTCCTGACTCCCAGGCTGTGCTCTATCCAGTACGCCATGTTGCTTCTCTTGTACCAAGGCCGCTGTCCTCAGCAGAATCCGGAGATGGGTGGTTAGATCGGAATACACCGCCACAGCTACCATCACCGGAGTCACGGCAAACAAAAGGCCGCAGCCGAAGTCCAGCCCACACTCCAGCCTTCTATCTGGCTTTTGGCTCCGGCGTCAAGGCGTGACGGCAGCAGCTTTCTTAGTGTCCACGGCTCGCTTCCCCCCCCCCCCGCCTCCTGATGGAGGTGACAAGCTGCCGTGTGGCGCAGTGGAAAGAGCATGGGCTTTGGAGTCAGGGCTCATGAGTTCGAATCCCAGCTCTGCCACTTGTCAGCTGTGGGACTGTGGGCAAGTCATTTAACTTCTCTGTGCCTCAGTTCCCTCATCTGTAAAATGGGGATTAAGACTGTGAGCCCCACGTGGGACAACCTGATTCCCCTGTGTCTACCCCAGCGCTTAGAACAGTGCTCTGCACATAGTAAGCGCTTAACAAATACCAACATTATTATTATTAAGCTGCCGGACCCCCAGAGGTGGCGGTGGCCACAATGGTGATGGTTTTCAGTCAGAGCTCGGGTTCAGGCAGCTCCTCGGCTGGTTGGAGTCCACTGGGACTGAGGAACTACCAGGAGCAGAAAGAGATAAGAGGAAAACCCAGCTGCTCTGGCCACACCATCGCTACAAGCTAATCAAGGCTCTGTCTCACCCAGTGTTTGCCCACGAGACGGACGCGGAGGCAAAATTTGGCCCCCCCTTTCAATAAATATCCCCCGTAACTCACCAACGTCTCTCTCTCCGGGGCCTCTAAAGCACTAACAACTTTTATTAGCTGTGAGGCAGAGTTACTGAGCATGTCACAGTATCAAACCCGGCTCTGAAAAACTACTTTTATTCTTAATATTTTAACCAGAAAAATCTATATCTATGTAATCTGCTGCCAACTCAACAGAAGAATACAGGAAAAATGCAAATAGTTGCAATTGTACTACTTTGGAGAATTAAAATCGCCTGAAAGTGGTTTTTAACTTTATCCGATTGTGAACACAAGCTGACTTTAATCCTAACAAAAACTATTACCTTGAATAACTGGAGAAAATAAAATGGCAATAATTAAAAAGTGGTGTCTCCTTAATGAGAAGATTTGAAATTTGCAATTTCCAATTTGAAATTGGAATGACAGGAAATTAAGTTCTGGGTTTATCCCTTGCAAACTAGATACGCATTCACTTTTTTTTTGTATTGTCCAGGTTGGTTAAGCAGTCAACTACAATATGGACAGTATTGTACAACGATTGCATACGCTCTGAAACAAAAATTTCAATTACTCTGGGACCACCCATTTCATCCCAATTTCAAAAGAATCAAAAGACAAAAATCAACTTTACTGCATAAGATCTTTTCAGCTCAGATTTCTAAAAAGAGACGATTTCTTTCTACAAATTTAATGCTTCCACTCTATCAATTCTGTAAAATACTAGAATATTTTGAAAGATAGATGTCATTCTAAACAAAATGCAACTTTATAGCCACATGCCTACTTTCACAAAAGTAAATTCCTTTACTGTCAAATTCTGGTAGCAGCTGAAAAGAGCGTTTTTTCACACCTTTACCTTGATTCTTAAGGTATCGGGAAAATCTTTCGAAATCTCTTCCAGTTTCCCGCAAGGCACTACTCTAAACTTTCTTCCAACTGGCTGGAGTTGCTTTTGTTAAGATATGGCCCTTTGAAACCACAATCAATCTCAGTAATTCATTTTATACCAAATGCGATGAGAAGTTTCCAATATTCAAAGCCACAAGGGGAAGTCATCGGGACCTTGAGGCTGCCGTACTGCCCCGTGAACATTTTCTCCGGAGGAGAGCTTTACTCCGGAAAGAGATGTTTGTTCGAATACAGACATTTAAACCACCATCTGGATGATTTATTCTGCCATCTCCGTCATTCTCTTTGGACTCCCATTCGAGTCCCAACTCCAGAATTAATAAAGAAAATTCTGCCATGTTTAGCAATTTTAACAGCACGAGGAAAGAAAATAAAAAATGTCTCCCAGCAACCAGGGGTCCCAGCAAAAGACACCAAAAACCAACTCATCAAAAGAATGCCGATCTTTGGCAGGAGACTATTGTGCAATTCATAATTCACCATCTTGGTGGAGGCTTGTTTATTCCCTGAACTTCTTGTAAATGACTTACCTAATCTGAGAATGAAAATGGCCAAGAGAAAAGACGTCTTCTCTTTCCAAGATGCCCGCGGAAGTCGGCTGTCTCATGAGCCGACAGGGAACCAGTAGGATTCTTTTTGATTCAAACGTTCTAGTTAGCAAACCCACTGAGCGAGTGTGGGGGTGGGATGTGACTTAGCCATATAAAAAACATCATTAAGACTGAGATACAATCAAACCAAAAAAAAAAAAAAAACGGGGTGGGGGAGGAGAGGAAATGCTGCCAAAATGGGATTAATTCAGCCGTATTGTGTTCAGATATGGAGGCGTGTTCCCAGGTTCTGTACCTAGAGACCTCAGAACAATGGGTGAGCTGAAATAACCTAGGTACTCTCCAACACTTAACCTCTAATTCTGCAAGACTGAATTTACGTGCTTCGCTTGTTTGCTTCTTTCCCTTTCAGTGTAACACTCTGGTCTCAGAAATGGGAATCTGCATTCCCTGTCTTAAAATATTTCACTCTGGGTGTGTAAAGATATACTTGATGCTTGATATATAGACCTTTTTTCATCCCCTTTAAGGTGTGCCATGTGTCGAAAAACACGTGCTAAAAAGACAGCCACAGCTGTGGTGGCCTAAGTGTTTGTGTCCTTTGGGTGCCAGAGACAGAAAGAGAGAAAGATGACCAGATGAGGAAGCAGCGTGTCCTGACGGAAAAAAACTCAGGCCTTAGAGTCGGAGGACTTGTGTTCTGATCCTGATTCGCCATTTGTCTGCTGGGTGACCTCGGGCAAGTCACGACTTCTCTGTGCCTTGGTTTCCTCATCTGTAAAATGGAGGTTCAATGCCTGTCGTCCCACGTACTTAGAACTTGTGCCCTATGTGGGACAGGGACTGAATAACTTGAATCCACCCAAGTGCTTTAGAATCTTGCTTGACATTTAGCAAGTGCTTAACAAATACCACCCATGAGCAGGGCTCCTCCCAGGGCCAGTTTCAGCGGGCAAAGGGGGAGGGTATGTCTCAAGGAATAATATCCGATGGGACAGTTGCAGGGGAAGGTGGACAAGGAAGCCAGAGACAGTGGGAGGCACCCAGTCCCCGGGGCTCAGTGGAAAGAGCTCAGGCTTGGGAGTCTGAGATCGTGGGTTCTGATCCTGTCTCTGCCACTTGTCAGCTGTGTGACTTTGGGCAAGTCACTTACTTCTCTGTGCCTCAGTTACCTCATCTGTAAAATGGGGACGAAGCCCGTGAGCCTCACGTGGGACAACCTGATTACTCTGTATCTAGCCCAGCGCTTACAAGAGTGCTTGGCACATAGTAAGGGCATAACAAATGCCATCAATATTGTTTTGCTGTCTGTCTCCCCCCTTCTAGACTGTGAGACCGTTGTTGGATAGGGATTGTCTCTATTTGTTGTGGAATTGTACTTTCCAAGCACTTAGTACAGTGCTCTGCCCATAGTAAGCGCCCAATAAATAGGTTCGAATGAATGAATGAACTAAGATGGCAAAGGTCAGGCTACAAGTCCCTCTGCCCCTCTCTAAGATGGCGAAGGCAGGGCTGGGTAGGACACAGGACGGAAGTGACGGTCAGTGCGACGGAAGTTGGGAGTCCGGGAGCCCAGCTATCCGGGGCCCCCATTTCAGGGGGCAGGGTTCTAATCCAGGCTCTCTCACTGTCTGCTGTGTGACTCTGGGTAAATCACTTTACTTCTCTGTGTCTCGGTTACTTCATCTGGAAAATGGGGGTTAAGACTGTGAGCCGCATGTGGGATATGGATCGTGTCCAATTCCCAGAGCTTAGTACAGGGCCTGGCATATAGCAAACTCTTAAATACCATTAAAATACAACAACAAAAAACTCCAGAAAAACACCGTAAATGCTGTCTATGATTTCACTGCCTTCCACACTCTTTTTATCTTTGCCTTTTCATAGGTCACTCACTGACATCGCTTGGCTCTCCTGGGGCTTCATCAACCCGATCTTCAACCAGAGACTGAAACGGGCTTGCACTGCATATCTGGTAGATATTCTAGGCTAAGATTTTATCAATCACACCCAGTTACACATTTAAATGTAACAAAAAACCCGTCCCTATAAATTCTAAAAAAAAAAAAAGAGTAAAGAACGTAGTCTCCAAATCCAAAAGGATGAACTATTTTGAGTCAGTGTTTTTCTCATGTGTTATGTGTTGCAATATGGAATCTTCTATCAAAGGTATTTAAATTACCAGGTGTTAAAAAATCATTTCAGTAAAATGAATGGAAAGGCACTTGATTCCTACAAATTATAGCCTGCGTAAGACAGAGCATATTTTGATCGGGTTTCAAGAGGAATTATGCATTTCTTTACTTCATTTGATTAATTCTTTCCTTTGTGGTTTTCAAAGGACAAACATTAGAGAAAGAGAAAAGGCATTAAATCTTTCAAAGAACTAAATTAGAGCCTACTTAAGTTAACTATTCTTTGCAGACTGAGATGCACATCAATTTCTTCTCTGCCTTAACTTTCCTAGGCAAAACATGAAACCCAACCAAGTTCATTCCCCTTTAGATCTCGGCATAAGAGCTGAATAAACTTGAATTAAACTACACCTTTAATTAAACACTTTAATTACATACCTACTAAACCCTGTATTATTCAGAGTACTACTGGTTAATCATTCATGCCAGGATCAAAGGAGGGCTAACGTATTTTAAGATATCATAACGATAATTAATTGAACAAGATTTATGAAATAATAACATTTCTACTTGTGGACCCAAAAGAGGGTCTGTGGGGGATCTCTACTCAAAACCAAATGAAATGACAAACGTAACGAATACATACCCTAAGAAAAAACAAATGGTTATTCTTCAGGATTTTAAAAACGATAGAAACTTCAACCACTGCACTGGCATACATAAACATTTCATCGCCTTTCTCTCCTTAAAGTGTTCCAAAAAAAAAGATCCCTTAAAGTTAAAGTTAATTTGCCATTAAGGCATCTGCATCTCTTTCCCAGTTCTTTAAAACCCAAACAAACAAAAAAAAACCCCAAAACAAAATCCTGGCTGTATTTTGAAAGCATTTTACATTAATCGGTTGCTTGATGAACAAGTTAATTATTGACAGGTTTAAACAAGTTACAAAAGAGGAAAGCTCTCCTCCATGAACCATGTTTAAACTCTGCAGAAAAGAATAATCCAAACTATCTACAACGAAATTCCGCACCAACTCACCACTGATTCTGTTCTTCCAACAACAGAGAACCACATTTTGATCTTTAGGTCTCTAGATCCTTGACAGAAAAGAAAAAGTTCTCCAGTTCTCTCGTTTTTCAACAGGAACCAAAGCAACCGTTGGCTGGATTTTCCAAGACGCTCATGAACATAGTTCGGGGCTGGATGCTATGACACTATATGGCATTTATCAACACCAGCTAGAACCAATACCACGTTCAGGCTCTTACGTAATCAGTTATGCGGCAGCCCTGACTTTCATTTACTTTGGGTGTAATTAAAGTTTAAAAACTGCTTTAAAAGCCTGGACTGGGATCTTCGTCTATAAAGATAAAAAATCCAAATAACCTCAGAAATGATGTGCGGGTTCACAGATGGGTAAGAAGTAGCACACTAAATTCTCCCTAAAAGTGATATATTTTTAAAGTAAACTGTATACACCCACTGCTTCCAAATCATCTGGATTTCATAAAACCTAACCGCAAGTGGATGGCAGCTTTTAACATCAAAACATCTTCCAGGGTTATAGAAACTAAATCCTGCACAAACCTCAGGAAAAGCTCTGGGCCAGAAGAGGAAAAAAAAAGATAAAAAACACCCACCCAAATCTCCCCTAAAAACCAACCCAAACATCAACCCCCCCACATCAAGAACCAAAGTATGCAGTATATTCGGCTACCGCTATACGAAGCTTCATTGCAGAAAAATATTCAATACTAAAGAAAAGATGATATGATAGTTGTTTAAAGGACCGATTAAATGGGAAACAAGGAATTAAGACTCCCAATCTAAGATTTTAGAGAAATCGAAATGAACGTGTCTATCTTTTTCTGCACTGTATTCCTATGTGGGTGGGTTGCTGAGGACCTGGGGGGGGGGGGGATTCTCTTAAGTGCTCAATTAATATGAATGAATGAATTCTCCTCTTTTGGGGTGTGGCTGAGAGTATCCTCCTGTGTCTCTGGGCTCAGCTATCTCCTACTGCTTGATGTTTGTACTTCTGAAGGCTGAGCCACAATTTCCCAGAAATCAGAGGTGCTCCCGTCCCCACTTCCCCCACAAAAACCCCCAAAAATCTTTGGCCACAGTATTCCCACCCTTCACTTCTGTATTTTCCCGCAGGCTAGAGATGGTGTAGATTTAACTAAGACCGTGTTAACTATAGGCAGAGAACAAAAGCTGCCTGCATAGGCCAAAATCTGCCCTATTTTGGCAGAGAGGAGAAAGGGCAAGAAGAATGACAAGCACTGCTATCTTCTCATCCTCCTCCAAACCACGAGCTCCCCGTGGGTAGGGAATGTGTCTATCAATTCTACGGTATTGTTCATTCCCAAACGTCTAGTGAAGGGCTCGGTACATAGAAAGCGCTCAATAAATACCATCGATTAAGGGGGCCTACCTGGATAAGATACGAAAGTGACGGCCGTGTGTGGAATGCATTCTATTAGCGTGACTTTTCTTAACATGGGGGGTTCAACAGGAACATGACCCCCAAGCATAGATGAACTGACTCTATATAGAGGTCTTAAAAACAATGTCCGTGATCTCGCACCACTAACCCACAGCCCTACATCACCTCCACAGTCTGACTCCTTCGCTCCTGTGTGGGAGCCACAGAGGGCTTTTGGTGGAAATCCCGATTCCTGGCTGACCTCATCCACTTCACTCTTCCCTGCTTTAACTCTGACCTCTCCTCTCCTTGGCAACATTATTACTCCACCCTTATTGACACCCATGCCCACAGCCCTCACCAGTTGCTTCAGATGTTTAACTAACTCAAACCCCCAGTCCCCCTGCATCCCCACTCTTGCCCCTAATGACCCGGCCACATACTTAAGTGAGAAAAGTGAATACGTGAGGCGCATTCTCTCTATTATTTCCCCTGATCCCCTCCAGTCCCTCCCTCCACCTGCCCCTTTTTCAATTCTCCCATTTTTCCCAGCAGTATCTCAAGAGAAGAACTCCTGCCTTCTCTCAAAATCCACCCCTTCCACCCGCCCCTCCAACCCCTTCCCTTCTCCCGGTCTTCTCTCCTCCATGACCTCTTCAACTGTTCGCTCTCCAATGGCTTTTTCCCCACTGCTTTCAAACATACTCATGTCTCTCCTATCCTAAAAACCCCTCCCTTGACCCCACAGCTCCCTCCAGTTATCGTCCCATCTCCCTCTTTCCATTCCTCTACAAACTCCTTGAGCGAATTATCTGTATTCGCTGTCTCCAGTTCCTCTCCTAGATCCTCTCCAATTTGACTTCTCTTCCCTTCACTGCACAGAAACTCCCCTCTCTCTTGGAGGTGACTTCACGCTGGGTCTAATTGCGAGACAGATTAAGAGGATGCTCGAAAGGCTGATTATTTTCTATTTTGGGGAAGCACCATGATTAGTATCAAGGATGTGGGGCATTCATTCATTCAGTCGTATTTACTGAGCGTTTATGGAGTGCAAAGCACTGTACTAAGCACTTGGGAGAGTACAATATAACAACAGACACATTCCTGCCCACAACAAGCTCGGAGGCTAGAGGGGGATAATGGGGCATAATAATAATAACAACTGTGGTATTTAATAAGCACTTACTATGTGCCAGGCACTGTAGGAAGCAAGTTGGGTTGGACAGAGTCTCTGTCCTGCTTGGGGCTTACAGTCTTAATCCCCTTTTTATAGTTGAGGAAAATGAGACACAGAGAAGTGAAGTGACTTGCCTAAGGCCATACAGCAGACAAATGGAGGAGCTGGGATTAGAACCCACGACTTTCTGACTCCCAGAGCCACGCTCTATCCACTATGCCCTGCTGCTTAAACAGCTACTGAAAATTTGCTCTTTATATTAGACGTCTTAATCGGACCCAACTTGACAATACTATGCAACTCAACTCAACCTAAGCAGTTTGGCTTTGTTCAATTTTCAACTCTTTCCTGCCACCTGGTGACTGGACAACTGAGGGGCTCCACTAGCAACTTACGGATTCATTCATTCAATCCTATTTATTGAGCGCTTACTGTGTGAAGAGCACTGTATTAAGTGCTGGGAAAGTACAATTCAGCAATAGAGACAAACAATCCCTGCCCACAAAGGGTTTCCAGTCTAGAAGGGAGGAATAAGGCATCAAAACAAGTATAAAGGCATGTAACAAGGTTTTACTTTCCATCACCAGGCCTGCTCTTGGTCAGGAAGAGAGAGCACTGCTCAGGTAATCAGGAGACTGTGCCCATAGTCCCAGATCTAATGATAATGTCGGCTGTTGTATTTATTAACCGCTTTCTATAAGCCAAGCACTGTACTAAATGCTGGGGTAAAGAGGTGAGATATTCAGATTGGACACTGTCCCTCCCACCATGGGGTTCAGAGTCAAAAGAAGAGGGAGAACAGGCAATGAGTCCCCCATTTTACCGATGAGAACATGGAGGCACGGAGCAGACAAGTGACTTGCCCAATATCACGCAACAGGCAAGTAGCGGAGGCAGGATTAGAACCTGGGTCTTCTGTCCCCCGGGCCCGTGCCTGTCCCACTAAGGCCTGGCTTCTGCCTGAAGCTGGTAAATGTGGGCAGAGAGGCAACATGTACTTTGCAGCGTACTGCAGCCCTGCACACCTATTCTCTGGGGCACAGTGCCCGGCTCACAGTAAGCACTTAATAAACACCGTAATTATCATCATCATTCTGGGCCCCAGCGGGAGCATTACTGCCCTGGCCAAGGGGGTGCGGGTGGTCTTCCACAAGTTTGGGAGCTGCAAATTTCCCGCTCAGGGAGCATGTCACCCACTGCCGCTTCTCCTTTTCTCTCCAGGCTGTGCGGATAGCCAAGTGTAACCCCTGATGAAGAAGGCGTTGCCGCTCTCTTTCAATTGAACAAAATTTCTCATCTTTTGTGTCATTCAGAAGAAATGGGGTCAAACAGCTATGGTAAGAACAGCAAAGTGAAAGGAAAGTGACAGTGTCTAAGCCTTCTCCAACTGAGGCTCTCCTTATTTTCCTTATTCTCTTCTGCATCGCCTAGGCATTTGGATGCGTACCCTTTACACCCTCAATCCCACAGCACTTATGTACAAGGCTGTAATGTATTTTAACATCTGTCTCCCCTCTAGCTCGTGGTGGGCAGGGAACGTGGCTGCCGACTCTGTTGGGTTGGACTCTCCTAAGAGTTTAGTTCAGTGGTCTCCATACAGCAAGCGCTCGGTCAATACCACTGACTGACTGAGAGTATCAATTCAGACAGGGGATCCGGGTTCTGCTCCCAGTTTTGCCTCTGGTAGGAAGGACCTGGAAATGGTTAGCTAACTGTCCTCTGCATCAGTTTCTCCTATATGGGAGTAAGGAAGATTAATTTTCTACTGCAAAGATCCACGATTTGGTGTCAGGATGCCCAAAAGGATTATAGGCTCAATCAGTCCAATGATATTTGTTGCATAATTACTCAGGGCTAAGCATTGGGGGACTAAGCACTTGGAAAAATAAGAAAAGAAGACACACATTCCCCTATGTTCAAGGAGTTTGCACTTTAAATGGAGGGAGAGAGACAAAAAGTGTTTATTGTATACAGATAATAATAGCAGGAGAAGGAATACAGGTAGAGTAGAAAACAGTACACCCACCATGACTAAATGGCTGAACAAATAACTGAATGTACTTATAAACAGAAGTCTACACATAAATTCCGAGTAGAGGAAGAAAGTGCTGGGAAAAGCACGTGAAGGCACCTCTGCATCACACGGAAACACCTGACCTTCAGTTTTAAAGCAATCAATCACTTTGTCCCCTCTTACCTTACCTCCCCAATTTCCTACTACAACCCAGTAGGCACATTTCACTGCTCTAATCAAAGACTTCCCACTGTTCTAGACTGCAAGCCCATTATGGGCAGGGTTTGTCTCTCTATTGCTGAACTATACTTTCCAAGCAGTGGTCTGCACACAGTTAGAGCTCAATAAATAGGGTTGAATGAATTTAGCTCGATCTTGTCTACTTCCCGGCTGACCTCTCACCCACATCCTGCCTCTGGCCTGCCTTCCCTCTTCATATGCGAAAGAGGGATTATTCTCCCCTCCTTCAAAGCCCATTTAAAAGCCCATCTCCTCCAAGGGGTCTTTCCAACTAAGTCCTCATTTCCTCTCCTCCCTGGGATTTGCACCTTTTATTCACCCCTTCCTCAGCCCTATTTCACCTATGTACATATCTGTAATTATTTACACTAATGGCTTTCTTCCCCTCTAGGCTGTAAGCACATTGTGGGCAGGGAATAGGCCTAACAGCTCTGCTATACTGTACTATCCCAAGTGCTCAATAAATGCGATTGGTTGACTGGCAGCTGATAAGACTATGAGACCTTGTCTGTGTATTCTTTAAGTACTTCGATACTCACCCTTGCTCTACAGTACTTATGTTAATATCCTCATATTCTCCTATTTCCCCTATCTCTAATACATTTTCATGCTTATCTCCCCCTGTAGGCCACAAGTTCCTTATGGGCAGGGATCAAGTCTACCACCTCTTTATACTGTATTTTCCCAGGAATTTAGTACAGTCCTCTGTGCACAGTGAGTGCTCAATAAATGCCACCCATGGCCTGACAGGAAAGACGGAGAATGCTTGTGGAAAATTGTGAAAGGTAAGGGAGTTTCTCATGAATGTAGAGGGAGATGGGTAGCAACTATATCCATCCTGAGCACTTACGCATATGCTATCCAACTGCACATTCGATCTGATTCCCTGATTTGTAAATATTTTTATATAATAATAATGATATTTGTTAAGCACTTACTCCCCTTTACAGTGTAAACTCGCAGGGATCGGTCACTAAATCCTCTGGGTTCAATCTTCACGACGTCACTACGTTCTGCCCTTTCCTCTCCATCTAAACTGCTACCATGTTAATCTAATCACTTATCCTATCCCGCCTTGACTACTGCCTCAGCCTCCTTGCTGACCTCCCGGCCTCCTCCTGTCTTTCCCCACCGCAGTCCATACTTCACTCTGCTGCCTGGATCATTTTTCTACCAAAATGTTCAGGGCCCTTTTACCCCACTGCTCCAGAACTTGCAGTGACTGCCCACCCACCTCCACATCAGAAAGAAACTCCTCACTACTGGCTTTAAAGCATTCAATCACCTTGCCCCCTCCTAGCTCACCTCGCTACTCTCCTACTTCAACCCAACCCGCACACTTTGCTCCTCTAATGCTAATCTTTTCACTGGGCATTGATCTCGCCACTGACCTCTCACCCACATCCCGTCTCTGACCTGGCATGCCCTCCCTCCTCATTTCTGACAGTTATTCCCGCCCACCCTTCAAAGGCACATCTCCTCCAGGAAGCCTTCCCCAACTAAGCTCTCTTTTCCTCATCTCCCACTCAAGTGTGCATCACCCTGACTTGTTCTCTTTATTCATCCCCCCTCCCAGCCCTACAGCACTTATGCATGTACTCGTAATTTTTTTATATTAATGTCTGTCTCTCCCCTCTAGACTGTAAGTTTGTTGACGGAAGGGAATATGTCCGTTAAGTTGTACTCTATCAAATGCTTAGTACAGTGCTCTGCACACAATAAGCGTGCAATAAATACAATTGACTGACTGACTGACTGTTTTGACCGTTTCGACTGTCTCAGACGCTTAGTTCAGACACTGCACCCAAGGGGAAGTCAACAATTCCTGCTACTAGGATGACCACTTCTGGGCAATAAGCAGTTAGCAATGGCAGAGGCTTCTTTAGGTTCTTTTTGGTAATTCCCCAGGGGTGTTTGGTCTCTTGGCTGACCACCTGGGCAACTGCCAACACCCTTGTGATTGGTAACACTGAATGCTTCTTCGCAGAAGTGGTTCACCTTCAAGGAGTCAAGTAGGTCTTGGGGTAATTGGGCCATATTTCCTAATAATGCAGGTCAAACCTTCACCCATTTAGATAACCCAGATCTGTGCTGTGTTCTACACACATGACCCTCAAATGAGAGACTTAACTCTGACAGACCACTGAAGGAGAGGGATTTTCAAGTAACATTTGTTTCCTACCTTAGCTGCAACAATGCTGAGACCCATTCCGTTTTGTTTCTTGAGTGTCACAGTGATAACTTCAGGTTCTTTCCTCAAAGGATGAGCCTAGAGATAGAAGAGCAAACCAGCTCAGTTTAAGTCCAGAGTAGAAGAATCGCTAAATCCCCAAATGAATAAGATAGTTACCTGACTACAGGCTTTCTAAAAAGCTCTGTAATTTGCTCCATTTTCCCAAAAAACAAGATAACCACTCAATAACAACTCAGCTACCTCTCCTGACAAGGTCGGGGGTGGTAGGAAATATAACAAGCTAGGGTAAAGTGATCGTGATTAATGGTCTACAATATTATAAAGATCAAGTTAGATAACCAAAATACTTTTTCTGCACTGGTTTTTCCTTTTCATAATTTTGTCACTGGTTATTTAAAATTGACTTTTAAACAGAAAACATCAGTGCACCATTAATAGTCCTTTCATTCCAAGTTTAATTCAGAAAAATCACAATTATTCCCTCAAAAAAATAAAGGGCTTGTTTTTGACAAGACATTCAAGTAATGTTTAAGGATTTTTTTTCCCTTATACAACTGAAAATATTTTTTGGACTTTTTAGCATTTGAAAAGCTAATAGGATTTGGAAATAGGCAAAGTTAAAGTTTAAAAAGTAGCTAGTTCACAAATACAATTGTTTTGTGATTGTGACCCTTTGCCTCAGCTAAAAGTTAAGGCGGATATTTGTTTTATTTTGACACTTGCACAACTTTTTTTCTAGGACTGACCTGGAATTTCAACTCACTGATTAAGAATCCAAGTCAGAACTAAGTTAAAGGAAATCATGAAAGTGTCAGTATAGGGATATAGGTCAAAACACATTAAAAAATGAAGTTTTATTAGAGACATATTTGCACTTTAGTGCAATGCTTCAAAGAATACAGCAAAGTGAAGACTATAAGAGGACAATGTCAAAGACTATTTGAGAAAAGGTTTACTGTTTAATGACACTCAAGGATAACATAACCCATTCCCCATGTAAAGGATTTTGATTGCAAAATCATGGGGTAAGAAAAATTATTTCCAATAAGTGGTCCAATCCAATGAAGTACATTTTCATTTTCATAACCAAACACACACACGCACCCACACTCTTACCAGCTCGGTGTTGTCACGCATAAGGTGGCTTTCATAATCTGCACCTTCAAAATATATTGTCCAGGTGCCTGGGGATCGGGGATGAGGATTTAGCCTACAAAAGCCTATTGAGGGAGGAAAAAAAAAAAAAAAAACCCACCAAAATATGAGCCAAAGCATTATAGGCAGAAGCAAAAAGAGATGATGTGTTGGAGTAATAGGATGTATAAATGATTTGAGAGATCCATAAATTCAAAAAAAAAGACTGAATGTATTGTCCCCGATCATCTAATTTTCTTGGACAAGGAAAATTAGAAATAAAATCCAACTATTAAGTTACATACGTACGATGTTCAAAAATTACTTTCTTCAGCCAAACGATCTGGGTGATGTGCAACTAAGAAGTAAATATTTGTAGCATACTAATAATCTTTAATTAAAGGCTTAATTCATGTTAAAAAGGCTTAGTTATTTATTTACCAGCAGATAAACCATACTTTATTTCCCCACTGGAAGCTAAAATGAAATTCTGGCAAGTACAAAAACTGTTATTTCCACATTTTTTCCCTCTGTTGACTCCTCGTTACAAGTCTTACACAATGTAAATACAATTGAGGTTTACAATCTTAAGGTTTACAAGTTTAAAAGGCCATGACATGGAGAAGTCTTGTCCCTTTTTGTTCTTTTCTATCACGTCATTATACTGTGAGGAGCAAAAAGAGGAATGCAAACCACAAGTAGGTGACTGCCCTTCAGCCCATTTGGAGAATTGGATAATTCTAAACAGTATTACAAAATAAATACTCAAATCTCCGTAAAAGCTCCAGGCAAAAATGAGGCTAGAATACACGTGCCAATTTCCATATGTTCTTATACCGGGGAACTGATGGGGCAATCCTGAAGAATTTCTCATTAGGCTAGCCAAAATCTCACGATTGCCATTGGCCATAATTTCCATGCCAGGCTACCCATTTTTCCTGATGTGGCATTCAACCAAAACTGGCACGACAGATCATTGCAAGTGGTCAGAGAATTGTTTTTTTTCCCTTGTTAAAGGTAAAGGACTGATAAAACCACGTGTTTTTTTGGGTGGTTTTGCATACCGAATTGTACTTTCCAAGCGCTCAGTACAATGCTCTGTACACAGTAAGTGCTCAATAAATACGACTGAAAGACTACGCTTCCCTTCATTCAATAGCTGCTGAAGGTCCAGTGAAAAGATCAGAGCTCTGGCAATCAGGGGACCTGCGTTGTAGTCCTCGCTTGTCAAGGAGGGGAAATCTTGAAGCGGTAAAAAGTTTCTGAATGAAGAACCAGGTAGGGCGTATCACAATATGGACAGGCCCTACAGAAACCTTGGAAAATAGCCGGCTAGCTCGGAGGCTGACAATCACAGTGGCGACCAGGTCAACTAGCTGTCTGCTGGAATATTTTTATTTTAACAGGCTCACGCGTCACGTGTCACGTGTCAAGCACTGTCCCCAGTGCTGGGGGAGATAAAAGTTCATGAGGCCAGATACAGTTCCTGTCCCCGATGGGGCTCGTGGTCACGTAGGAGGGAGACTAGGTAGTGAATTCCCATTTTGCAGGTGAGGAAACTGAGGCACAGAGAAGTGAAGTAACTTGCCCAAGGTTACACAACAGACGAGCAGCCGAGCTGAGCTTAGAACCCAGGTCCTCTGGGTCCCAGGTCCGTATTTTCTCCGCTAGGTCACAATGCTTTCCTGTGCTACCACACCGTGCTTCAACAGTTTTAGGGCTAAAAGGATCCCACAAGAAGAAACCCCTTGCGGGTGGGCAACACGTCCCTGCTTGCCCATTGCAGGGAGTGGAAACCGATGAGAGAGGAGGGGAAATGATGCAGACCTTGGTCAACAGAATCAATTCCTTTATTCATGGTCTTGGCCCTGAAGACTCAGTACCGGGGCTCTTCCTTGGCTCTTCATGGGAGACAACAGCATGAATATTTATTGAGCAACTACCCTGTGCAAAGCACTGCACACAGCACTGGCCCACGGGGCTTATTTTAAGAACAAGGGAGGAGAGGGATCTGGTGACAGACACAAAAGGAAAGTTCGAAATGATAAACTCATTCAATACCTTAGTGATAGCCACAGAAGGCAAGATCAAAATGATCAAATGATTTTAAAACCAGCATGGCTTTAAAATCACGGGAAAGAGCACGCGACTGGGACTCAGATGGATCTGGGTTCTAATCCCTATGCCGCCGCTTGTCTGCTGTGTGACCTTGGGCGAGTCACTGAACATCTCTGTACTTCAGTTACCTCATCTGTAAAATGGGGATCAACACTTTGAGCCCCACGAGGGACACGAACTGTGTCCAACCTGGATACCCTGTATCTACCCCAGTGCTGAGGACAGTGCCTGGCACATAGATTGACAAATATCATTAAAAACGACCATTTTATCAGAAGAGCATGCAGACTGTGTTATGCAAATATACATCAGAAACATACATAGAAATCGTGTAATTTTACATGGAGGAGATCAGTAAGAGGTCTGAAGAATAAAGCACAATGACCAGACACACACTGTATTTTGGACATCAACTGTAAATTCATATTTACTCCTGAAAATACACTTGGAATAAAAAAGCACCACACAGTGCATATAAAAACGCTGAGGGTGCACTTACCTCTCTGACACAGTGGATCTAAAAATTCCTGCAAACCACTTGGAATGTTTCTGACAACGTCACAGGAGTATCCATCTTCCGGCAAAAGGAACGGAAGCTGTAAATCAGGATCCTCTTCCAATTGAACTTCTCGCCCGTCGCTGCGGGCTAACTCGTCAGCCGTATTTTCGGCTACGGCTACCACGTTTTCGATCAGATCCTGGGCAGAGGCAAAAACAGAAAATTGGGCAGATGCTGAAGCGGGGATCGGCAACCTCGAGCTCCGAGCCAGAGTTGGCTCATGTGGTTCTTGAGCGTGGGCGCCCACTCTGAAGCAGGCCATTTAGCTTTACCTTTACAGATTTCTGGGCAGGAAATGGATGCGATAATGGGCACCCTTTTTTTCATTCGTTCGTATTTATGGATCGCTTATTTTGTACAGAGCACCGTAATCATTATTATGGTATCTGTTACGCGCTTACTATGTGCCCGGCACTGTACTAAGCGCTAGGGTGAATACAGCAAATCGGGTTGGACACAGTCACTGTCTCACATAGGGCTCACAGTCTCAATCTCCATTTTACAGATGAGGTAACCAAGGCACAGAGAAGTGAAGTGACTTGCTCAAGGTCACACAGCAACAGATGGCAGAGCTGGGATTAGAACCCAATGACCTTTTGACTCTTAGTGCTTGGGAGAATACAATACAACAGTAAACAGACACAGTCACTGTCCATAACAGCTTAGGCACCCTCCTCCCTCCCAAATGACCCAGGAATAAGCTTTCTCTCTCTCCTGCTTTTCCTTCCAAGTTTTTATTTCCTCCTCTTCTTTCACCCTCCTCCCCCTTCTGCTTACATTTTATGATGGGTTCTTTGTAATTTACTTATTTCTATATGTCTTCCCCTCTAGACTGTAAGGTCGTTGTTGGTAGGGAACTTGTCTACCCTACTTGTCTGTTGGTAGGGAACTGTTATGCTACACTCCCGAGTGCCTAGAACAATGTTATGCACATGGTAAATAATAAACACAAATGATTGAACCCAACCGCTCCCAGGTTTCTTTTTGTTTGATTCTTCTATGTGAAAAGAGTTCTAAAGCAATGGCTTGGATTTCAAAGACAAAATTAGGAAACAAAAATTCAGGGGGTCCATAAAAGGAAAATTTTCAAAAGTACACAAAATTTGGCTTCAAACTCGGTTCTCATAGGAAGTAAATTCCTGATGTATCTTGCACTACGGAACAAGGCCCGCTCATCCTGACCAATGCTGTGCAGATTGTGCACTACAGTATCTTCCGACATCGCGCTGCACTCCAGCCGGATCTGCATGCGTGTGTGGTAGAAAGAACAACCCTAACTCCTTAACAGCTTATTGTCCAAAATGTACAGTGAAATCAGGTGTCGCGAAAGAAATGAATGCACGGTATACTTGAAAACACAGCAAACTGAAGAGATCTTTTTTGCTTGTAATTTTGAGGAAAATGAAATTTAAGATTATATCACTCAAAAATAAAAATGACCTCTCTCTAAACTTGATGAAATATATAAACGAGGCTCATCTAGTATTAGTAAATATCATGCTTTTTAAAATCCTGCACTTACCGCGACATCACTCTGAGGCGTCAACAAGGTAAAGGAAAATCAGTGCACTCAATACTGTACTTGTTTGGAACTGTGGCGGAGGATGAACTTTGTCGGCATATTCCGGGACCTAATACAGTGTCTGGCACATAGTAAGCGCTTAACAAATACCATAATTATTATTATTATATTCAACCCTATTCCTAATTCTTATAAATCTGAACCTACCGCCTTTGACTTTAGCAATCATACCCGCACAGAAATGGATAGTCTAGTATCACTAAACCAAACATTTCACGAACAAGTTTCAATTAATCAATCAACGGAATTTTTTGAGCACTTACTATGTGTAGAGCATTATATTAAGGGCCTGGGAGAGTGCAATACAACAGAGTTTAGAAACACATTCCCTGGGCACAACAAGCTTCGAGTCTTCTTTTCTTCTCTAGAGAATAGTTTAAGCTTTGACGAAAAGTTGCTGAGGTGAACTTACTGTTGGGATAAAAGGTTCATCGGGTGCACAGTGGTAATTTTGTAATAAGGCTTGCAGCTGGAGTGAA
The DNA here is from genome assembly GCF_004115215.2 of Ornithorhynchus anatinus. Lineage (NCBI taxonomy): Eukaryota > Metazoa > Chordata > Mammalia > Monotremata > Ornithorhynchidae > Ornithorhynchus > Ornithorhynchus anatinus. The sequence goes on along the minus strand of NC_041748.1, from coordinate 13,214,346 downwards.
TTAAGCTTGAAGCAGGTACTGTTAATATTTGGAATGTCGTCAGGAGAATACTTATCCATGGTAAGAAGTGTTGTTGCCTAGAAAAAGTCAAAAGAATATATTTTATTACTCCAGCTTAAAACTATATCATTAAGTACTACTTTTGGGGTTCATTTCTAAACAATTGCTTTTTCATAGGTGGAATAATCGGCTCAATAGCACACAAAAACGCAGAACGGGCTGAAGCCCGTTTCTGCTCTAACACCAACCTACTCGCTGTACCTCGATCTAGTCTGTCTCGCCGGTGACCTTTGACTCCCAAAGCCTTGCCTTGGCCTGCCTTCCCTTCCCCTCCATTTATGACAGACCAGCACTCTCCTTACCTTCAAAACCAACATAAAATCAAATCTCCAAGAAGCCATCCTTAACTAAGCCCTCATTTCTCCTACTCCCTTCTCCCTTTTGCATTCGGACCTATATCGTTTGATAGTCTTGATATCCTATATCCTTCGATAGCACTTGATAGTCACACTACGCTCAGACCCACAGCACTTTATGTACCTATCCCGGGATTTATCTTAATGCCTGTTTTCCACGCTCGACAGGAAGCCCCTGTGCGGGCAGGGAATGTGTCTTCCCACTCTGCTTTTTAGTACTCTCCCCAATTCTTAATACAGCCCTCTGCACACAGTAAGCGTCCGATAAATACCACTGAAGGATGGATTAATGCACATTTCTTGCCGAACTTCAGCTTGACCGGTGTTAGGGAATTAAGGACTGATCAACTGACAACTGAGACAGTTTGGATACTGGTGCCGCGAGGTTGGAAGAAACAAACTGTCCACATGCACATGGCACTGGGGACACTGAGTCAACCAGGCCATCATGAGTATATACTGAGTGTTTACTGTGTGCAGACCACTGTACTAAACACTTGGAAGAGGACAATACAATTGGTATAGATCATCCCTGCCCTCAAGGAGCTCAGATGCTTAGAGGGGAAGGCAGACTTGAAAAAAAAATTCCAGATGAGGGGAATGGCAGACTATAAGAATTTTACATGAATGCTGAGGGACCGGGAGTGGGATAACTACCAAGAGCTTAAAGGGTAACATCAAGTCCGTAACTTTATGATTGTCCTCTAGCCTGTAAGCTCCCTGTGGGAAAGGACGGTTTCTACCAATTCTGTGGACCCAGCACTTAGAAGAGTGATCTGCACACAGTAAGCACTCAATACACACTGCTTATAGAGCCAAGGGTAGAGGTGATGCAGAAAAGAGGGTAGATAGGAGAAATGAGAGCCTAGTCGGATACCAGCATCTTGGAGATGCGATTTTAGTAAGGCTTTGGTTGTGGGTAGAGTGGTGGTCTGTTGGAAACCAAGTAGGAGAGAGTTCCAGATCAGACGGAAGCAGTATGGCCTTGTAGAAAGAACAGAGGCCTGGGAGTCGGAGGACCTGGGTCCTAATCTCGGCTCTGCCACTTGCCCTGGGCAAGTCACTTCATTTCTCCGTGCCCCAGTTCATCGATAAAATGGGGACTGAATCCTATTCCCTCCTAGGCAGACTGAGAGCACCGGGTGGGATAGGGACTGTGTCCAATCTGATTATCCTGAATCTACTCCAGCCCTTTGTATGATGTTTGGCACATAGAAAGCACTTAACAGGGGCCTTAATAATAATGATAAAGACGTAGGCACGGAGTCTGCAGTGAGATAGACGGGACTGATGTAGAGAAAAGAGGTTGGCATTTGAGGGGTTTAAGTCTGCAGGTTGGATTGTAGTAGAAAATCAGCAAGGCAAGGGGGAAGAGCTGGTTAAGTGCCTTACAGCTACCGTTGGTAAGAAGTCGCTGTCTGATGTGGAAGTGGACGGGTGACCACTGTTGGGGAATTTTGAGAGTGGGGAGATAGGGAATGAACATGTTTTCAGACAAATGATCTAGGCAGCAGAAGGAAGAAAGGACCGGAGGAAGCCGGGAGGTCAGTGAGGAGGCTGATGCAGAAGTCAAGGTGGGAAGTAAGTGCTTGGTTCAGCGGGGTAGCAGTCTAGAGGGAAAGGAAAGGGTCGATTGTAGAGATGCTGTGAAGGTAAAAAGGACAGGATTTGGTTTCAGACCAAATACACTGGTTGAATGAGAGAGATGAGTCGAGGATAATGCCGAGGTTACGGACTTGTGAGACAGGGAGGGTGGCGGTGTTGCCTACAGTGATGGGAAAGTCTCAGGAGGACGAGGTTTAAGCGGGAAGATGAGAAGTGCTGTTTATGACAGGTAGAGTTCGAGGAGTGAGCGGGACATCCAGGGAGAGATTTCCTGAAGGCAAGAGGAAATGTAAGACTGCAGAGGAGAGAGATTAGGGTTGGAGAGGTAGATTTAGCAGTCATCCACATAGAGATGGTAGTTGAAGCCACGGGAGTGAAAGAGGTCTTCAAGGGAGTGGGTGTAGAAGGAGAATAGAATGGAACTGAGCCTTGAAGGATCCCCCTGCCCCCGCCAGACCCCAACCCCCCAAACACACACAGTTACGGGGCGGAAGGAAGAAGAGGAGCCCATGAAAGAGACTGAGAAGAAGCGGCCAGAGAGATAGGAGGAAAACCTGGAATGGAGGACAGTAGATGCAATCCTTATTTCCTCTGCTATTTTCCCTCTTTTTCCCCATCCCTTGCCAAAGACCCCCTCCCCCCCCAAAATGTTCCATACCAAGTTCACTCCCACATTTAAAATGTAAAGTCAGCAAGCACCCCTATGTCCATTACATTTACATCATTCCCTGGTTTTAAAATTATATACTCATATGGAAATATGATTTACAGGTCTCCGAATCTAATTTATTACCAGGAAATGACTTAAGTACTGGGAAGAATTGGCTAACAGGACACATCTGTTACATCTGGTAGAGGTTTTCAGATATACCTTATAGACGTATACATTAGAAAATCATTACATAGGGGATTGAAAAATTCCCGCGATAAAACAGGGTTAGTGATTTTGACTGTTTTCACAAGATAAATTTAATTGTCATTGGAAAGAATTCTGAAATGTCAGTTTAATGATTTCATTTTTCAGGAGGCTGACCATATTTCTGGGAAGTATGGAAGCAGCAAAGCGTAGTGGATAGAACACGGGCCTGGGAGTCAGAAGGTCAAGGCTTCTAATCCGACTTTGCCACTTGTCTGCTGCGTGACCTTGGGAAAGTCACTTCACACCTCTGTGTCTTAGTTACCTCATCTGTAAAATGGGGATTGAGACTGTGGGACAGGGACTGTGTCCAACCCAACTTACTTGTATCTACTCCAGTGCTTAGTACAGTGCCTGGCACATAATAATAATGATGTCATTTGTTAAGTGCTTACTATGTGCCAAGCACTGTAGTAAGTGCTTAACAAATATTATCATTATTATTATTATTATTACCACCCCCTGGGCAGCATCCCAAACTTGAAGGGTCACTTCTTCTCTCCTGGCCCTCTGAGAGAGATACAAGTCCAAGACTACAATTCCTCAAACGCTGAGGAACCTGAACTGAAAATGAACTAGGGATGCTTTAAATCAAATGAGAAAATCCAAGAATGGGTTAGGTAAGAAAGAGCAGCTAGGGGTGGAGGAAGATTGGCGGACTAATTTAATCAAAGCACACTCGATTCCAAGATCTTTATCTAATTTTTGAAAATTGCCCGAGTCAGCTTTAAAAAATCCAGGACCATTTCCATCAGTCTGGGTCTTACAGTCAGCCCATGTTAAAAACAACCAGATACACTCACACTTTTCAACAAATTCCAAACCTCAAAAATATGATTATTTTAGGTCAGAGTTTAGCGCTGGGGCAGAAAGAAGGTTGAACACAGTCCATGTCGCGCATGGAGCTCACATTCTTAATCCCCATAATACGGATGAAGGAACTGAGGCCCAGGGGAGGAAAGTGGTTTGCCCAGGTTTATACAGCAGGCAAGTTTTTTTTTTGTTACAGTGTGTTATTTTTATATTGTACTCTCCCAAGTGCTTAGTATAGTGCTCTGCACACAGGAAGCACTCAATAAATACAACTGCCTGAAAGACTCTTTTCTGAGCGTTTAACTTGGGACTGCCAGCAAGCACAGCAACATTTTCAGAGGGTAAAGCAAGGGAACCCTTGCTTTAATATTATATATTATAATATTGATAATAATAATAATAATGCTATTTGTTAAGCACTTTCTATGTGATAGGCACTTAACTAATCTCCACCTCTCCTTGGGGCCAGGGATCATGTCTACTCTGTTATACTGTACTCTCCCAAGGGCTCAGTACAGTGCTCTGCACACAGTAAGTGCTCAATAAATACCAACGCTCGACTGAAGACAAAGACAACTGTTTTTGAAACTCAGTTCCCCTTGATCCAATAAGTCTGGTTCAGAAAGGAAGGAAGGATGCACGGTGAAGACATTTCTGAGTTGAGAAACTTGAGTGGAAAATTGGCTGACCCTAGTCAGATTCCCCAGCAAGAGCCCGGGGAACTGGGCATTCTTCGAAGCGGTGGTGGATGAAGTGTGTTTCGCATAGGTACATGTGGCTTTGGGGTTGGGGGAGGGCGCTGTGTTAAGGGGATGGACTAAGAAAAGTCCAGGAACAATCTCCGCCAAACACCAAATCAATCCATCAATCAACCAAAGAGGCAAATACTACTCATTGGGAATTCTTACTTTCACTCTTACATCCAGGTATTTCACATAGTGAGTGGAACAAGAGAGAAACAGCAGCATGGCCTAGAAGAAAGAGCACAGACCCAGAGAGTCGGAGGAACTGGGTTCTATTCCTGGCTCTGCCATATTCCCGCTGGGTGACCTTGGGCCAGTCACTTCATCGTCATCATCATAATAATAATAATGATTACGGTATTTGTTAAGCTCTTGCTATGTGCCAGGCATTGTACTAAGGGCTGGGGTGAATACAAACAATCAGATTGTACACAGTCCCTGTCCCACGTGCGGCTCACAATCTCAATCCCCATTTCGCAGATGAGGTAAGGGAGGCACCCAGAAGTGAAATGACTTGCCCATTGTCACACAGCCGACAAGTGGCCCAGCCGGGATTAGAACCCATGACCTTCTGATTCCCAGGCCCACGTACTATCCGATAGGCCACGCCGCTTCTCTGCGTTGCGTCTTCGTGCCTCAGTTTCTATACCTGTTCTTCCTCTAATTTAGACAGCGAAATCTCAAATGGGCCAGGCACTGGGTTTGACCTGATTATTTCTGTATCTAACCCGACGCTAAGTACACTGCCTGGCACAGAATAAGTAGAATAATTATAATAATAATAATTATGATATTTGTTAAGCATGTTCTATGTGACAGGCACTTAACTAAGCGCTGGGGAAAATACAAGCAAATCGGTTTGGACACGGTCCCTGTCCCACGTGGGGCTCTCAATCTCAATTGCCATTTTGCCGATGAGGTAACTGAGGCAAAGAAGAGTGAAGTGATTGTTCGTGGGCACACCGCACACGTGTCCCAGCCGGGATTAGAACCCATGACCTTCTGACTCCCAGGCCCGTGCTCTATCCACTACACCATAATGATTAATGATTACCGTTAAAAAAACACAACCAACAGAACAACCCAAACCAGACCTGCACTATCCTGCTAAGATGGCAGTCGGCAGCGAGTTCGAGGCCCTGCTTTTCCGCCCAGGCTTCGATGTGTCCCAGCTGCTGACGGATGATGGCGCCCCAGTAGTGTGAGCACAGCCCCGAATCTGGATCCGTCACCAGCCTGTTGAACAGCCACATGTTGATGAAGTGGAAGAGCTGGGAGAACAGTTGGATCGTCAGGGCGGCATTCACTCGGCATCGCCGCAACAAGGACATGGCCCCGCTGAGGGTGTGCAAGACGTCGTCTGGGGAGGAGGAACCAAGACAGAAAAGACCAATGAGACGCCGCCAAGGGGGTTGGTTGGCAAGGACTTCAAAGCTTGAGGTTTAAAAGGCGATCAGACTGTAGGTGCACAGGTTTCTCCGGGCCCTGTCCCCTCTTTCCTCAGGATCATCGGATGCGGGGTGAATCTGTCCCCCAAGCCCGTAACCTCAATCCTGCATGCTGGTTTCAGGCATGGAATGTGCCTACTAATTCTGCTGTATTATACTTCCCCAAGCGCTCAGTACAGAGCTCAAGAAATGTAATGGATTGATATTCTTCATTTAAATCTTTTCAAGTTCTTATCTTAGCCATGCCAAGAGCAACTACTAGCTGGCAATAAGACAGGTATCCCAGCCTTTCCACTCTGATGGGAAGAGATGGAAAAGTCATTCAATCGTATTGATTGAGCTCTTACTCCGTGCAGAGCACTGTACTAAGCGCTTGGGGGAGGGTACAATGCAACAGTAAACAGACGCCTTCTCCGCCCACATGAATGACGGTCTGCCTCACGACCCAATTTTCCAGCCCCGCCGGCCACTAGCTAAGTCCAAGTGGGGTCTGACTCCAAATCAAAATGGACGCCGGAGAGTGTTCGGGTTCTGAATCTCTCTCAAACCAGTCTTTTGTCTGAGAGCCGATCCGGACTTCTGGGGTGGCCCCAGGAAGTCCCTGAGAATATCTAGGAGCCGACCTTCACGGCCCTTTCTCACGGGGCTGGAACTAAATCAATCTCCTGGTGTTGGGTGTCACTTCTAGAGGAAAAGGGGCCATTGGCTTTTCTCAAGTCTTTTTTGTGACAGACTACGCCGGAGAACCTCCATCCATAGCAGAAGCTCCACAACCCCATGCTATTACGGGGAATCCAAATCCCGCTCCACAGAGAGGAAACCCGCAAGCAGTTAGGCTGGGAGTTGAATGGGATCCTCCCTACAACCTATGTGATTAACTCACTGCTCTCGGGAATCACATCGAGCTCTTCTTGGTGCCAGATATCCCTCTCCAGGGGAGCCTTAGGCTAAGACTGGGGGGGAAGGATGGGGCACCGCACACCTCAAAGCCTCTGCCAGCGATGTACCCGTATCCTGCCTCGGAGCTGCAGCAGAAAGCTGGGCTCCACCTGGTCAATCGCTGCCAGGTCGGGGCCGGGGAAGGAGAGAAACAGAGAGGGAGAAAGGAGTGAAGGGCAGGATATCCAGCCACAGGCAACGCTCACAACTATGGGTAACCCACCTGGGGCCCTCTCCTTGACTCCCCATCCTGCCTTGAGTTGCCACACGGCACGACGATGCCATCGCGTCACGAGACATCACCTTTGACGTCGGGGCCATAAACTGTATGATTGGCTGTCTGCACAGCAACGGCACAGAGGATTCCTTTTCTTTGGTTCTCTGCACTAGGTGAAAAGTGCTACAAATATCTTCATCTACTCAGTCTCCTTTGTATTCCAAGAAGATAGCACTCATCGGCAAATTCACCTACGAACACCGTGTGTGACCGAAAAGGCCAACATGGCACCGACAGGCCCGGTCACTCTGTGCACACAAAGAGGCAGTCACCCCTTGTTCTGTTGCCATGTTATAGGCTTAAGGGGCCTGGCGTTGTTTTCTCTTTTGCCTTCCTGCTTTTTCTCATACCCTGCATGTGCCCAGTAAATCAACTTATCAGACTGACTCAGAGTGGTATTTTGAACTAGCTATTATGCTGGGTCAGAAAGCCATCAATATAATACACTGCAAAATCTGAACGGAAAAATGTGACGGTTTGAACGAAATCATCAAACGTATCAATTTTAGCTGGTAACGAGAAAATTAAGTTCTTGCTAACGATGTTCATTTTTCAAAACAAACTGTATATCAGAGGAGTTACTATGTTCAAAGGTCGAGTTCCACTTGGAGTTTTCCAACCTTATCGATACGATCCTTCCATATTCTGAAGAGAGTTTAAGTCGAGCTCTAAGGTGTGCAGAGAGACCGTGATGACATTACAAATACAAGTAGATTTTAATTCATGAGACCGTTTCCCCTCATAACCCTATGGGACTGAATTAAATGTCTTTCAAAAAATGAGTGCGCAAATATTTTAAATTCAACGCAATTTAAATCCAAGTCGCACTTACGTAAGACGCCTCATTCATTTTTAAGACATAAACTGCTCACACGTGACTTAACATCAACGTTTAGATTAGGGTGGGGGACCGGAGGGAGGAGGGGTGATGAGTGGGTTTGAAATATGAGCAAGTTGGAATATTCTAACCTATTTTTGGCCTTTGCGGGCTGTTTTCTTCGGGGTCGTCCAGAAAGGCGGGCATGTAGTTATTAAGCTCTGATTGAAGACATTGAACCAAGTACCTGAAAAATAGTGACAAACTTCGGTTCTGTAACTGCGAAGAAATACATGAAATGCTTTAATGTTTAATTCGTACATACGACCGATGGCATTGATTGAGCACTTACTGTGCGCAGAGCACTGCACTAGGCCCTTGGGAGAGTACAAGAGGACAGAGTTGGTAGACATAGTCCATGCCCATATGGAGCTTAAAATCAGTTCCTTATTCAGACTTATTGATAGTTTACTCTTGCACGTTCACTTTCTTCCCCGCCGCATGTTATTCAGAGTGCTACTACCCTTTATAAATATTTTATACGTCTGTCTGCAACTCCTTAGAGGCAGAGAACTTGCCTTTTGCGCCTACTGACCTGCCACAGATGAACAATCAATGGTATTTATTGTAGGCAGAGCACTATCTCAAGTGCTTGGAAATGAGACGCTGAAATAAAATCACAAATAAGGGAAATGGCAGAATATGTACATGAGAGCTATGAGGCTGGGGGGAATATAAAGCCGTCTGTTGGATATCAAACGGGAAGGGAGTTCCAGCCAGCAGGAGGACACGGATAAGGGGTCATCAGCGAGTCAAACAACAAGACTGAGGTACAGCGAGTAGGTGGGCATCAGGGGAGCAGAGCGTGTGGGCTGGGTTATAGCAACGGATCATTAGGTACGGTAGAAGGGAGAGAGTCGATTGAGCGCCTTAACGCCGATGGTAGGGTGTTGCTTGGTGGGGAGATGGATGGGCTACTGCTGGAGGTTTTTGAGGATTGGGAAGGTGTAGATTGATTTTTAATTTTTTTTTTTAGAAAAATGATCCGGCAGCGTGGCTCAGTGGAAAGAGTCTGGGCATGGGTTCGAATCCAGGCTCTGCCACTTGTCAGCTGTGTGACTGTGGGCAAATCACAACTTCTCTGTGCCTCAGTTTCCTCATCTGCAAAATGGGGATGAAGACTGTGAGCCTCACGTGGGACAACCTGATTACCCTGTACCTACCCCAGCGCTTAGAACAGTGCTGTGCACGTAGTAAGCGCTTAACAAATACCAACATTATTATTATTATCCGGGCAGCAGAGTGAGGCGAGGCCTGGAGAGGGGAGAGAGAAGAGGCGGGGGAGTTTAGCGAGGAGGCTGATGCAGTCGTCAAGGAAGGATACCATGGGTTCTAACCCCGGCTCTGCCACTTGTCTGCTCTGTGACCTTGGGCAAGTCACTTCACTTCTCTGGGCCTCGGTTACCTCAGTTGTAAAATGGGGACTGAGACGGTGAGCCCCGTGGGGGCCAGGGACTGTCTCTCACCCGATGTGACTGTATCCACCCCAGAGCTTAGTACAGTGCTTGGCACGTAGTAAGTGCTTAACAGATGCTATTATTTTTACAAGCGCTTGAACGTAGCAGTTTGGATGGAGAGGAAGGGGTGGATTGTAGAGAGGTTGTGAAGGTGCGTACAACCACTGAGTACAGTGCATCACACAGAGTAGATTCTCAATAAATACTATTAGCAGTTCTGCTACTAGTAGTATTTTTAAATAGAAAGACAGAATTTTTGCAGGTTACTATATATATGAGCCAAAATTATGGAAGTTAAAGGTCCTTATCGCCCCCCATGTCCCCCTCCAAAAAAAACCAAAAATAAAACAACCCTCTCCCGAAATACCGTGTATAGGAAAAGATGATCTGGACCCTTACTTGAAGGCCATTTGAACCAAATGTGCCAGAACGTCCTGGGCATCCAACGTAATTCGGCTGAGGTCTCGGTCCTGCTTAATGAAGTTGAGGAGTTCGGATGCATTTGCCATCCAGAAGGCAAGTGCTCCTGCAATATTCTTCTGTTTCTGTAAGGCGGAAGGAAAACCAGTCAACACCGAGGAGACGTGGCTTTCCTAGCCACGAGAAAGGAAGTGATTCTTTGAAAAAAGCTTCTGAAGATAGACCAGTACGTAGCCCATTTCCAATGTTAACTCAGATACCAGATATTTGCAAAGAATCGGGGGCGAATGCGGGAGGAGGATCGTGCCATCTGCAGCCACGCTTCTTTATAAGAAATCGCGTCTTTCAAATCCCGTGCACAGATCGGAACTTTCCGAACGGCGGCAGGCGTGCAGCGGCCAATGGGTTTTCGCAAGGGAGGGAGGGCGCCGGGCAGGGGCCGAGGCCTGCGGTGCCAAAATTTAGCTGGGTGCATTATCTGGTAATCTGCGTGTGCGTGCGCACGCACTGATCCGCCGTTCCCCGCGACCACCCTGATACTTTCGGTCCCTGGTTTCGAGACCAGGGAACTCAGGTATCAAGTACTGATCTATCTCACCGTCTCCCGACCGCATATGCCAGGCCAGGCAACCTCAGATGAGATCCAAAGGATAGGAACCAAAGATCAAAATAAAGGGAAGGAAAAAGAACTCGGTCATTTCATATCCACACTGAAGTGCATTAAGCAGAAATTATGGAATGCCGATCAAAGTTGCACAGTCAAAAAGGGATTTTAGTACTGCATGTTCCAGTTGCCGAATGAGTGTTATGAACTGTTTCAGTCCAGCTGTTGGGAGTATTGTATTTTGACATGGAAGCAGCATGAGAAACTCAGCTAAGCCAACAGAGCTAGGATCAGCTCCCAGCAGTATATCCTACCTGATCAACCTGGTCTACCTCCTGGAGAAAAACGGACGGAGGAAATCGAGCAGAACGAGAGAAAGAAACTTGTAAACAATCATGGTAGCTTTGGAAATCAAAACACTAACATGAAGGTACGACACACGTTTAATTAATCCAAACTGCAATTTCACCTGAGGCGGATGAGGAAGTACAGGACACACACGGTTTATTTTTAGACTTCCTACGTGCCGCCAGAACAATGAATTGAATCGCCATACTGAAGCAGTACTTGATGTCATTTCACATCTGGGAAGGGCATTAATGAGATAGTTCCTACACAAAAGATTCAGGAAGTATTATATCCTGAAGTTTAAATTCCAGCTATTCTGGAAGAATGCTCGACAGAGTGTTGACAAGTGTCAATACGTGCAGCAGGATTTTCAATTAAATTCCCCCCTTAAAACTTACATTATGGATTGGACAACTGTGAATGTCTCTCCCAGGGAAGGGCCGAGTAGGTAAGAATCAAATCAGTCACTTTACAAATGCACGTTGTCGAGTCAACGCAAAACACTGCCGCAATTTTCAAAAAAACTTTAGGGCAATATATTCAAATTGGTAATTACACATTTAGGGTGAATAATACTTTTGAAAATTCACCAAATGATTTCTCACTATCAGAAGACCAAACACAAAATTTGAAACTGAATTTTACTTTCTAACACAAATTCACTAGGTGGGGAGACTATCAAGAACATTTTTGATGAGAAGGGAAATGTTCAATTGCATTACAGACTGCTTATAATGCTTTCCACTTGGAAATGGACTTTGGAATGATGGGTGGAATGGGAACCAAACAAATACTTTGCTTTACCAAAGGACAAAATCAGATCTGCTTATGAAACATTGATGGAATGCCAAGATGATAGACAAAATTTAACACTTCCAGGAGATTCAGATCTAGAAATTTAGACCCATGAAACCCCAATTATGTACTTTACAATTTGATCATTAATTTCAAAACTAAAAAACCTAAGAAGCAATAGTTTCATTCTGCAAAATGGGATAACAATAATCAAAACCCATAAATAGAAGAAAGAAAAAAGAATAAAATCAAAGATGCTTTTTTTTCTGGAAACGAAAAGCATTTCAATAGAACTCATTTTCACAATGAACATTTCCGAAACTGCAACATGAATCCCTAATACGCATCTCAAAAAAGGAGCTGAATTAGAATAATTTTAAATGATTATGAAACGCCAAATTATTTGCAGAATCATCTCAAGATGCCATGATGTCAGATATAAAAGCATCGATGTCTACTTGAATAATAATCCGGAAGAAAAACACTGTGTTAGTTTTTCCAGGTTTAGTGGACTAAAAAGCAAAATCAGAACATCCGCACACTACCCGGTCTTCTCTGCGCTCCTATACCCATTTAGCATCTCCTCCCCCTTAAAATTGCGAGCGTGATGAATACTGGGCCCGTGCTATTGAAAAGGAGCTCAGTCACACAAAGAGTTCCTATTTTTGCCCGTAGTCAAAATTCTATTGAATAATGCCTTTTCACATGAATACTCTTCGCAGTTGTTTCCGATCTGCAAAATCCCTTTGAAAATGGTTATGGCTGCTTCAAACCACACAAGGGAAAAATGGTGAAACGTTCTTTCACCGGGCAATGAAAAACCTTCAAAATGTTTTCCAAATGTCCCTACAGTGAACATTGCATTGTCCAAAGGCCTCTCATAGATAAGCATTAACCAAAAACACACCGATTCATTCAATCGCATTTACTGAGCGCTTACTGTGTGTAAAGCACTGAACTCAACGCCTGATGACTCCCAACCCCTTAAAATTATTTTCCTTGGTCCCCGTTTTGGGAGAAAAATATATGAGCATTTTTCGATACTTTGGAAAAGTATCCCGTTCGATTTGGAGGAAACATCTCTCTTGCTATGAAAGGGCTAAAATTAACACTGGAAAAGGAATCCAAGTATGACTAGAAACGGCACCTGCTAGTTCTGGCGGCAAGTTCAGAATTCCACCATATCCCAACAGTAGCACAGAGCAGACTCAAAAGACATTAAGCTACCTGGATCGTGTGACTGTTTGAGTCAACCGAGAGGACTCTATCTGCGTGGAAACTCACCTGAATGACTCCTTCCATCATGCTCACCATCTTGTTGACTATGGCGATGACCTTGTGAGTTCGTTCCGTAGGGCTGATGTCAGGTTTGTATTGGCCTGACAGTACATACCGACTCGTCATGTACAGCACATACGTTGGGGAGAGTTTGAAATGGACTGTAGAGCTGTTCGTGTAATTTATTATGGCAGATAAAAATGAATCTTCGGCTGTGGGAAGAGAAAGGACAGAAAAGTCAAACGCTGAGGAGAATCGACAATGACGCTGGATTTCAGGTGTAGTTTTGCTTACGTACTGAGTGCCACAAAAGGACTAGGAAGGTGCGCTTTAAAACAAACAGTTTCCGCATCTGAAGATACCTACGAAGCAAAGAAACGTGGCACAACAAGTAACCGACTACCATTACCTGAAGGAGAAGAGAGTTTTAAACTTCAGAGCCCAATTTAAATCCTTTAAACCCCATCCACTCTTGATTTTCCACATCAACTAGCAGACTAGAAAGTCTGGAAAAGTGAAAGATGCCTCTCGCGGCGGCATGCTGTTCAGGGAACACACCTGAATGAGGAGGTTTCCCGCCTCCGTCAGATGGCTCTCTGGGGCAAATACAATCCCAGACTTCCTGTTGTTGATCAGGGTGAAGGGCGTATACCGCAGCACTTACCACAAAGCCTAGAAACCTCTTGGGTCCGGCCAGCCAGCGCGTTCTTGTTCTCTCGTTTTCTCTCTCTCTCTCACACAAACATACACACGGGCACAGAGAGTCTACACGCGCCTAACCCAGAGAATACCTCATCCTGCAATTAACCTGGGATGTTGTGATTGATTACGAAATTACAATCCAACAACATAACGCATAGCCTAATTCATCTGGGGTTAGGATACAATTAACCCCCACTACATGGTTCTATCCCAATTATATGTGGAAAAATTCAAGTCACTTTTTAGGTAGAGAGCAGAGAGTGGGAAAGAGGCGTTGGAAAGAAAATACAACGATGAAAAAGAAAGGTGTCACAACATGCAGGATCTTGAAAATGACAAGGAAACGTCATTGGTTACTTACAGCTTTCCCTAAATTCAATGCTTGCAGGTAATATCAATTCAGGCCCAGCAGCGTCCTGCGGTCTAAGGAAAGAAAGCGGATATTCACTAAAACAGTTCATGTGGCATAAAAGAATCCCATTGTCAGGTGATAGAGTTTTCTCCAACATATTTACGTTGGCCTGGCTAACCCGTCTGCTTTTCTGAAAGGGAGAAAAATGGTGAGAATGATATGTGTCACTTTTTACTTGTAAGCTATTCAGTAGCTTTGGAACAGAGAGGTGGGCTCTCTTGTAACCATCCTTAAGTTAACGGGTTCCCTTCCTAGGATGTATATCCCCAAGGCAACCGGTTACAAAATGGACCCTGACCATCATTCTCAATTATTGATGAGCAGCCCTTGCATCGTGTTCCAAAGGAGCCGCCCTGCACCTGCTCTAGCTTGGGCTCGGCTAATGACTAGCGGCCGCCATTAAGAGACCGATGCACGGGGAATGCAAACCCGACATCGGCGGAAAGCCAGCCGGAATAATTATCCCGGAGAATATAGACAGTGGGAGTTAAGGGGTGCTGGGAGAATGGGAATAGAAATACATTTCCAAAACCCAAAGGGAGGTTGTGGATTTGCCTGCTTACACAAAAGATTCTAACAGTGCAAATATGGAGAAAAGTAATCAGGGAGGAATGGTCCAGTTACTCAATTAATGAGTGACATTTGCTTATTTTTACATTTTTGTTAAGCACTCCCTATGTGTCAGGCATTGTACTAAAAGCTGGGGCAGAAGATAATCAGGTTAGACACAGTCCCTGTCCCACCTAGGGCTCACGTCTTAATCTGCATTTTACAGATGAGGTAACTAATTATGTGACTTGCCCATGGTCACACGGTAGGAAAGTGGGGAAGCCGGGTTCTTCCGACTCCCAGGCCCGTGTTCTATCCACTAGGCCACGCTACCGCTTTTTGCATGCTTTACTTTGTGCAGAGCACTGTATCGAGCACTCAGCAGAATATCACCTAAATATTCAAATATTGAGTTGCCTTGACTTGCTCCCTTTGCTCTTCCCCCTCCACACACGACTTATCTGTCATTTTATTTATTTATACTGATGCCTGCTTATTTGTATCGATGTCTCCCCCCCTTCTAGACTGTGAGCTCGTTATGGGCAGAGATTGTCACTATTGCTGCCCTGCACTTTCCAAAGTGCTCAATACGGTTATGCAATAAACACAATTGAATGAATGAATTATTGTACACAGGGCACTGAACTAAATACTGGGGAAAGTACAACAGCGTTTCTAGAAGCATTCCTGGCCCACAAGAAGGTTACCATCTGGGGGAAGAGACAGACATTAAAATAAATTCTGGCTATGTACATAAAGCTGGAGGGCTGAGGGAGGCAGGAAATATCAACCGCTTTGAGTGCTTCCTGCAGGTCATCTTGGAGTACTCATGGCTGCCCTTCCCACGTCTCTACCCAAACAGTAAGAAATGCACGGCCTGCTACCTAACCATTTTTCTACAAAAATGACCAGTCTGTGTTTCCCCACTGCTCAAGAACTTCCAGTAGTCGCCCATCCTGCTCCGCTGCAAACATAAACTCCTCGCCATGGACTCTAAGGCCCTCAATCACCTTCCCCGTCCTGCCTCGCCTCCCTGCTTTCCTCCTACAACCCAGCCTGCATACTTTGCTCCTCTTATGCTCCTCTGTACCTCCATCTCTTCTATCTCGCCGCCAACCTCTCGACCACATCCCGCCTCTGGCCTGGAACGCCTCCCTCTTCCTATCCGACAGCCCATCACTCTTCCCACCTTCAAAGCCTTATTGACAGCACATCTCCCTCCAAGAGGCCTTCCCCAACTCAGCCCTCATTTCCTCTTCTCTCACTCCCTTTTGCGTCACCCTTGCACTTGGATTTTCACCGTTTATTCACCTCTCCCTCAGCCCCACAGCGCTTACGTACACATCCGTAATTCATTCATTTATATTAATGTCCGTCTCCCCGCTGTTTCCTCGACTCGTGGGCTCCCCACGTGCCTAACGAGTCTGATATGCTATACTCTCCCAAGGGTTTAGGATGGTACGATGCACACGGTAAGCACTCAAATAAATACGACTGAATAAAGCCTCTGTGCCGAAGAGGGAAGAGATATCTTTCTTTACACACCTTCATTTGTACTTCACTCCTCAAAAGGCCGTCATCCACGGCTACACAGACACCCTATTTCCGATGCTCAGGTCAAAAATTCGACTCAAACCTTTATCTTCATCTTGTCTGGGGTCACTTACTTGTCAGGTAGTTTTCAATACAAAAATTCCGGACAATGTTTAAAGGCCAGGAATCACGAATTACTGAGGAACATGGCTTTGGGTACTGATGATTTCATGTGAGAACAGAAAAGAGAGCTGTTCAAGAAAGTTTGGTGGATGGATTACGGGAAATGAGAAGAGCAAAGAGGGAATGGCTGAATGCCATCTAGAATAAAGGTTAGTCGTGCGTTTGTATTTTTACAAGTTAAATAGAAATCTTTTTATGAACTGGTTTTATCGGACTTTTTATTATACCCACAGAAACTCACTAACACATAAAATGCAATGATCAGAGCATACATCTGAAGACTTACTGTGGCTATTTTAAAATTTTATTACAATTACTCAAGACAAAAAAAAAATGTGAGTTTTATGAAGACATATTAAAGGTTCCCTCCACAAAAAGCCAGTACCCAGTAGTACCTCTAAAAAGGGTATCCTAAAGATGAGAGCCCTGGCTGTTCTTAATACTGCCATGACTCCTGGATGATTTACAAAATTTGCTTTTCTGAAATGTTGTTAGAGAAGCAGAGTGGCCTTGTGGATAGAACACAGGCCTGAGAGTCAGAAGGACCTGGGTTTTAATCCTGTTTCCGTCACTTATCTATCACGTGACTTTGGACAAGTCACTTCTCTGTGTCACAGTTGTCTCATGTGCAAAATAGGGACTAAGTCCGTGAGCCCCTCGTGGGACAGGGACTCTGCTCAACCTGATTTGCTTGCATCCACCCCGGCGTTAATACAGTGCCTGGAACACTGCATCACCGTCATCAAATGCCATTGAGTCGTTTCCAATCCATATAGACTCTATGGACCTATTTTCTCCAGAACGTCCTAGTAAGCACTTAAATACCACAATCAATAATTAACAGGCTTCTGGGTGCATAAGTCCAAGGGGCCGAGGTGGGTGGGGGACAGCGTTGGCGGGTGTGGGACGGGAGGAGAGGCGGGACTGCCAGATTGAGTGACCAAAGAAGGTCAACCGGTCCACTGTACTCCTAAAGTAGAAGATGGCTGCTCAGTTATGGAACCTCACTCAATTCTAATACTTAAATGTAGTCACGTAACTCATTTATAATTACCCAAGTCCACATATTTCTGGGTAATTTTCATCAAAACCGGCTCCCCATCAACCACTTGCAACATTGTTCCAATCAGAAAAATCAATCAGTGGTACTTTTTGAGCACCTACTGCATGCAGCGCAGCAGCATGGCGTAGTGGATAGAGCACGGGACTGGGAGTCAGAAGGTCAGAGGTTCTAATTCCGCTTCTGCCTGCTGTGTCACCTTGGCAAGTCACTTCACTTCTCTGTGCCTCAGTTATCTGTAAAATGGGGTTTGGGACTGTGAGCCCCATGTGGGACAGGGACTGTGTCGACCTGATTTGCTTGTATCCACCCCAGTGCTTAGTACTTGGCACATAATAAGCACTTAATACTATTATTACTAGAATTCGGAGAAGCAATCCCTACCCCTAAGGAGCTAATGGTTTGATTTTTACCTCATTTCAATTTAAGAGAGTTTTTGCAACCAAATGGGTTGTAAATAGAAAAACCTCAACAATGACCACTGAAAGCTCTTTTGCAGATGTTTCTGGATCAAATGTTTGCCCCCCCAACTCTGCATTCCTAAAGTGCTTTTAAAATATATCCTTGATTAGAAAAATCATCTTCATTGAATTTTCAAACGTTTTCTGATTTTCATTTCCCTGGGAACATTGAGATCATAAAATACCACATAAAACCTAGCAAATACATGAAAATGGCAGAAATTCCTAGCCTGGTCTTGGGTGTCCCCATGCTTCCTCTCTCTCCCTCTCTGGAGTCTCTCTAAGACTCTCACTCTATAGGGGCTCTTCACTTCCTGGACATCAAATGATCGGAGGCTCCATCCCAACTGTTTTTTTGGCTCTCTCTCCCGTTTCCCCACCATTCATCCATCTCCTCCTGATCTCTCATCCTGCCCCTCCCTTGGCTCCCACCCTCTAAACCAAGTGCCAAATGGGAAATCTGTCTGACTCAGAGCTCAAAGGAAGTGACCCAGGAGACAGCTCGACTGTTACATATTTTCCCACGTACATACCCACACTAATACGTCCGTCTCCCGCTCCAGACTGTAAGCTCATTGTGGGTACGAAATGGGTCTTTACTGTTACACTTGTACTCTCTCCAGCGTTTAGTACAGTGCTCTGCACACGGTAAGCGCTCAATGAAGAGAAGCAGAGAAGCAGCGTGGCTCAGAGGAAAGAGCACGGGTCAGAGGTCATGGGTTCAAATCCCGGCTCGGCCACTTGTCAGCTGTGTGACTTTGGGCAAGTCGCTTAACTTTTCGGTGCCTCAGTTACCTCACCTGTAAAATGGGGATTAAGACTGTGAGCCCCACGTGGGACAACCTGATGCCCCTGTTTCTACCCCAGCGCTTAGAACAGTGCTCGGCACATAGTAAGCGCTTAACAAATACCAACATTATTAATGAATGCGACAATGAATGAACGTACATACTTGCGGATATATAAATGGAGAGAGATTAGTCTTTAAAAGAATAGAAAACGAAAGAAATGACAATAATCATATACCTACAATTCTGAGATAATAAAATGGTGAAAATCTAGAGGAGAGATTTTGTAAAAGATAAATATTGTCTCATAGATAATCTTTATACCTAAGTGAATACTGGCATATGTACCAAGAACCTACAATATTCCACTCTGAAATTCCTCCACAGTGAAGTACTAACAGTACTAAAAGGAGCTTTCAGTGGAAAATGATTATAATAACTGTGATATTTATTGAATGGTTACTGTGTGCCAAGCACTGCACTAAGCTTTGGGGTAGACACAAAAGATAATCAGGATGGTTACAGTCCCTGTCGTACGTAGGACTCACATTTTGAGAGGAGGGAGAAAAGACAATGAAAAGGGAAGAGACACTATTTATCTCAAAAATATTACTATAGTTTAGAGTCACCCATTAGATTCTGTATCCAGGATTTAGCATTCTGGATGATTAAATGCCTGCAAGAAGCTTTAGTCAGTTATTTTCATTCCAGGCCATTAATAGATTGTGTGATGAGTTAAAGGAACTTCTTTCTTAAGGAAAAACACCCACCAGGTACCATTTTTAATATAGTCATAAGTAAGCAATAGTGACATTAGCCAATTCCTCGTTTCATAAGAGAGATTTTTCAAAGTATCCCAAAAAGATGAACACTTTCAATGAAACAAAGCTTAGAAAATTAGAAATCAAATTACGGCTACCGTAACTAACTTACCCTTAATTAATATATTAAGATACTGCATGCTTCAAAATTTTAATCTGCAGGAAATCTACTCTCACGTTCATGTATAAAGACTGCCTCGAATAGCTCTCCAACATGATAACCGATACCTACATCAGACCTCGGCAAGCCTCCAACAGTTAATCTCCACAGCCCTAAATCGTAACAATCCCAGTGCAAATTTTCATTCAGGTATTTGTACTGGAGAAGCAGTATGATATAGTGGAAAGAACACGGGCTTGGGAGTCAGAGGTCGTGGGTTCTGATCTCGGCTCCGCCACTTGTCATCTGTGTGACTTTGGGCAAGTCACTTAACTTCTCTGTGCTTCAGTTATCGCATCTGGAAAATGGGGATTAAGACTGTGAGCTCCACATGGGACAACCTGATCACCTTGTATCTACCCCAGCGCTCCAAACAGTGCTTGGCACATAGTAAGTGCTTAACAAATACCATCATTTACTTATTTACTCATCTCTCATCTACTTGAATTACCATCTCAGTGTGGCTCTTCTTTTCTCAATCAGTGGTACTTATTAAGAGGTTACTACTAGTACTAATAATAATGTTGGTATTTGTTAAGCGAATTACTATGTGCCGAGCACTGTCCTAAGCGCTGGGGTAGACACAGGGGAATCAGGTTGTCCCACGTGGGGCTCACAGTCTTAATCCCCATTTTACAGATGAGGCAACTGAGGCACCGAGAAGTTAAGTGACTTGCCCAGCTGACAAGTGGCCGAGCCGGTATTTGAACCCATGACCTCTGACTCCAAAGCCCATGCTCTTTCCACTGAGCCACGCTGCTGCTCTGTACAGAGGATTGCACTAAATGCTTGGGAGAGTACAATACAAAAGAATAAGCAGACACGTTCTTTGCCCATAATGAGTTTTATCAATCAGTGGTATTTACTGAGCACTTACTATGCGCAGAGCACTGTACTACGTGCTTGGGAGAGTACTACAGAGTTGGTGGACATGTTGGACATGTTCCCTGCCCACAAGAAGCTTACAGTCTAAAGGGGGAAACAGACATGAAAATAAATTGTGGATATGGACGGTCTCGCATTTCCTCCTGCCTTCAGGATATCTCTACTTGAATGTTCCCTCGCCCACATCCTGCCAATGGCCGGAACGCCCTCCCTCCTCAAATCCGACAATTACTCTCTGCTTTCCAAGTCTTTTTGAAGGCACATCTCCTCCAGGAGGACTTCCCTGACTAAGCCACCCTTTCCTCTTCTCCCATTCCCTTCTGCATCACCCTGACTTGCTCCCTTTGTTCTTCCCCTCTCCCAGTCTCACAGCATTTATACCTACATACCTGTAATTTATTTATCTATATTAATAATAACGCTAATAATAACGATGATGGTTTCTGTTAAGCACTTACTATGTGCCAAGCCCTGTTCTAAGCAACGGGGGAGATACAAGGTAATCGGGTTGTCCCATGTGGGGCTCACAGTCTTATTCTCCATTTTACAGATGAGGTAACTGAGGCAGAGAGAAGTGAACTGACTTGCCCAAAGTCACACAGCTGACAAGTGGCAGAGCCGGGATTAGAACCCACGACCTCAGACTCCCAAGCCCGTGCTCTTTCCACTAAGCCACGCTGTTTCGCATATTAACTCTGTCTCCCCGCCTCTAGGCTGTATGCTAACTGGGGGCAGGGACCGTGTCTGTTTATTGTTGTATTGTACTCGCCCAAGCGCTTAGCACAGTGCTCTGCACACTGTAAATGCTCAATAAATAGGAATGAATGTCCCACTGACACCTCAAACTTAACATGTCGACAACGGAACTCTTCACCTTCCCACCCAAATCCTTTCTCCTGACTGTTCTGTCACTAGACAATGCCACCATCCTCCCTGCCTCATAAACCCGAAACCAAAGCATTAGCAGCGACTCATCCCTCTCATTCGACTCGTACGTTCAGTCACCGGATCCTGTCAGTTCTACCTTCACTACGAGTCTGGAATTCACCCCTTCCACTCCATCCACAGTGCTCCCACGTGGATCCAAGCACTTATCCTACTCCACCTAGACTACTGCATCAGTCTCCTCACTGACCTCCCAGTTTTTGTCTTTAGCTTCCAGTCTGTAGCCTATACTTAGTTCTGCAGCTTGGATCATTTTTCTTAAAAAAAAAAAAAAAAAGACACTCAGTCCACATATCTCCACTCTTCAAATACTTTCAACGGCTGCCCATCCTCCACTACATTCAACAGAAATTCCTTACCACTGGCTTTAAAGCAATCCATCAGCTCTCCCCGCCCCCACTCACCTTGCTGAACTCCTATTACGAGTCAACCTGCACACTTTACTCTAATGCCAACTGGCTCACTGCACCTTGATCGCATCTATCTACCACCAACCCACTGCCCACGGTCCCTCTCTGACCTGAAATTCCTTCCTCCTTCATATCCGGCACACCCATCCGTCCCCATCTTCAAAGCCCTACTAAAATCATACCTCTCCAAGAGGCCTTTCCTGATTAAACCCTAATTTCCTTACCATATTAGCTCTCCCTTCCTTTTCTTCCCCTCAGAGGTCACACCAACATTATGCAAATCAGCGATTCAATTCTTGTTTTATTTTTCATGCTTTTAAAAACCTCTTGGATAAATTAGATACCAAATGTGTGTACAAATGTCCAAGCAAAATGTGTTAACGAGGTTAGATTTATTCTGACCTATACCGAGAAGCACCATGGGACAGTGGACAAATCATGGGCCTGGGAGTCAGGAGGTCATGGGTTCTAATCCTGGCTCCATCACCTATCTGCCGTATGACCTTAGGCGAGTCACTTCACTTCTCTATGCCTCAGTTCCCTATCTGCAAAATGGGGATTGAGACTGTGAGCCCCTTTTGAGAAAGGGTCTGTGACAACCTGATTCGCTTGAATTCACCCCAGTGCTTACTACAGTATCTGGGACGCATGAAGTGCTCAACAAATAACATAACTATTAATTATTATTCTTAGACTCTACAAGGGGCAACTAGATGCTTGGAGGACCTGGGGAATGACTGTCTTCCTTTACATGTCCTCTAGACTACAATAATAATGATGGTATTTGTTAAGCACTTACTATGTGCCAAGCAATGTTCTAGGCACAGGGGTAGATGCAAGATAATCAGGTTGTCCCACATGGGGCTCACGGTCTTAATCCCCATTTTACAGATGAGGTAACTGAGGCACGGAGAAGTTAAGTGAATTGCCCCCAGTTGCACAGCTGATAAGTGGCAGAGCTGGGATTAAAACCCCCGACCTCTGACTCCCAAGCCCGTGCACTTTCCACTAAGCTACGCTGCTTCTGTAGTGTGTTGTGGGCAGGGAATGTCACTGTTTATTGTTGTATTTTCCCAAGTGCCTAGTACAGTGCTCTGCACACAGTAAGTGCTCAATAATTAAGACTGAATGAATAAACATCCATCCTAAGGCCTACGGAAAGCCCACCCTACCTATCCGTAACTTTGCCCTCTATATACTTGATTTCCTTAGAGGAATTCGATAAGGGTCTCTTCCCATTTAATTCATTTGGATCCCGCTCTGATCTTTCGATACTTTGGTCCTGCGCACTTTCAGCGCTAACAAAAAGGGTTCACTTGGTTTGCCGTAAGCTTATCCCTTTTAACCTTTAATGGGTGGCCCTTTGACCCTTAAGGGTGTGGGATCTGGTGTACAAGAACCCTGTGCTCATCAACAATCTATCAACCAATTAATGGCATTTATTGAGCGCTTGGGAGAGGACAATATATCAGAGTTGGTAGACACATTCTCTCCCCTCTCAGGATGGCACCTGGAGGGTTTCCAGGACTCTGCCGGTCTCAGCTACAGGAAGGAGAGTCAAGCAGAGGCCTACCCAATCCACTCCTAGCTTGGGCAGTGGCTAGCGAGTGGAAGGCAATCTGCTACAAGTCAAAACTCCCCTGTGCTGGGCAGCAGCGGCACGGGAGAGAGTCAAGGTTGGCGACTCAGGTTTACCACACGGAAAGAGGCAACGGTAAACCACTTCCATAGGTTTACCAAGAAAACTATGGATCCACCACCAGAATGACTGCAGGTGGAGGTGGGACATTCTGGAAGAGATGTGTCCATGGAGTCACTATGGGTCAGAAACAACACAACTGAGTAAGACGAGACACATTCCCTGCTCATAAGGGCTTACATCAGTCTCAACCCTTCAGGATTTTGAAAATCCCACTCCTGTTTCATCTCGGCCTTATGTATTGATGATGATGGTATTTGTTAAGCACTTACCATGTGCCAGGCACTGTTCTAAGCGCTGGGGTAGATTACAAGATAGTTGAGTTGGACACAATCCCTGACCCACTTAGGTCTCACAGTCTTAATCCCCATTTTACAGATGAGGGAACTGAGGCCCAGAGAAGGGAGGTCACTCGTCCAAGGCCGCACAGCAGACAAGTGGAAGAGCTGAGATCAGAACCCACGACCTTCTGACTCCCAGGTCCACGCTCTTATCCATTACGCCACGCTGCTTCCCACAACTGAAAAATCCTCATCTTTGCTATCGATCCACGTATGTAAGTCGTTGCACGTTCTCACATTTACTCACCTAAAAAAACCCCACACTGAATACTCTAGCAGCGTGACCAATTACATATGGATATTTTTGGTTCACGCCCATGGAACGAATGGAAATCATGAACACAGTATTTTAGCGTTCCGTCTGGCTGGAAAGGTACGTCTACATGCCTAAAAATTTTAAAAGAGCAAATTTACGTTTCAGAGTCAATCTTTGGAGGGAAAGTCACTTCATTTGGATTATTTATGAAAGTGGCTGGAAAAAATTCCTTGAAAACTAACAACCCCCTCGCCCCCCACCAAAGCAATACGCAAACCTGTAGTTCTAAGCCGAATCTATATATTTACGGTCTATTTCCAGATCCCAATGAGAATCTTGTAATATGCGGTGCCCTCTTCTGGAAGTCGGGAAACGAAACGATTATGTCTCCATCTTCGGTCACCTCACTGGACGAATGACCTTAGGCAATTCATTACAGGCAACTGTCTCCCTCTCCTCAGTGCTCCAACCCTCCTTTCTTCCCTCCCCAGCATGTAGGGACGCATTTCAGAACGGAAGCCTTAATGGCCCGAGGCTGTCCCCCCGAACTATTCTGTCACTAATCACAAGTCGTCATTTCTATCCCCCTCAAAGAGCAGGAGTAGAAAGAGAGGACTCTGTCGGTGGGTCAACATTGAATTTTTGATTCGTGAAAGGGGACAGGCAGAGACGCCTGATCAGACGCTCAGTAAATATTCAACTCTGAATATCCGGACCCAAATCCTGAATTCAGCCCCTCTGGAAAGGAGCTTTGAATTCCCGATATCTAGGTTCTGTTCCCCTATCCCCACTGCACTTACCTAAGCGACAAACCAGCAGCGTTCGGTCACTATCGTGCTCGGCCAACGATGCCGGTTGAATCAAAATTCCCCCGCGCACCCCCTTCATCGTAAACAAGGCATTAACAATTTGGAGACGTGCTCCGAGAGGCGACGGAACGATGTTCTAACCTTCCCTTCACCTTGCCGTAGAGAACGGCTTTTAAAAACGAAAAGGGCTGGCACTCTCTATACCGAAAATCAGGTGAGATGGATATTTTCTCCCAAGTCTGAAATTGCACCAAGGCGGAAATCTTACGGGAGCCAGGCATTTTTTATGTTAGGGTGTCGTGTGCGATAACGGGTGACCCATTTAAGAGAGACGTTTCTCTCACACTTGGTCTTTGTTAAAATACACTCAATTCCAAAGGAATGAGAGTGAATTTTTTTTCAAATATTTCCCGCGAGCCTTTAAAAACAAACAGGCAAACCCCAGGGACGCTGGATCCTTTTGGTTCCCGAGGCTGTCGATTCCCTACCTGGCTTCCTGCCTGCGGTAATCTTGCTGCTGTTCGACTCTGATCATTGGCTTCACCATCCCTCGTTCTGCTGCCGTGCTGGATGCCGTCGACGCCGGGTCGCTATCCAGTCTGGAGGTGCTCTAACCCAAGGCGAGAAGAGAGCGCGTTTAACTCACCGCCTGCCAGACCTGCCGAGCCTCGCGGTCATCGCTGCGGCCGGAGCGCCGACAAAAGGCTGCCGAAAAGGGACGGGAAGGGAGGCGGGGGAGGGAGGGGGATGCGGAGAGGTGGGGGACGCAGTCCGGAAAAGAATACAGCAATGCAGCAGGTGTGCTGATCCACAGTGACGGAGCCAAGAGCTCCAAAAGACAACAGACCGCTGCGGTTTTCCCAGCCAAATGCCCCCTAGTTTCTTCCAGCCCCTTATTTAAGGTTTAGTGGCCGGTTCCAGGGTTTTAGGGGGGGAATATTTAACGCCAGTCTCTCTCTCCTGGAGACTCCGACATCGGGACCTACCGACAGAATCACAGGCTACCATTCTGGGGGCTTTGTATCTGGAGGGCTTGAGGCACCTCGCTAACTAGAGCGAGGGTGTCCTTAAATCATCACAGAGAAAAGACTGCATCTGCTAATGACCTGGTCCTGCATTAGCAAGATCCTATCAATCCTCCTAGAACCACCAAGTAATTTGAAACAAGTTCCCCACGCATCTACAAATATTAACCATGGGACACAAAGTGTGCTTCACAGTACTGATGATTTCTGTCATATGTATTTTCTCACATACTTGCATCCATCCCACAGTTCCACCCTTTCTACCCCTGCTTTCTGAGGGGAATAGAAATGATGATTTATGCACGCACGCTGGAATAAAAAGAGAGGAGGGGTCAGAATGACTGGTGGACACAGGCTGGTGCTATCAAGCCATCTCTTCTGAAAAGCGCTCCCGCATGCTGGGGTAGGAAGAGGGGTGGGTCAGAGCTTTTGGGGAGCGGGAAGCCCGGGAAGCGAAAGGAAAAGAGAGGAAGGGAGGAGGGAGGCAGGATGGAGGGATTACCAGGGCCTATTGCATGCAGCATTTGTGAGAGGGCAATTTACAAATGCGAGCCTACCATTCTCTTTCCTCTCCCCTCCTTACCTTCCCTTTCCTCCTGTTCCCCTTACTGCTGCACTTAATTCCTCCCCCTGCCCCCACCCCATGAATCCCTCCCCTGTTTCGGGGTTGCAAAAATTGGGCAGAAATACAGAGCTCTTATGCAAGTAAATTCCATAAATGTTTGGCTTTTAATGATGGGAAAACATCATAGTTCCTTCTTTACCAATTCTGTACAGGACTGGTCTATGCAGGATAAAATAAAAATCCTGCTCCACATTATCTAAAACAAATCCTAAAACATACTGTAAATGGTAAGACTTTTTACATCTGAAAATTGTCCAGGGGCTCCTAACTGTACTAAACCTCACTCAAGCTAAACCTCCTGGCAGCATGAATTCACCTAAGGGTTGGCCTTTGAATAATAAAAGGCCAAAAAAAAAAAAAAATGGGAATGCAATATTTTTATTTATCGCAAGCTCTTGGGAATCCAGGAATATTCATAAAGGGACAATTTACTGAACGGTCCCAGTGATATTTCCACACTCCAACAACAATATCCGATTACAGTCAACACCATCGCATATTCTCGACTTGGATCTGGGGTTTCCTCTTCTTATTTCTATTTCTCCCTTTTACCCAGGGAAAGAAAGTGATTGTTCCGATATTTACTCGGTATCATGACCAGACAGAAAATGCTACAATGGTGGCAAAACAACATTCCTAACATAGTCCAAGGTATCCAGACCATGGATTGTGTCCCTAGTCTAAACCACAGCTTTAGGGTGTGAACTTCCAATGGAACATTTCTTACAGACCAAGTTTTGGGAAATTTAACCCTAAGAAAAGCTCTGGTAGGATAAAAGGCCTGAAGAGCAAGTTAAAAAACACTGCCTGTTTTTTCCCGGGATGATGACACCATGACAAAGAAAGGTCATTATAAAGTTCCTTAGAAATGTCACAGGAAAACATGATTCATTCGTATCACTGATCACAATGGGTTTTGGTCCCTGGAACCTTGGAACAGGCAGAAATTAAAACATTAACTCCCAGAGTTGAAAAAATCTTTGAAATACCAGATCATCAAAGGAATGAGTTTTAGGGCAATTTTCAAGGCTTGTGTATTTTTTTTTTAATCGAATGTTTTTAAAAAATGAGACGCACCTTGCTTACTGCCAATGCTATTCCACTGTGAACATCTCCTTCCAGGTCAAAGGTGGTTTCCTGAACAATTCTAGGAAAGAGAAAGACAAAAATTGGAGTCTCGGTAACTTCTAAGAACAAGACAGAATGGATAATAATAACAATCATTATGATACTTGTTTAAGCGCTTACTATGTGCCAAGCACTGTTCTAAGCACTGGGAATGATACAAGTTAATCAGATTGGATACGATCCCTGTCCCTCATAGGATTAACACTCTTTAACCCATTTTACAGATGAAGCAACTGAGTCAGAGAGAAGTTAAATGACTTGCCCCAAGTTCACCCAGCAGACAAGCGGCAGAGCCAGAATTAGAACCCAGGTCCTTCTGACCCCCAGGGCCCATGCTAACCCACTAAGCCATGCTGCTTCATTATCTAACTCCCAATACTTATAAATGAATCAACGGTATTTATTGAGGGCTTACTGTGTGCAGAGGACTGTTCTACACACTTGGGAGAGTACAATAAATTAAGCAGACCATCCCAGCTCTGCCACTTGTCAGCTGTGTGACTGTGGGCAAGTCACTTAACTTCTCTGTGCCTCAGTTCCCTCATCTGTAAAATGGGGATTAAGATTGTGAGCCTCATGTGGGACAACCTGATTACCCTATATCTACCCCAGCACTCAGAACAGTGCTCTGCACATAGTAAGCGCTTAACAAATACCAACATTATCATTATTATTATTATCCCTGTCCATGAGGATCTATGAACTAGAAGAGGAGACAGATGTTAAAATTAAATTACAAACGGAATGGACTTAAGTGCTGTAGGGGTTGGGTGAAAATCTAACTGCTGAAGGGATTCAAACTCAACTGCATAAGTAATAATAATTATTATTATGGTATTTGTTAAGCACTTACTATGTGCCAAGCTGTATTCTAAGCACTGGGCTAGAGACAAGGTAATCAGGTTGTCCCATGTGGGGTTCACAGTTAGGACTGTGGGATCTGTAAAAATCCCATTTTACAGATGAGGTAACTGAGGCCCAGAGTAAGTGGCGTGCCCACGGTAACAGAGCAGACAAGTGGCGGAGTCGGAATTAGAATCCACGTCCTCTGACTCCCAAGCCCATCCTCTTTTCACTAAGCCACGCTGCTTTAGGTGAGTCTGAAATTTCCCTCCACACTTAGTTTTATTACAAAAACTAACAAAAAAAAGTTTTATTAAAAAAACCCTAAGTTTTCATTAAAAAACTAAGTGAGACTCCTTTATAGGAACCTGATTAGATAAACAAATAAATGTATACTTAGTTTTGGTTATCACAACTGAAAGCAGAACCGATTTTTTAAATGAAAGCTTAATAGTAACGTACCAGCCGATATTCTAGTCTGAACAGTTTGGGCCAAAGTATAGGAAAGAAAGCTCTGGCAGACAAAACCTTTGAATTTTGAGACCACACAAACCCCCCAGCCTTCTGAAATGGAAATCGGTAAGGAAAATTATGGTGCAATAATTAACTCAAGATGAGATCTGCTTTGGGAGAGCGTCATCATTTTAAGCAAGTGAGGCGAGTGAAAATACAGGATGGTGATCAAGGAAAAGAAAATCCTAGCAACATTTGGTTAGCGACAGCCCAGAGTGGCCCGGTTTCCTGGCTCGCAGCACAAAAGAAATAGGATCTCTCTCGTTAAACCAGCCCTCTTCAGAAAGCATTGATATTTTAGCTGAAGGAGTAATGGGTATCCTCCGTATCGGCCGGATCTCGGTCCTCTCCTCCTTCCAAGTCAGGGTGGAAAGGAAAAATCGATTCTTACCAGAAGGGGTGAGCAGAAGGAACAGGGCTGACAGGATCAAAGCATTTAAAAGCAAGGGAGGAGGGAGAGAGGGAGGCAAGGCAAGGCAAGATATGTAAGCTGTCAGCTCCTTGAGGACAGGGATGGCGTCTACCAACTCTACTGTACTGGACTCTCCTAAGCGCCTAGTCCAGTGTAAGCGCTCAATAAATATCACTGATTGATTGAATCCATGGCAGTGGTACCCGCTGTCACTGGGAAAAATTGAAGCAGCAGGAATGTCGCCTCCATCCTCTAAGCCCTCCACCCTAACAAGCTCTTGGCTAAGTCACTTAACTTCTCTGTGCCTCAGTTACCTCATCTGTAAAACGGGGCTTAAAAGTGTGAGTCCCATGTGGGACGGGGACTGTCCAACTCGATTTGCTTGTACTCAAAGGGCTTAGTACAGCTTCTGGCACATAGTAAGCGCTTAACAGAGACCGCAATTATCATCACTGTTATTTAAGCTGCAGCTTATTTCCACCCCGTGTCAAAACCTCCCTAAAAATGACTTCCCCAACAAGTGTCCCCTGATTAATTATCAGGGAATACTAATCAACTGTGGTGAAATCTAACCAGCCTTTCGGCTGTTTCTTGCCTTTACCTCCTCAGCATTTGTGCATATTTGCATGAACATCCAATTGTATTTACGCTGAATCCACTGATTGTAAATACTTGTGTTTCATCTGTTAGAATGCAGGCTCCTTTTGGGTGGGAAGTGCACCTTTTCTTTGTTTCCTCTCCCTCCAAACTGCTACCATGCTGGTCCAAGCACTTATTTCTGTCTTGACTACCACACTGTTCTCTCTGCTGAACTTCCTACCTCCTTTCTCTCCCCGCTCCGGTCCGTACGACACTAGGTTACTCTTCACCGACCTACTCTCTGTATCTCAATCCTGTCCATCTCGTCACCAACCCCTTATTCACATCCTCTTTCTGGCCTGGCACTCTCTCGCTTCATATCTGACAGTCCACTCCTCTACCCGCCTTCAAAACCCTTCTAAAAATCCCATCTCTTCCAAGAGGCCTTCCCTGACGAAGCTCTCATTGCCTCCTATCTTCCCTTTTCTGTCACCTAGGCCTCTGGTTATGGACTCCTTAAGGACTATGACAATAATTCCATCCATAGCCCCACAACACACAAGTGTATGTGTGTGTATATATATATATATATATATATATATATATATATCACACATATATTCTCCTACTCTGCAATTTCCCCTCTGTAATTTATTTTACCTTTCTCGGGGTTGTACCTGGAGATTTTCCAGTACTCTGCCTGCCTTGGCCGCAGGAGGGAGAGCCAAGCAGAGGCCTATCCTTTCCATTCCTAGCTTGGGCAGTGGCTAGCAAGTGGAAGGCAATCTGCTACAAGTCAAAATTCACCCACGCTGGCTAAGAGAGAGTCAAGGGCAGAGACTCGAGTTTACCTCCTGGAAGGAGGCAATCGTAAACCACTTCCGTCTTTTTACCAAGAAAACTCTTTGGATCCACTACGAGAATGGATGCAGGTGGACAGCGGGGCATTCTGGGAGAGACGTGTCCGTGGTGTGGTTATTGGTCGGAAACGACTCGACGGCATAAGACAATTTATTTTAATGTCTGTCTTGCCCTGTGGACTGTAAGGTCCTCAGGGGCAGTGACAGCGTCGACTAACTCTATTGTAGTGTACTTTCCCAAATGTTTAGTCCAGGGCTCTGCACAATATAAGCACTCAGTAAATTCCGTGGATTGACTGACTCTTCCCCAGAGCTCACCACAGTGCACTGCATTCAGTAGATAAGAAATATCTTGACTACTAGAAAAATCCCTAAAAAGTTGACATGTGAAGTATTACAAAGAAATTCAGTGAAGCAGCAGGGCATTTGACCGGGCTTCAATCCCAGAGCTGCCGACTAGAGGGAAAGTGGGATCACTGAGTGGGTGTGTGGGGAGAGGGGGTGGACCCTCCCCTGAGCCCCCACCTTTCCTTGCAGCCTCTTCCTCATCAAGACTAATAATAATAATAATGTTGGTATCTGTTAAGCGCTTACTATGTGCAGAGCACTGTTCTAAGCACTGGAGGAGATACAGGGTAATCAGGTTGTCCCTCGTGAGGCTCACAGTCTAAATCCCCATTTTACAGATGAGGTAACTGAGGTACAGAGAAGTGACTTGCCCACAGTCACACAGCTGACAAGTGGCAGTTGCATCAAGGTTTTAAGATACTCTCCCTGACTTCGGGGCCTTATTGAAGGCACATCACCTCCAAGAGGCCTTCCCCGACTAAGGCCTCCTTTCCTTCCGCGTCCGGCCCACTCCCTTCTGCGTCGCCCAGACTTGCTCCCTTTATTCATCGCCTTTCCCAGCCTCACAGCACTTATGTACATAATCTGTAATTTTATTTATTTAATGTCTGTCTCCCACTCGAGACTCTACACTCGTTGTAGGTAGGGAAAGTGTCTGTTACTTGGTTATACTGTACTCTCCCAAGCGCTCTGTACCCTGCACACAGTAAGCGCTCAGTAAATACGACTAAGAGAAGTACGAAAACCAAAAATTAGAAAAACTAAAAAAAGACCAAGGGTGTCGAGTTGATTCTAACGACTTCCCTGCAATGGTTAAGTGGTCCATTTAGCAAGGCTTGTTGTCCCTGGGACTTACCCGGGCTTGTGCCTATGGCCTTTCACCATGAGGCCGCCGTCCATAGGTCTTTTGGCAATGATGTGGTCCTGGCTGGGATCCACAAATTTGAACACATGAGATGATCCAAACTGAACCTTCATGCCACTCTGCAGCATCGTAGTCTCCGAGATCTGTTGGCCTTCCACGAACGTTTCGGCGTCGATACTTCTTGGCGTTACTGTGACCACTCCGTCCATGTTAGTCAGGTCGCAGTGGTGAGGCTGTATCCCTGGGCCAAAGAGCTGAAAACAGAACCGGGAAAAACAAACCTAAATCTCTATGCGTGATTAAACATACATCCCTGCCTTCTGCCTCTCCCCACTCCAGTCCTTACTTCACTCTGCTGCACAGATCATTTTAAAAAAAAAATGTTCAGTCCCCACTCCCTAAAAACCTCCAGTGGTTGCCCATCCACCGCCACATTAAACAGAAATTCCTTACGACTGGCTTCAGAGCACTCAGTCATCTCATCCCATCCTACCTCACTTCACTGATTTCCTACTACAGCCCAGCCTGCATATTCCACTCCTCTACTTTCAGCTTTCTAGCTGTGCCCTCATCTCGTCTATCTCACCACTGACCCCTTACCCACATCCTCCTCCTGGCCTGGAACTCCCTCCCCCTCCACATCTGCCAGACCATCACTCTCTCCACCTTCAAAGCCTTATTAAGATTACATCTTCTCCAAGAAACCTTCTCTGATTAAGCCCTCTTTCCCCTGGCTTTCTCTCCCTTCTGTGTCATCTACGCGCTTGGTTCTGTGATCTTTGGGCATTCGATGTTTGGCTCACCTTCAACCCCAACGACATTTATGCACATATCTATAATTTACGTATTATAAATTACTTATTTAAATTTATGTCTGTTTCCCCTTCTAGACTGTAAGCTTGTGTTGGGCAGGAAACATTCCAATGCACTCTCCCAAGCGCTTAGTACAATGCTCTGCACATAAATACTACTGATGATGATAAATTTCCAACAGCTGTTGCTGCTAGAATTTTTCTCCCCAACAGTAATGAAATAATAATAATTGGAATATTTTATTATGTATTTACTTTGTGCTGAGAACTGTGCTAAACGCTAGCAGAGATTCAATACAAACAGATACGACGAACTGACCCCTGTCCCTTTTGGGGTTCTTAGCGTATGGGAGATGAGAACAGCCATCTAATCCCTAGTATATGATACGGCAAAACTGAGACACAGAAACTAAGGGACTTGTCCAAAGTCACATGGTATGCAATAGGTGGGACCAGGATTAGAACCCAGATCTTTAGAACAACAAGGTGTTCACTTACATATATTGTTCATGGTTTTTCAGTAATAAACACAATACTGAATCTGACACCCATTTTAAACCTGCAGTGAAAATACATTCTACTCTTCTTGCATATTTGTGTTCGGCTGAAGTGTATAATTCTGTCTGAGGCACAGTGGGTCTTAAAATCATAATTACTCCACAGATTTTCCATTCTAATTAACTGCTCAATTACACATACAATCACCACATTTTCTCTCCTAGTATAACAGAGGACGTGACCCAATGGCTCATATGAGACTATATTTGTGTCCAAACTTACACCTGATGGGCTCTTTCGATACTTAAGTTCAAGTAATCACCCATAAAATGATAGCAGGAGGGTTTTCTTATGTATTTTGGATTCACACAGCCACAGGATTGGTGTTATTAATATTTCAATGGTATATTCTTTGTTTGGATGCTAGGAGTATAAGCAAAACCGCAAAATTCAAAACCCCTTTTCCTCACCTGAATCGAATTGTCATCAAATTTTTCTGTTCCAACTTCAGTAACGCTTAGCTGCAGCCGGTAAAGTTTAGGTTTATCTCTCGAGTCAGAACCATCTGTGGAGGATGAATAGAAAGAATTCCAGTAAAAAAACAAACAAACAACAAAAACCCATCATTATCCTCATGTTGTCACTCTTATGATTGAATAAAACCCAAAATTATCTTCTGAGAAATAATGCTAAAGGTAATTTCAATTTTTTTTTTAAATCTGATACAAATTATATAATTATTTAAAAAATCATTTCTCATTACAGGGGTCATTCATTTCACTCCATGTGAACACTGTGCTTGCATCTTGGTTTCATTTCTCTCATCTCTAACCTGTTGCTCTTACTGTTCTTCCAGCTAGGAGCTCTCTCTCCCTCCAAATGGACTAAATTCCCCCTACACAGTAAGCTCACTGTGGGCAGGAAACATGCCTTCCAACTCTGTTGCATTGTACTCTACCAAGTGCTTAGTACACTGGTGCTCTGCACACATAAGCACTTGATAAATAACATCAATTGATTGATTGACTCAAATTCACACTGCACAACTTTCCTTCGTCCTCAAAAACCCTCCTAAAATCCCACCGATTCCAGGAGGCTTTCCCTAATGAATGTTTCTTACATCTTCCCAATGAGCGCCCTCAGCTTTGTCATCCCACCTGCACGCTTACCATCAATGGTATTTATTGAGCGTGTACCCTGTGCAGAGCACTGTAATTAAGCACTTGACAGCGTACATTACCACAGAGTTGGTGGACACCTTCCCTGCTGACTTCCATCGGTAGCGTCTAACCATCTACCTACCCTACTTTTTAAGCACATACTCATCCACATACCCATCTTCCCATTTTCTTCTTCCTATATGCGATTTTTTTATGACAGTTCCCCTTCCCTCCTGTTCCCCAACTACGTTCTAAGCTCCTTGAAGGCAGGGGTGAACTCTTTGGTATTCTCCCAAGTGCACAGAGTAGGAGTTCAAAAAATACTACCGATGGATTGAACACTGTGATAAAAGCCTTTATGAATTGTTAACCACTATCAACTTGGTTTTAAAGCATTCTTCTGTCAGTGGGATGTAATCAATACCACCAACAGCATCTAATCGGGGCATCCTTAGCAATGCACTCAGTTCTTCTGAAGTATATTTTCACTATCTATTTTGGAGAGAAAGCTGGTAAACATTCTTTTATGGGATTTAAGTGCTTACTACGTGACAGGCACTTTACTGGGGTAGCCAGATACGAGCTAATTAGGTTGGACACAGTCCCTGTCCCACATGGGGCTCGCAGTCAATCCCCATTTTACAGATGAGGTAACTGAGGGACAGAAAAGTGAAGTGACTTGCCCAAGATCACACAGCAGACAAGCGGCAGGGCAGGGATTAGAACCTAGGTCCTTCTGAATCCCAGGCCTGTGCTCTATCCACTAAGCCATGCTACTTCTCAATATTTGTCACATATCAATACTTGATATTGCTAATTGTTCTTCTGACGTGTCACATTTATCTGAATAGAAAGTGATGTGTTCATGGGAGAAATCTGTGTGGATATAAGCACATGTTACTGGTGAAGACCCCCTCACGGTCACACCTGGAGACTTTCCCATATTCAACCAGTCTCGACTATGGGAGGGAGAGTCAAGTAGAGGCCAACCCATTCCATTTCTAGCTTGGCTAGTGAGTGGAAGGCAATCTGCTACAAGTCAAAACTCCCCTGTGCTGGGCAGCAGCAGCATGGGAGAGAGTTGAGGGCAGAGACTCAAGTTTTCTAGGTGGAAGGCGGCTAAGGTAAACCACTTCCGTATTATTACCAAGAAACTCAACGGATACACTACCAGATCAGTGGTTGATGGAGATGGGGCGTTCTGGGAGAGATGTGTCCATGGCGTCGCCATTGGATGGAGACGACTCGACAAGACAAGACAAGACTGGTAAAGACACATACACTATCAGGTATGTTCTCCTCAAAGAGGAAATCCTCAAAGACGTAATCTCCACACTACAGGAGAATCGAGTCTACCTGGCAGTGGACTGTCCGAGCACATTCCATGTGGCCAAAGAGCTAAATACTCCCTTTAGTTCTTCCCCCGAACCATTTCTGAGTTACTCTTGGCCTAAAATGAGAAGCAGTGGGGCCTAATGAATACAGCAGGGGCCTAGGTTTCAGAGAACCTTGGATCTAAACCCAGCTTTGCCAGATATTTGCTGTGTGACCTTGGGCAAGAAACTTAACTTCTCTGTGCCTCGCTTCTCCTATTATCCATCCTACTTAGACTGTGAGCCCTGTGCAGGACAGGGACCGTGTCCAACCTAATCTACCCCAGTGCTCAGTACAGTGTTTGACCCACAGTAGGTGCTTAGCAAATACCCTACAAAAACTACACAGTAAACACTAAATACCACTATTTCAGCCCACAGAATCAGCAAGAGAAAAAAGTCTTCTTTTCCTAGACTTTTCTCCCATTTGAAAATAAGTTCTACTCCAGCCTTTACTTAGAGACCATGTCTAGTCTACTGTCCTCATAATGATTTAATTAGCAGTTTATAAAAAGCAGGTCTAAATGTCACAAAGTGATGGAAAGGACTGGTGGCAAATTCTGACTGGGAGGACAGAAAGAAAAGTTCAAGTTAGAATTTTTTTGTCACAAATGTTAGTCGATGACGCAATAGGCCTGAATGATCAAAACTGAATGTGAACAGACCAAATTCATTAGATGACTGCCAAACGTCTGCTTCACCCCCATACAAAACTACATATTAGGTTTACAGACTTGATAGCAATTCTTGTTTTATGTTCCTGAGATTCTCTGAAAATACAGGCCCACAGTTTGCTTGGAATTTCACAGCCCAAGCTATAAAATGTTATCTTATCTCCTCCACAAGGCCTTTCCCGACTAAGCCATTCTTTCTCCAGGCTGCTCGCCCTTCTGCATGGCCTATGCACTGGGATAAGAACCCTTTAACCACTTGGGAGTCACTGCATCTTCCAACATTTATGTACATATCCACAATTTATTTATTTATAGTAATGTCTGTCTCTCCTTCTAGGCTTAAACTCCTTGGGGGCAGGGAACATATCTACCAGCTCTGCTGTACTGCACTTTCCTGAGCACCTAATGCAATGCTCTACCTCCAGTAAACGCTCTATAAATACCACTGATAATAGAAGCAGAGACTCTGATGGCCCTCCAAGCCCATAGACACTTCTCAGAATGCTCCATCTAAAGCTAAGGGTCTTCTCTCTACTCTGTCTGCACATATCAATCAATCATATTTATTGAGTGCTGATTATGTGCAGAGCACTGTACTAAACATTTGGGACAGTGCAATATAACAGACATTTCCTGCCCACAGTGAGCTTACAGCCTAGGGGGGTGACAGACATTAATATAAATAAATGAATTACGGATATGTACACAAGCGCTATGTAGCTGAGGGGCAGGGGAGTGAATAAAGTCAGGATGTCACAGAAGGGAGTGGGAGAAGAGGAAATGAGGGCTTAGTCAAGGAAGGTCTCCTGGGGGAGATGTGCGTTCAGTATGGCTTTGAAGGTAGGGAGGGTAATTATCTATTGGATATGAAGAGGGAGGGTGTTCCAGGCCCGAGGCAGGACTTGGGCAAGAGTTTGGTGGCGAGATAGACGAGATCAAGGTACAGCGCGCAGGTTGGTATTAGAGGAGCGAAGTGTGTGGGCTGGGTTGTAATAGGAGAGCGGTAAGGAAAGGGGGCAAGGTGACTGAGTGCTTTGAAGCCGATGGTAAGGAGGTTCTGTTTGATGTGGAGGTGGATGGGCAACCACTTTTAAGATGTGGGGAAACAAGGACTGAATGGTTTTGTAGAAAAGAGATCCAGAGAGCAGCTTGAAGTATGGACTGGAGTGAGGAGAGACAGGAGGCAGGGTGGCCATCAAAGAGACGGACATAGTAATCAAGGCGGGATGGGATAAGTGCTTGGATTAACGTGGCAGCTGTTTGGATGGAGAGGAAAGGACAGATTTTAGCCAGGTTGTGAAGGTTGAACTGACGAGATGTAGTGATAGATAAAAATATGTGGGTTGAACGAGAGAAAGGAATCAAGGCTAATGCCAAGGTTAAGGGCTTGTGAGACAGGAAGGATGGTGGTGCCGACTATAGCAGTAGGAAAGTCTTGGGGAGGACAGGGTTTGGGTGGAAAGATGGGGAGTTCTGTTTTTTACATCTGAAGTTTGAGGTGATGGCAGGACATCCAAATATAGATGTCTTGAAGGCAGAGAAAATACGAGACTGCAGAGAAGAAGAGACATCTTGGCCGGAAATGTCGATTTGGGAATGATCCGCACAGAGGTGCAGTTGAAGCCATGTGAACAAATGAGTTCTCCAAGGGAGTGGTTGTAGATGGAGAATAGAAGGGGACCCAGAACTGAGCCTTGAGGGATACCCAGACACTGGTTATCACTGTAATTTCATATACACTCTCCTCTCCCAAATGTCATTTACTAACACTTCAGTAAACAAGATTTGAGGCAAATTACACTTGACTGAAAATGAAGATGAAAAGAATTCTCCAAAATCAAAAAGGGCACACAATGAAATCAGAAGGGCAAAAATCATGAGAGAAAGAACACGGGAAACAGAGAACAGTGGGAATCACTAAATCAGTGGTATTTATTGAACACTTACTGTATGCAGAGCACTGTACTAAACACTTGGGAGTACAATTCAATTAAGTAAAACAATAAACATGAAAAAAATAGCTTCCTAATATTTGTATATGACCATCTGTCTTGATGTCTGATTTTTCCTTGGAAACTTTTCTTCCATGAAACACAGTTCAGGAGTACTGTACGGCAACTGTAATTCAGGGAGAGTGTTTTCAATCTCTAAATCAACAGCATTAACTGAGCCTCTACTAAAGGAACAGAACTGTATTAAACCCTAGGGAGAGTACAACAGAAGAAATGGACACGTTCCCTGCCCTCATGGAATTGACAATCTAGCAGCGGAGACAGACGTTTAAATAATTTAGAGATAGGAGGGGGTGATGGCGCGTAAAGATATGTAGTGGAGATGTGTTTGTGTGTGTGAGTGTCTGCGTGTGCCTACGCACACGAAGCAGCATAGCGGATACAGCACGGGGCTGGGAGTTGGAAGGTCATGAGTTCTCATCCCAGCTCAGCCCCTTGTCTGCTGTGTGACCTTGGGCAACTCATTTCACTTCTCCGTACCTCAGTTCCCTCATCTGTAAAATGTGGATTGAGACCGTGAGCCCCACTTGGGACAGGGACTGTGTCCAACTAAGTTTGCTTGAATCCAGCCCAGCGCTCAGTACAGTGCCTGTCACATAGTAAGGGCTGAACAATTACCATTATTATTATAATTATTACAAACCCAAGTGCTTTGGTGATGGGGATGAGCTGAAGGGATGAGAGCTTCATCAGGAAAGACCTCCTGGAGGAGTGTGATTTCGGAAGGGCTTTGATGATGGGGAGAGCGGTGATCTGTTGGATGTCAAGGTGGAGGGAGTTCCAAACAGGAGGGAGGGTGTGAACAACAACTCGGGAGCAGAGAGGTGAGAACGGGACTCAGTGAGTTGGCCGGCTTGGGAGGAATGAAGCGTGCACGATGGGATATCGAGGGAGGAGACAGTGATTAAGTGAGAGGGGGAGCTGATGGAGTGCTTTTTAAAGTTGATAGCCAGGAGTTTGTTTGACACAGAGTGGGAGTCTGTGCAGAATATTA
Organism: Ornithorhynchus anatinus; assembly: GCF_004115215.2. Classification (NCBI taxonomy): domain Eukaryota; kingdom Metazoa; phylum Chordata; class Mammalia; order Monotremata; family Ornithorhynchidae; genus Ornithorhynchus; species Ornithorhynchus anatinus. The sequence continues at coordinate 13,174,675 of NC_041748.1, read as the reverse complement.
AACCATCAATAGTATTTACTGAATGCCTATAGTTTGCAGAGCACTGTACTAAGCGCCTGGGAGAGTACAACATAACAGAGTTGGTAGACACGTTCCCTGCCCTCAAGGAGATTAGAGTCTAGAGGGGAAGACAGACATTAAAATGAATTATAGATATGTACATAAGTGCTGTGGGACTGAGGGTAGGGTGAATAAAGGGTAGAAATCCAAGTGTAAAGCTGACACATAAGGGAGAGGGAGTAAGAGAAAAGATTTCAATAACGTTTTGAACAGTTAGAGAGTAATCATCTGTCAGCTACGAAGGGGAATTCCAGTCCGGAGGCAGGACGTGGGCGAGGGGTCAGCGGTGAGATAGATGAGATGGAGGTACAGTGAGTAGGTGGAAATTAGAGGAGCGAAGTGTCCTGGCTGGGCTGAAGTAGTAAATCAGAAAGATGAGGTAGGAGGAAGCAAGCTGATTGAGTGCTTTAAAGCTGATGGTAAGGAATTTCTGTTTGATGTGGAGGCGGGTGGGCAACCACTGGAGGTTCTTGATGAGTGAGGCAACATGGACTGAACAATTTCGTATAAAAATGACCTGAGCAGCAGAGTGAAGTGACGACTGGAGTTGGGAGAGAAGGAAGCAAGGAGGTCAGCAAGGAGGCTTATGCAGTAACTAGGTGAGATGGGATAAATGGCTGGATTAACATGGAAGCAGTTTGGATCGAGAGGAAAGGGCAGATTTTAGTAAAGTTGTGAAGGTAAAGCTGACATGATTTGGTGACACAACGAATACGAGGGTTTTATGAGAAGATGAGTCGAGGATAATGCCAGGGTTACAGGGCTTGTGAGACAGGGAGGATAATGGTGTTGCCTAAAGTGATGGGAAAGACAGGGCCAGGACCGAGTTTGGGAGGGAAGATGAGAAGTTCTGCTTTAGACAGGTTCAGTCTGAGGTGTTGGCATGTCATCCAGGTAGAGCTGTCCTGAAGGCAGGAGGAAACGTGAGGATGCTGAGGAGAGAGGTCGGGGCTGTAGAGGTAGATTTAGGAATCATCCGCATAGAGATGAAAGTCGAAGCCGAGGGAGTGAATGAGTTCTCCAAGGGAGTGGGAGTAGATGGGGAAGAGAAGGGGACCCAGAACCGAATCTTGAGGAACACCCTCAACTGGGGGGTGGGAGGCAGAGGAGGAGCCCGTGAAAGAGACGGAGAAGGAGCAGCCAGAGAGCTGGGAGGAGGACCAGAAGAGGACAGTGTCAATGGCACCTGCCTGGCCTGCCTTCACATCAGCTGCCTCCCATCTTCCCGGGAACCCACCGCTGCCCTCTGACCTCTTCTTGTTTAGGGGGCGAAAAAAGGAATGCCGGCCTGGTTGCTCCCACCCTCCTCCGTGCCTCCTCTGCCACGGCTGCCGCAGGGCATCTACAAGGGTGGGGATCTGGGCGCCCTTGGGTCCGAGCAGGAGGGGCCAGGCCTGCCCTTCGTCACTCTGCGACCCAAACCACCGGCCCTGCTGCCACCAGGCAGTGAGGTGAGCCGCTCCGGCTGTGGGGGAAAGGGCAGATCCACTCCACCTTCACCTCCTCGTGCTATGCAGCCAGGCCGCCATAACCTTTGGGGCGCCATGAACACTCTGGTAAGGAATCTTGTCTAGTTCCCTCGAGTCTGCAGGGCTCCAGCTCTGGTCCCGGCCCCCTCCCATCCATTCAGTCTCCTGGACCCAGCTCTCAGGGTGGGAACCTAATTCCACTCCCTTCGACAGATGTTTGAGCAACTCAGCCTGGTTCCGCCAGCGCCGGCCCGGCGCGGGGCTGGGTGGGAAAGTGAAAAGGTCCTCGATGCCAATCGATCAGTGGTAGTCATTAAGCGCATCCTGTGTGCAGACATCTATTTTAGGCGCTTTTTCTTAATGGTATTTAAGTTCTCTACGTCCCGCACGGGGCTCCGTCTTAATCCCCGCTGTACAGATGAGGACAGTGAGGCACAGAGAAGTGCAGTGACTGGCCCAAGGTGTCTGGCAGATGCACGGAGGAGTCAAGATTAGAACCCAGGTCCACATGGGTTTGGTAGATAGAATCCCTGCCCACTCTGAGTTTACAGCCTACAGGGGGAGAGAGCTTTGCAAAATCTGCAAGCTCTGGTCAGCCCAAAGCACCAGGCCTATGGTTCTGGGTCAAAATCATTCACTCAGTCGTATTTATTGAGCACTTACTGTACTAAGCACTCTACTTTGGCGCTTGGGAAAGAACAACATAACAATCAACAGAAACAATCCCTGCCCACAATGAGCTTACAATCTAGAGGATGAACTTAATGACCCAAAGTCCCCGTAGCAGAGTTCAGGTTGGACTACCTCAGTGAACCCTAGGACTGCTCTTTACTTTTCGGGGTGAGTGGGTGTTTCGGTGCCAATACCGCGCCGCTCCCCCTCCACCGCTCAAGAGCTGGCTGGGCAATTACAGTGGGGGGGGGCCCCCTCAGCCATTGTAAGGGGCGTCGCCTCGATTAAACATCAGCCCCGGCGCTCCTTTGTAGAAACTTCATTACGTGCACAGGCGAGGCCTGAATGTTTTCAGAACCCGTCGGGCTCGGTTACGGAAGGACCCGGGTTGGCTTGGGCCTTGACATTCCTTCCCTTTCAGAGCTCTACCTTGGCCAGAGTCAAGGGCGCAAAGAGTTAACGACAAATGATTTGTTCTCCAGGTTGGCAAGGCAGCCAGGGAGCAGAAACAGCTCTCCGACTCTCCGCCCGCTTACTCACGGGCCACTGAATGTTTCCAAGGAGCACAGAGGGAAATACGGGGTCACGGCTCTCGTCCCCATTTGGTTTCACGTTAAGGTATTACGGCTGGAAGGAAAACCCTAAGGAAAACCCTTAGGAAAACCATGAACCAGTGTGGCGTAGTGGATAGAGCTCAGGCCTGGGAATCAGAAGATCATGGGTTCTAATCCTGTCTCTGCCACCTGTCTGCTGTGTGACCTTGGGCAACTCATTTCACTTCTCTGTGATCTCATCTGTAAAATGGGGGTCGAAACTGTGAGTCCCAGGTGGGACAGGGACTGTCCCGCTCCCCTCCCCATTGCCCCGACTCGCTCCCTTCACTCTACCCCTCTCCTCCCACCACATTTGTGTATACATATATTTTATAATTCTATTTATTTATATTAATGAGGTGCATATATCTATAATTCTATTTATTTATACTGATGCCCGTTTACCTGTTTTGATACCTATCTCCTACCTTCTAGACTGCGAGCCCATTGTGGGCTGGGATTGTCTCTATTTTTTGCTGAACTGTACTGTCCAAGTGCTAAGTACAATGCTCTGCACACAGTAAGGACCAAATAAATACTACTGAATGAATGTCCAACCCGATTCTGAGCTCACTGTGGACAGGGAATGTGCCTGATGCTATACTGTCCTCTCCCAAGCATTTAGTAATAATAATACTAATAATAATGTTGGTATTTGTACAGTATAGTACACAGTAAGCTATCAGTAAATACAATAATAATAACGCTGGTATTTGTTAAGCGCTTACCATGTGCCGAGCACTGTTCTAAGTGCTGGGGGAGATACAGGGTAATCAGGTTGTCTCACGTGAGGCTCACAGTCTTAATCCCCATTTTACAGATGAGGTAACCGAGACACCGAGAAGGGAAGTGACTTGCCCAAAGTCACAGAGCTGACAGGTGGCGGAGCCGGGATTAGAACCCATGACCTCTGACTCCTAAACCCGTGCTCCTTCCACTGAGCCACGCTGCTTCTCTAACAACTGAAGGAATGATTAGTTTGTATCCACCCCGGAATTCACTACAGTGCCCGCCAGGTAGGAAGCGCTTAACAAATACCATAATTATAATTATTAATATTATTATAAGCGTTCTCCAAAAGCACTGTGATTGGCTTGAGTTTTCCCATTTTCCTCAACATGGCAACGGTATTAGTGGCTGGTGAGAAAACTCAGTTGCCTGGGGAAGGTAGGCAATTCCAGGTATCTGCTAGGTACGAGGAGAGGCCGCCCGGAAGCCTTCACACCACCCGGGCTCCGGGACTACTGGAGAAAGTCCGCCAACCGGACCAGCCTCCTCGGCATCTCTCCGACGCTGGGACGGGGGGAGCGAGGAACCCAGGCGGCCAGGCAGGGGCGGGTGCCTCTAGCCAGCTGCGCCATCTGGAATTTGATCCGGTTCATTCATTCATTCAACAGTATTTATTGAGCGCTTACTATGTGCAGAGCACTGTACTAAGCGCTTGGAATGTACAAATCGGTAACAGATACAGTCCCTGCCCTTTGACGGGCTTAGGGTCTAATCGGGGGAGACAGACAGACAAGAACAATGGAAATAAATAGAATCAAGGGGAAGAGCATCTCATTAAAACAATAGCAAATAAACAGAATCGGGTTGATGTACATCTCATTAACAAAATAAATAGAGTGATGAAGATATATACAGCTGAGCGGACGAGTACAGTGCTGAGGGGACCTGTCCCCTCCCGCCCCATGTCTTCTCGCCCGTTCTCCTCCCACTTCTGCCCCGAAACCTTCCTAGCTATGCCTCACCCCAATCCACAGTGCACTAATCTCCACCGCCCTACGCCTCTTTCTCTGCGGCTCCCTTAATATTCTTATTCATGGCAATAGGAATGATAACAACAGCATTTGTTAAGCGCTGAGGCGGAAACAGATCATCAGGTTGGGCGCAGTCCCTGTACCACATGGGGCTCAAGTTCTACATGGGAGAGGGAAAAAGACATTTAATCTCCACTTTACAGATGAGGAAACGGAGGCCCAGAGAAATGAAGTGACTTGGCCGTGGTCACAAAGCGGGCAAGTGGCCAAACTGGGATTAGAACCCAGGTCCTCTGACTCCCAACCCCAAGCTCTTTCCACCAAGAACACGCTGCTTCGCTAAAAGCCCTCCTTGGACTTGCTAACAACCTTTCCATCATCTGCTCCTCCCTGCCTTTCGTCACCCCCGACCTCTAAACCCCGTCGGCTTTTCATTCACAGTATTTCCCGGACCAGTCCTCATCCTTTCAACACTTAATGCCACAAACTCTAATCCGATTCTGGTCACCTCCCACTTGGGCTACTGCAGAAGTTTCTGTCCTGGTCCACTTGCCTCTAGCTCCCCTCCTCTTCAGTGAATCATTCTACTGCCCAGATCATCATTTGAAAACAGAAATCAAAAGAGGTCACTTTACTGAAAATGACCTAAATTATGGGATAAAGTTAGGCGAGGAACATTTCTACCACCTCTGTTATATAACCTCGAGACTGTGAGCCCGTGGTTGGGTAGCGACTGCCTCTATCTGTTGCCGGACTGTACTTTCCAAGCCCTTAGTAGGGTGCTCTGCACACAGTGAGCGTTCAATAAATGTGATTGAATGAATACGTATGTGTGGTGGATAATTGTACTTTCCAAGCGCTTAGTACAGTGCTCTGCACACAGTAAGTGCTCAATACAATTGAATGAATGAATGAATGAATGAATGAATGAATGGATAAAGCACAAGCCTGGGAGTCAGATAGTCATGGGTTCTAATTCCACCTCTGCCCACTTGTGTGTTGTGTGACCATGGGCAAGCCATCTCAATTCTCAGGGACTCAGTCACCTCATCTGTAAAATGGGGATTGACAATGTGTGCCCCACACGGGACAGACACTGTGTCCAAGCCACGTTGCTTAGTACAGTGCCTGACATATAAGCGCTTAACAAATATCACAACTTTTGTTATTATATAGTATTCTCCCAAGCACTTAGTACAGCGTTCTGCGCACATTAAGTGTTCAATAAACATGATCGACTAATTGATGGGAAAAAGTTAATTACCAGACCAATCATCTCAATCCCTAATTTACTGGCTTGTAGTATGTTAGGTACTCTTTCAGAGAACTGGAAGACAATTTCAGGGTGCATTTTGGTATACTTTGTGATTAAAACATACTAGAAGTCATCAAGGGTGGTCTGAAAAAAATGTCAAGGTCCCCAACTTCACATCTAACACATCACTACGGAATAACCTGTGGACTGGGAAATCTGGGATCTATATGAAGTCATAATTTTAATTTTTATTACTACAGCTGTACTGGGGAATGGGCACAGAACTGCAGAAATTACAATAATCCACGTGCCCACAAAAAAATAAAGCTTGTCTGCAAATTGGGAAACTGTGTTTTGAAAGTGGAAGATACCATTATATATACTAATAGCTATACAAGTAGTATGCAATCTAATTCATATTATTCCACTTGGAGTAGGTAGGGAATGGCATTATGCGAGGTTTTGGGAATTGAGATAATTTTTAAAAAAGTTAATTAAGCACCTGGATTGTTTGAGATTTAACAAGGCTGAAACTGGTTCTGCCACAAGGTGTGTTTTCAAAACCCATTTTGGCAAGAACATCGTTGGGTAATTTTTACAACTAAGTCTGATACGAAACTGGAAGTGCATCGTTACGCTTTTTTTAAAAATAGTATTTGTCGAGCGCTTAGTATGTGCCAGGCACCGTACTAAGTTCTGGAGTAGATAAAAGCTCATCAGGTTGGACACAGTCCCAGTCCCAAGTAGGGCTCACAACCTCGATCCCCATTTTACAGATGAGGTCCCTGAGGCCCAGAGCAGTTAAGTGAGTGGCAGAGTCGGCATTAGAACCCAGGTCCTTCTGACTCCTGGGCCTATGCTCAATCCACTCGACCGAGCTAAGGAATGGTCTCTAAGTGTCTTGTGTACGTGCATAAGCGTAAAGGCCGGTACAGGTGAACTCTACATCATGAGTCTTGCAAAGCCAGGAGAATTAAGTCCATTTTACGAACTTGGTTTGGAAGTAAAAAATTAAGCAACGATGGGATCAGCATGGTTCTTCCTTATCTGGGTTTTAGAGACGGAATATAACCACAGAGCTAATAGCGGAATCTTCTTTTTTCCCCCCACCTTACACAAATCCATCACGGTACAGCAGTGACTGGGAATGGCCGCACTGCAATAATATGACAGATGTCTACAGCCTTTAAGCAACTTCTGGACAGGGTCTACGAACTCGGTGGTTTTGTACTCTCCCAAGTACTTAGTTCAGTGCTCTCCACAAGGTGTGTGCTCCATCAACACCACTGATGGATCTTAGAGAGAATCAACCGTTTGCTTTCCTATCATGGGACAGGCAAATAACTGAGGGAGTGAAAGTCAACTGGTTTTCTCCACTTTATTCCCTCCTGCAGACCACCTAGGGTGGGAAAAAACAAAGCCCTCTCAGTAGATGGAGCAGGCTCGAGATTTCCCTCCTTGGTCCCACAAAGAGAAGGTCTCACTTTAGATATCGTTCTGAGATGATCTACTCTTCTGGTTGAGACTTGTACATCAGCCACCTATTTAGGAGTTGATTTTTTTTTTTTCAGGTTAACGTGAACTGATTCACAGATCACGTGGCCAAACGAAATCCCCAAATAGAATCAAATCGGCAAACTCTAAGCATATTCTGCAGGGTTGCCGGTTGATATAAGGATGCTTGAATACTAGCCCCTTCCGACCCAGTGGGGCAGAACAGGATTCAAAAGCCTCAGGTGGAAAAAGCACCGACAGGAACATTCGCCTTTCACTCAATCAGTCGTATTTACTGAGTGCTTACTGTGTGCAGAGCATTTTGGTAAGCACTGAGTAGTAGCTGTAATAATATTATTTTTATAAAGCAAAGTCTTATCAAGGTCGCAACTCCTTCAAGAGGCTTTCCCCAGTTAAGCCTTCTTTCCCCAGCTCCCTCTCTCTTTGCCGTCATCTACGCAGCTGGATCTTGGGCCATTTGGTATTCTCCCCACAGCACTCATGTACATATCTACAAGTTACACGTTGTAAATGATTTTATTTATATTAATGTCTATCTCCCCCTCTAGGCTGTAAGCTCGTCGTGGGCAGGGAACGTGCCTATCAACTCTGAACTGTACTGTCCCAAACGCTCAGTACAGTGCTCTGCACACTGTAAGCGCTCAATAAATGCCATCATTAATAGATTCTGGGTTCTGACTCCATGGCCTATTCCACTCTAGAGTAGAGCAACTCCCCGGAGATTGGCATCCCAAGGATCGACCTGGCCTCTCTGGCTCGACAGATTCTTTTTGACCCGTAAACTTCAAATAAAATCAAAATTAAACATAGCATTACCTTCGTAAGTGTGATAGCTGTAGTAGGCAAAGTGATTCCTTCTCCCTGGGGTTAGAAGCACATGCACAGGACCCAGGTGGAAGGCAGCATCGACAGGACAGATAACCATGCAGATCATGCGGAAGAGGGAAGGAAAAGAAAAGATAGGGAAAGGGTGAAATTGCAGTGAGAGAACGCCCGAAATTCCATCTCAAAGGAAGAAAAGGTGCGTTTTACCACGTCAGCTTTCAAAACTGGGTTGCACAAGACAGTGAAGCTGTCGAGCAAGTGAATGAATCATTTGTTTTTATTACTGTTTTAGAAGCTGACAGGCAAGCTGTTAAAGGAAATATTGAGATGACAGGTCAGTCACCAAGCAAAAGGAAAAAGCGGGTTAGTTCACTTCACACGAGAGCTGCCAACTCAACTCCCAGGCTGTCTGGTGAGTTCCTTCATTGAACAAATAAAGCAAATTCGCCTCAAACAAAGAATGGTTTTATGATCGAGGTTTACGCTCAAAGCACAGAGAGGTACATAATACCTGCCATAAAACCCAGAAATCCTTATTGTAGATACACACAAGAACCTCAGATGAGTTCACTTTGCAACCGACAGACCACATACGGTAATCAAAAGAAACCAGCGGTGACACGAGAACAAAATCAAATGCAGCAGCAGCAGTAGCAGCAGTAGCAGCAGCAGCAGGATTAACAGAATCTAACTTACTTTGACCAAACAGATTATAAAAAAAGGCATTCCTTGCTGGAAGCAACGAGGCAACAAGCTGTTCAGAGAGTAGGATTCCTCCCCTGATAGTCCAGGTCTCCAGAGGTCTGTGTGCGAATTTCCTCCCGAGCTGGTGGCACTCGGAGACGTTTCAGAGGAATCGGAGCGGCAGAGTTGGCTCTGCTGGACAAGTCCCATGAGCCTGAAACTCAAGGAGGTCAGCTTCCAACTAACCTCTTCTCTCCCATCTCAACCTCCAGGGGAAAGCTGAGGAGGGCCTTTGTAACAGGCAACTACATAGTCCTCCATTAATAATAATAATGATAATAATAATAATATTTAAGAGCTTACTATGTGTCGGGCACTGTACTAAGCGTTGGGGTAGATACAGGCAAATCGGGTCCCTGTCCCACGTGGGGCTCAGTCTCAATCCCCATTTTACAGAGGAGGTGAGGCACAGAGAAGTGAAGTGATCTGCCCAAGGTCAAGGATGAATGACGGAGTGGGGTTAGAACCCATAACCTTCTGACTCCCAGACCCGTGCTCTATCGCTATGCTGCTTCCACTGAGATGAACTGAGTTTTTTGGGTTTTTTTACAACATTTAAGTGTTTAGTAGTTGCCTAACGCTGTTCTAAGGGCTCAGGCCAAACAGAATAATAGGAATGAATTACGAATTAAGATTAAATGAAAAATTCAGAAATAAAAATTCACAGCATTAAAATAAATGGCTTTAAGACGCTCATTCAGTTCTCCCCCCTGCTACCTTAGTTCGCTGATCTCCTCCTTCAACCTAGGCCGCAGACCTAGCTTCTCTAATGCCAACCTACTCAACAGTACCTTCATCTCGTCAATCTCGCCTCAGTACCCTGACCCGCAACCTTGCCTGGATTTGGTATCTCCCTTGGCCTCCGACAGACCACCGCTCTCTCCAAATAAAAAAGTCATCCTAAAAATCAGATCGCCTTCAAGATCCGTCCCCAATTAAGCTCTTATTTCATCTGCTAGCTTTCCCTTCTCTAACACTTATGTACTTGAACCTGTTCCCCTTATGTACTAGATATTCTCCCAAACACCCACCCCACAGAATTTTTGTATGTAGTCTTGTATTCTCCCATTTCCTCTCTCGTAATATCCGTCTCCCCTCTAGGGCGTAAAACCTTTGGGGGGCGAGGACTTTTCGTATCACCTCTACTGAACTCTTCTCTCCAAAGTACAGTACACTGCTCACAGTAATCGCTCAATTAATTACCACTGGTTGATTGATTTTGCAAAAGATACTTGGAAGTTGGCAAATCATTTTCTGAAAAATACCCTCCCCCTAATCCAGTAGGTGAATCGGTAAAATGGACTGACTGCCTTCTTGTGTGGAGCACTGCATTAAGTACTTGGGAGAGTTCAAAAGAATCAAGACGAGATAACTGATCTCAAGAAGCTTACAGCCTAATAGAAAATACAGACAAAAATAAATTACAAATAAGGGCAGTACTTCCAAAATATAATAATAATGTTGGTATTTGTTAAGCGCTTACTATGTGCAGAGCACTATTCTAAGCCCTGGGGTAGATACAGGGTAATCAGGTTGTCTCAAGCGAGGCTCACAGTCAATCCCCATTTTACAGATGTGGTAACGGAGGCACAGAGAAGTTAAGTGACTTGCCCACAGTCACACAGCTGACAAGGGGCAGAGCCGGGAGTCGAACTCATGACCTCGGACTCCAAAGCCCAGGCTCTTTTCCACTGAGCCACACAATGTAAAATATACTAATGTAAAATATAATGTCTAATATACATATAATATAAAAAGATAAAAAGTCTGTGATGGGCAGGGAATGTGTCTACCAACTCTGTTATATTGTACTCTCCCAAGCACTTAGTACAGTGCTCTGCACACGGTAAGTACTCAATAAATACAACTGATTGACTAACTGCTACAGATTTTGTGTTAAATGAAGTGTGGAACTGGCAAGGAAAGGCTGAAGTGGAAGCTGTGGGAGATAAAGTGGAGAGATTATAAGTATTGCAGGAAGGCCTCTTGGAAGCACTGTGACCTCAGAAGGCCTTTGAAGACGGGGAGAGCAGGAGACTGTCAGATTTGAAGGAGGACGGAGTTCCAGCTAGGGCGGAAGGTGTGAGCAGTGGCGGAGACACGACAACTGTGCACAGAGATTCGGTGGGTTTGAGAGGAACAAAGCGTGCAAAGTGGGGTGTGGGAGGAGAGCGAGGATAAGTGTGTGTTGGAGGGGGAGGGAGGTTCGGGGTGGGGAGTTGACTGCATGCCTTAAATTCAACAGCCAAGAGTTTCTGCTCTTGGCTGAGAGGGATGGACAACCACTGGAGGCTTTGAGAGAATGGGGAGAGGCGTGCCGCGATCCAAGGAGCGGAGTGCCGCACGCGTGGATTAGAAAATCGCAATCTCACAAGATGCAAACTACTTCCAAAGAGGTTAATGTCAACTGTGAATTATTCAAAGAAGGCTACTGGAAGGAGGGAGGGTTTTAGGAGAGCTGTGAGGATGGGGAAGGCTGTGGTCTGGCAGGTTTGGGGGATGAGGGAGGGGAGGTGGGTGTCCCAGGGCAGGGGCACAGTCTGGGCAAGCGGAATGGAGCAGGGTGGTTGAGAGCGAGCTGAAAAATATGAAAATTAGTATACTAGCAGTTGAATTTGGCAGGAACAAAGAATGGAGGCAGGGGAGTATGTTCAATCAATACTAAATATGGAAATTTCTTAAACACTATGTCCTACGCACTGGGGAAAACATATTAATCAGATCAGACCTAATCCCGTCCCCAACAAGGCTCACAATCTAACAGTTCAGAGAGCTGGATAACACCTCATTTGCAGATGAGGGAACTGAGGCACAGATGGATTACATGACTTGCTTGAGTCTGCCCCCGTAACAAGGAGCAGGATGGTATAGGAGAAAAAGCACGGGCTTGAGAGTCAGAGGACCAGAGTTCTAATCCCAGCTCTGCCACTTGCCTGCTGTGTGATTTTGGGCAAGTCACTTCACTCTTCTGTGCCTCAGTTTCCTTATCTATAATATGGGTTTCAACCCCTGTTCTCCCTTTTAATTTAGATTGTGAGTCCCACGTAGGGCAGGAACTGTATCTGACATGGTGATCTTGTAGCTACCCCAGTGCTTAACACATATTAAGTGCTTTAAAAGTATCACTATTATTATCATGTAAAATTACAGGTCAAATGAGAGAACAGGTGGAGAGCCCTGAAGTCAACAGGGAGGACTTTGTGTTTGATGTTGGAGGGAAAGGGGATCATTTGAGGTTTACTGGCAAGTGGAGAGATATGTGCTGAGTGATGCTTTAAGAAGGTGACCGTAGAGGGGGGTGGTGGGTGAGGGCTAGAGACACAAAGCACATTAAGGAAGCTGAAACAGTAATCTAATCACGATGGATATGTGTATGTGTGCGTATGTGTTTGTTTAAGAGCCAGAGAGAGAGACAGAAAACGCATGACCTATATTTACAATTTGTCATGACAGATTAGCCCTAAGAAATGGACAGGAAATATCCATTGAGAAGCAGCATGGTCTAGTGGATAGAGCACAGGCTTGGGAGTCTGAAGGACCTGGGTTCTAAACTCAGCTCCGCCACCTGTCTGCTGTGTGACCCTGGACAAGCCACTTAACTTCTCTGTGCCTCGGTTACCTCATCTGTAAAATGGGGAATAAAGATTGTGAACCCCATGTGGGATAGCGACTGTGTCCAACCTGATTAACTTGAATCTACCCCAGTACTTAGTACAGTGCCTGGCACATATTAAATGCTTAACAAATACCAGATAAACAAACAAAATAACTCTTCCCCATAGTTAGGACACACCTCCAAACTTGTATATAATTTTACATCACTACTTTGAAGGTCATTCAGAGAAAATGTAACTCAAGTGACATATACCACATTGCCCTATTTTCTTTGTCACTGCTAGAACACTGTTTTGCTCATACACAGAAGTATTATTTTTTAAAATAGTATCTCTTAAGCACTTACTAAGTGCCAGACACTGTTGTAAGCACTGGGTAGATACAAGATAACGAGGTCAGACACAGTCCCTGTCCCACACGGAGCATGCCGCCTTTCCAGCATTTAGTACAGTGCCTGGCACATAGTAAGCACTTAACAGATACCATAATTATTAATTATTAACCCCCATTTTGCAGATGAAGAAGCTGAGGCCCAGAGAAGTTAAAATGACTTGCCTACGGTCACCCAGCAGTCAAGTGGTGGAGCCGGGATTACAACCCACGTCTTTCTGGCTCCAAGGCCACACTTACACGCTTTTGTAACAAATATCCTCCTGAGCCCTCCAGATAAAAAGTCAAAGAAATGATCTTACCAAACAAAAAACACAGAATAATCAACCGAGAGATGTGCTTCTAAATAATGTAAAATTACATTACTCATCAAAGAACTGACCAGAAAACAAGGATGTCGGAAGGGGAAAAAGATAGGAAAGGGGGACGTTACCCCAATTAAAATGCAATTTAAAATTAAAAAGAAACTCAAAATGCTTTGTTCTTGGGGACACAGTACCAAATTAACTTCTTAGGACCACCGCCATGAGCTTAATTCTCATAAATTATTGAAAAGTATGAACAAGGCTATGATATTCTGTATTGCCATAAAATAATCAGAGCAATAGCCAGTCAAATAAGAGAGTGCAGGCATAACCTACTTGAACTTCTAGCTTGCTTCAGGGTAGTCTTAGTAATTATGCTAGCCTCATGGCAAAAGACAGCAAGTAATTAGAATTTACATCATACTAAATTCTGATTTTAAGTTTTCTGACTTTGGCAACGAGTGGCATAGTAAATAATTTGGTTTTGAAAACAGAAGACCAAGAACAAAGCAGATTGAGTAACCTGGCTTTAACTACATAAAGGGTAAATTGTTTAGTTAAACCAGGCAGTTCTTGGATTTATGACACAGTTGATGCCTGAAAACTGGACCCCAAATTACAAATCAACAATTTTCTCTCAGGAGCACTGTTACACATGGCTTGGGAGGACGTGGAGAGGATGAGAGGGTTTCTCCTGCCTGGAACTCCTCCTTCAAATACTAATTGAAGGGGTCCCCATCTTTCAAGCCCTTCTTAAGTCACCCATCTTCCTGGAGACCTTCCCCAATTAATTTTTCTTCTCCTCACAGCCTCCCAACCAATTCCCACCTTAGCATTTCAACATCAATTACACTCACAAGGCACTTGCAACCGCTTCCATACAGACTGATTTACATACCCTATTTAAACATTTACTCATCTCCCCCTCCACTTTTCTTATCTCTTCTACCAGATGATTATTTTGTGCTCACCTTCCCTGTTAAAGCTGTAAGCTCTCTGAGGGCAGAAATTGTGCCTACTAAGTAGTACAGTTATCCACACAAGGCAAGAGCTCAAAAAAAACTATCGACCAACCCGATTCCACCTGGCGATCAGGTAATTTCTCTCCCCGGCTTCCCCTCGTGCGTCCCCTCCTCGCCCCGGCCCTCTTGAACCTTTTCTACCCCATTCCCAATTATGGCTATCAAAGTTTTCGCCCCACGTCCTGTCAGCGTCCGTGTGCCCGCCCATGGACGCTCAGGGCAAGTACCTCAAAAGAGGCCAGTTTGGGTCGAAGCTGAGGAGATATAAAGTTTGAAATTGGACATAAAAATAACCATTCTAATGGCACAGGGCAGGGGCGGGGTGGAGTAGCAAAACCCTATTTCTTGAATTTGGATGTCTTCTATGCCACTGAAAAAAAAAATGATCACTTACAAATGAAAATAAAAGAAATTCCAGGCATTTCTAATACCGTTAGTAAATTTGCTTTAAATGAGGAGAAGTCTATTTAGCTTGATTTACTTCTCTAAATACTTTCCAGTCATTTCTGAGAACTAGATCATTTTTAGTCAGTTTGTTCTGGACAAAAAAAAGTCAAAACAAAACTGTAGGGAGCCATAATGTGGCTATTAGGCCCCAACTCTTGCAAATATTAATTTTTCCATACAGCTCATCTTAAGTAAAAAAATATTTTCATTATTTATTATTTATAAAACAGAAAAATGTGTTCTTTCTACAAAACGCTGACCAAATCTCAAACTTTAGTGTTTTGTTTTGTTTTTTTAACAAATGACATATCACACTAAATCACACTCTTGCATACTTTAAGCACCTCCTTGTCAGCAGTGTAACCTTCGAGTTCTGACCTCTCAATTAAATATATAACTATCAAGTCAATAGAAAGTCTATAGAAAGAAAAGTCCACGGTACAAATGCAGCTCTCATGTACCATGCTATTTATAATGTATAAGTTGATCTGAACCGCCCCTCTTACCTGGGCTTAATTCTACTAAATAAGGTAGTTTCTCCGGAGGAAGCGAAGAACCATAAGGAGATCCATCAGCCCTTTCTTTCCCCTTTAGTGGTTTTCCATCGGATTGTTTCTTCGATTTCTTTGGGACGTAATCGGGTGGGCGCCTCTTCAACTGGAAAACTAAAATTCCTGAAAACAAACCATCGTAAGTGATCTCTAAGGCGAAAATCAAAATGGATGTTCAAAATTACCGTGGAAGAGGATGAACTGCTGGAAAGCGGAGAACTGCGGTTTATCGCCGGGACACTGATTATCACGGCTTTCAAATGCACTTAAAATATCCCCTGTGGAATAGGCTGGAAATTTGGATAACATTTACTATTTGCCAGTGACAGTTATGAGAGAACAATAATAAAATATTTACAATCAGAACATTAGTAAGATCTGATTAGAAGCTCTTTTAGAGCTTGGACCGTATTTTCTTTTAATAGCGGTTAAGCGCTTGGTCTATATCCCACATGGGTCTCACAGTCTTAACTCCCATTTTACAGATGAGATAACTGAGGCCCAAAGAAGTCTCTCGTCCAAGTCACAAGTGCCCAACTGCCCAAGCAGACAAGTGGCAGAGCCAGGATTAGAACACAAGTCCTTCTGACTCCCAGGCCCCAGCACGGTATAGTGGCTTGCGTACAGGCCTGGGAGTCAGAAGGTCATGGGTTCTAATCCTGGCTCCGCTATTTGTCTGCTGTGTGACCTTAGGCAAGTCACTTCACTTTCCTGGGCTTCAGTTACCTCATCTGTAAAATAGGGCTCTGAGCTCTGTAAGGGACAGGGACTATGTCCAACCGGATTTGCTTGTATCCATCCCACAGCTTCGTACTGTGCCTGGCACAAAGTAAGCACTTAACAAATACCATAAATTATTATTATTCTATCCAGTGCTCTCCCAATTGCTTAGTAGAAGGCATTGTGCCCAGTGGGTGCTCAGTTAGTATTCTGATTGAAGCCATTAGCGACACAAGAACGTAAGCAAGGCATATGGGCTCAGAATAATGGTTACAAGACTCAGTTTCCAAAGGGGAATTAAAGACCTTAGAACAACAGTGTGTGAGGGCTACCCTCCTCAATTGCCCCCCTTGATATCAAACATCAAGGGCATCACCATCTTAATCTTCTCATTTGGTCAAACGCTTCTTTAATCTGTTTTTCTTCCCACACCCTTTCTGTGATGGACCGAGTGTAAGCTCCACGTGGGCAGAGAACGTGTCACTTTGTTATTTTATACTTCCCAAATGCTTAGTACATTGCACGGCCCCAAATCGGAGCTCAACACATGTTACGATTATTTACTCTCACCAATCGCTACTTGAAAATGTGTTTCCTTCTGCCTGTCCTGTGCCTGTTTTCCAGATTCGGTGGCTGTTCCCTGGCCATGAGATTTGGGGAGCAATAATAATAATGATAATAATAATCATCATCATCATAAGAATGGCATTTGTTAAGCATTTACTATGTGCCAGGTATTGTCCTAAGCGCTGGGGCAGACAAAAGCAAATCGGGTTGGACACAATCCCTTGTCCCATACGGGGCTCAGAGTCTTAATCCTCATTTTACAGATGAGGGAACTGAGACTCAGAGAAGTGAAAGGACTTGCCCCAGGACACACAGCAGACAAGCAGCGGAGGTGGGATTAGAACCCATGACCTTCTAACTCCCAGGCCGGTGCTCTATCCACTACACCATGCTGCTTCTTCACACTGATCAGATCCCTGGTGTCCATTTCAACCATGTCCCCTCTCAGCCTTTGCCTGAAAACGTTGGATCGGGGATCCTGGCTTGGCTACTCCCACCAAATACTATTTTTAATTAAAAACCCAGCTCTCTAAAAATAGCACGGGAATTAATTTAAACAACTCTTCAATGTACCTCCCGAATTCCAACTACTTAGACATTTTTCCTGCAGGGTTCACTCTGCAAGGACCCAGGCACAGCCCGCTGGAGGATACACGATTTTACCCCTGGATGGGGAAAGGGTAAAGCAAATCGGGACAGGGACACACGCGCCCCTGGCCATCGCTAATAGGGCCGGTTCCCTTTGTCGACGGGCGGTACGTGGGTGCGGCCGAGTCTACAGACGAGACCAGGCCGTGCATGGTGGGCGGGGCACAAGAGGAAGGGCCCCGAATTTCTGGTTTGCTATCAGAGGCTTCATCGGCCTGTCTGGTTCACCCAAAATAACGTGGAATTAGAAGCGACTTCTACAGACTGACAGATTCTCCGGGAACAAGACTTTTTACCGCTCTTACAAAAGAGTGGCTAATCCAAATCTGATGGGACACCCATTTTTGCAGGTTCATATCTCCACTGGCTCTCCGGGCAGAGAAGACAAATACAACTTCGGGAGTTCCAATCAATCAATCAATCAATCAATCAATCGCATTTATTAAGCACTCAGTGTGCAGAGCACTGCACTATCAAGTGCTTGGGAGAGGAGTTTACAATCTTGCAAGGAGTTATTGGTCTAGCTCCAGCCTACGCATACTTCGAGTAAAACTGAATGAAATACTTTGCATAGTCTGTGTCTGTGCCGGCCATCACACAGCACCAGTTGCAAATCAACGCTATAACCTTGCTTTCTCCCTCTCAATTACTTGTCGCTCTCTCAAAAGCACGAGGGGAAACTATTAGCCCCAGGGATCCGCCACGGGAGAACGTGAAGCAGCATCAGTTATCCTAAATGACGAGAGAGGAAAATTGTCCACTTGAGAGATCTTCAAGGTAAGAGGCACTAGAGCTTAACCAAGAAAGCCACTGCTCTTTCAGGCCTTGCCGCCTTTCCCCACTTGCTTGCCCTTCTGGGTTGATGGGAAGGTAAATCAGGGCACATATCTCAGGTTGGCCAACGAGGAAGAGGTTGGATGATGGGGACTGGTTGAGAAAGCGGCATGTGGGGTCTGATAATAATAACAATAATGGTATTTGTTGAGTGCTTACTACGTGCCAAGCACTGTTGCAAGGGCTGGAGTAGACACAGGGTAATCAGGTTGTCCCATGAGGACTCACAGTCTTCACCCCCATTTTACAGATGAGGAGACTGAGGCACAGAGAAGTTAAGCGACTTGCCCAAAGCCACACAGCTGACAAGTGGCAGAGCGGGGATTAGAACCCACGACCTCTGACTCCCAAGCCCGTGCTCTTTCCATTAAGCCATGCTGCTTCTCGCTGCTCCTCATGAGACGCTATCTGATGATCTGTGAAGTGTCATCAATGGAATGATTGGAAGACCCTGATTTAAGTGCAGTCCTTCATGGGAAAGGAGAAATTTAATAAGGCGAGGACCCCGTTCAAATGACTGAATTGAACAGTAGATGGCAAAAACCACACCAATGTCACCTTTGTCAGTTGGCCAATCCCTGAAGATCTGAAGAGGGCATTCGTCATCTTCAAGAGTAATCTCCTTAGCACCTTTTTCATCAGAATGTTGAGCTCCAGGAGGCAGCATTACCTAAGGGAGGGAAAAATAACTATGAAAACTTGCAAATATACTAGGTGACATCTTCAGAAAGAACTGAGAATTTATATCCTTGCTTCCTTAGAATTTCTATTTTGCTCCTTCCATTCTATCAGTCAAAGGTATTTATTGAGCACTTACTATGTGCCCAGAGTATTGTGCTAAGCATTGGGAAAGTACAATGCAAGAGAATTAACAGATACGCTCCCTGTCCAGACCAAGCTTACAGTTTAGACTGCTTTCACTAGAGTCTCTTTTTGGCTAAATTTAACTGCCTCTTCCTAATCCTAATTTTTCTTGAACTTCCAATGACCTTTGAACACGTGGATCCGTCTCAGGACACCTGGTTGGCTCTTCTCCACTTTATCCATCCACCAGGGGGGCCTGATCTTGTGACCTTACTCAACTCATCTGCATAATAATAATAATGCTAGTATTTAAGTCCTTACTAAGTGCCGAGCACTGTTCTGAGCACTGTTCTAAGCACTGGGGTAGGTACAAGGGTATCAGGTTGTCCGACGTGGGGCTCCCAGTCTTAATCCCCATTTTACAGATGAGGTAACTGAGGCACAGAGAAGTCAAGTGACTTGCCCAAAGTCACACAGCCGATCAGTGGCAGAGCCGGGATTAGAACCCGGCTTTGAGCTTAAAGGACTCAAATCACCTTCTCTCTCTACATTTCTTGCAAACCTGACATCTGGTGATCTCTAACCATTGATTTTCACCTGCTTTCTGAATGTTGCAATGAATTCTGCTACACCGTACTTTCCCAAGTCCTTAATAGGGTGCTCTGTACCTAGTAAGGGCTCAATAAATGCCACTGATTGATTCATCTTTCCTCCTGAACTCTCGTCTCCAGAATATTCACGTTCCAGTTAAAAACATCACGACTCTTCCTTATCCGCGACCAGAGTCAACGGCCAGACGCAACCCAACTGATTGACTTCAGCGTAGCATAAGTTTTTCCCCAAAAGACTGCCCCGTTGGCTGCGGGAGCTAGTTGTCTCTGATCCTGCTTTAGATGCAACCAGCAATCAATCAATGGTATGTAATAACAACAATAAAAATAATAGTGGCATTTGTTTAGCACTTACTACATGCCAGGTATTGTATTCATTCATTTATTCATTCAGTCGTATTTATACTGTGTGCACAGCACTGTACTAAGCGCTTGGAAAGTACAATTTGGCAATAGAGACAATCCCTACCCAACAACAGGCTCACAGTCTAAGAAGGGAGGCCGACATCAAAACAAAACAAAATAGTTGACAGACTTGTACTAAGCGTCGGGAGGGATACAAGCAAATCGGGTTAGAAATAGTCCCTGTCCCGCGTGGGGCTCACAGTGTCAATCCCCATTTTACAGATGAGGTAACCAAGGCATAGAGAAGTGAAGTAACTTGCCCAACGTCAAGACAAGAGGTGGAGTCAAGATTAAAACCCATGACCTTCCGACTCTTAGGCCCAGACTCTAGGCACTATGCCATGCTGCTTACCGGGCGCTTACTGTGTGCAGAGCACTACTTAAATGCTTAGGAGAGGACAACAGTGTCGGTAGATATTGGCAGGTCCTGCCCATATGGAGTTTACAGTCTAATGGGCAAACTAGCACAGGTTGGTAGCATACTCAGTGTCAGTGATGAGCCTTAGAAAGTAGAATGGATTCTTCCCCTCTGAAAACTTGCTCCAACCCTTGTCTGTTGTCTGTGGAAGCAAGTTTGGGCAACGTGACATGCTCACACTTGTGAAGAAGTGTTTCCGTGTCCTGAATTTACTTCATTCAAGTTGCAATTGGTTCCACCCAGAGCGGACAGGGGTCTCTTGACAACGCATTCTCCCTGACACCCTTCATGGTTTGTAAACCAAAGGCACCCCAATTTTTAAACTAATCATAAACAGGCTGCTCCATTCCTAAGAAAACTTTGGCTACTTTTCTATGTGCCTCTTCTTGCTTAAATGAAGTGACCAAACACATAGACAAGTCTCAGTTCTGGGTCCCCTTCTATTCTCCATCTACACCCTCTCCCTGGGACAACGCATTTGCTCCCGTGACTTCAATTACCATCTCTATGCGGATGATTCCCAAATCTACATCTCCAGCCCTGATCACTCTCCTTCTCTAAAGCTGTATTTCCTCCTGCCTTCAGGATATCTCTACTTGGATGTCCCATCGACACCTCAAACTGCACATGTCCGAAACAGAACTCCTCCTCTTCCCACCAAACCCTATCTTCCCCTTGACATTCCCATCACTGTAAACAACATCAACCTCCCTCTCTCACAAGCCCGTAAACTTGGCGTTATCTTTGACTCATCTCTCTCATTCAACCTGTCTCCAAATCCTATCGGTACAACTTTCGCAACGTCGCTAAAATCCGCCCTTTCCTCTCCAACCAACAGCTACCGTGTTAATACAGGCACTTTATCCTAGCCCACCTGGATTACTGCATCAATCTCCTTGCTGACCTCACTGCCTCCTGTCTCACCCCACTCCAGTCCATATTTGACTCTGCTGCCCGGATCATTATTCTACAACACCGTTCAGTCCCCACACCTTAAAAACCTCCCACTCTAGCCCATCCACCTCCACATTAAATGGAAACTCCTTACCGTCAGCTTTAAAGGACTCCATCACCTTGCCCCCTCTTACCTTACCTCGCTGCTTTCCTACTACAACCCAGACCACATACTTTGCTTCTCTAATGCCAACCTCCTCACTGTACCTCGATCTCATCTATCTCGCCACTGACCTCTCACCTATGGCCTACCTCTGGCCTGGCATGCCCTCCCTCTTCATATCTGACAGACTTTCCCTCTCCTTACCTTCAAAACCTTATGGGAGGCACATCTCTCCTCCACGAGGTCTTCCCCGACTAAGCCCACATTTCCTCTTCTCCTTCCCCTTCTGCGTTGCCCACCCTTTAATTCATCGCTCCCGCAGACTCACTTATGTACATATCCATAATTTATTTATTATCTGTCTCCTCCTCTCGACTGTAAGCTCGTGGTGGGCAGGGAATGAATCTACCGACTCTGTTACCCTGGACTTTCAAGCACTTAGTAGAGTACTCTGACCAGAGAGTAAGGGCTCAGTAAATACGAATGATTGACTGAACGACTGGACAGAGTAGGGTTCATTCATTCAATAGTATTTATTGAGCGCTTACTATGTGCAGACCACTGTGCGAAGCGCTTGGAACGTACAATTCGGCAACAGATAGAGACAATCCCTGTCCAATGGCGGGCTCACAGTCTTCTATGCTAGAATCACGCTTTTGGTTCGATTTTCCATTCCTTTCTGAGGAGACGCGGCACTTCCTGAGCCTTGTTGGCTGCCACCACGCCCTGGATCAAAAATTGATTCATTCAATCATATTTACTGAGGACGCACTGTGTGCCAAACACTGTTCAAAGTACTTGGGAGAGTACAATACAACAATAAACGGACACATTCCCTGCTCATGTGGTGCGGAATGGCCAACAATGACCCTAATTTCATCAAGTTGCACTGGCAATTATTTTTCTGTAGATAGATTGCGCTTGTTTATTCTAAGGTCCCTTTCCTGCCCTGAATTTGACCTGATGAGGTTTTCCAGTCGTTTTTCCCTTTTAGCCCTGCATTCCATCATCTGAAAAAAAAAACGCCCAATTAGGAAATTCAGCGGGGGACTCCTTCCTCCAGAGCATCGGGGACTGTTAAATAAAATCCATCCCAGCACCAATCCCTCTGGGACCCAATTACTTAGCATTTTCTGTCCTGAAAAGCGGCTAATCATTCTAATCCTTCACTTCCAATTTCATAAGCTGTTTTCTATCCATGCACTTAGCAAATCCTTGTGTCTATTTTAAGTTATTTTCTTCATTTTCATTTGGTGGCTAGGCTAGACCATGGGTTTTTGAGTTGACAAGGGGATCTCTTAGGTGTCTGAATAACTGGGTTTTCATCAAAGAGAGGGAAAATGAGAAGCAGCTGAAAAATGGCTCATGGCCATTACAAGTCTGCAGAGACGTTGCCATTTAGGATACCCATGTAATTCTTGAAACGAGCGGGCATCTTCTAAGCCCTTTTCTGAAGACACAAGGTCCGTTCCAGCTTTCCAACTTGCTGAGACCTAAAGGGGTCGTGTCATAATGGGGCAGCCATGACTGCAATGTGCTATCCCAAGCCACTCTTTACTCTTCCCCTGGGGCAGATGGGGGCAAAATGGTGACCTCCTGCCCAGATATATAAAATCTGGGGAATTGGTAAATTCCCCACCTCAAGCTTCTTCTGTCCCTGATGGGCAGACATGGCAGAGGCTTGCCATTCCCTGCTGGAAAATGGACCAGGATGCTCCCATGTAAAGAACTAGATCAGTGGGGAAAGGAAAGGGAAAATTCTCCCTTTGAAGGTGCCACATTAATCAGGATTTGTTGCGGGGTCTATACAGGTTGGGTGGTGGGCATAATTGTTTTTTTCTCTCTCTCTCCCCCTGAGGGCCAGGGTCATGCCGTAGTTGATAGAACACGGTCTCGGGAGTCAGAAGGTCACGGGTTCTAATCCCAGCTCCGTTATTTGTCTTCTGTGTGACCTTGGGCGAGTCACAACTTCTCTGTGCCTCAGTTACCTCATCTGTAAAATGGGGATTAAGACTGTATGCCCCACGTGAGACAACTTGATTCTCCTGTGTCTACCCCAGCGCTTAGAACAGTGCTCTGCACATAGTAAGCGCTTAACAAATACCAACATTATCATTATTATTATTAGTTACCGCTAATAATTAAGATGTGATTTAAGATGTAAGATCCCATGTGGGACAGGCACTGTGTCCAACCTGATTTGCTTGTTTCCACCCCTGTGCTTAGTAGAGTGCCTGGTACATAGTGAGTACTTAACGAATAGTAATAATAATAATAATAATGTTGGTATTTGTTAAGCGCTTACTATGGGCAGAGCACTGTTCTAAGCGCTGGGGTAGATACAGGGTAATCAGGTTGTCCCACGTGGGGCTCACGGTCTTAATCCCCATTTTACAGATGAGGTAACTGAGGCACAGAGAAGCGAAGTGACCTGCCCACAGTCACACAGCTGACAAGTGGCAGAGCCGGGAGTCGAACTCATGACCTCTGACTCCGAAGCCCAGGCTCTTTTCACTGAGCCACGCTGCTAATAACTTTAATAATAATAATTGTTATTATTATTAAAACTTGCTGTTCTAATAGTTGAATATCTACCTGGAAATGGTCTTCTCGCCTCAACAGAAGGAATAAATGTGGAAGGGCTGACACCAAAACAGGAGATTCTCCAAGCAGGAGTGGAAGTACTCGAACAAAAAGAGATGCATCATTTCAGCCAGCCTAGGGAATTCTCTATATCAGAATTGGATTTTAGGCTCAATCCACGTCATGATCTGTCAGGATATCTACTGGTCTCCTGCTCTAGACTGTGAGCTTGCTGTGGACAAGGAGTGGGTCTATTTATTGTTATCCTGAACTCTCCCAAGCACTCAAAACAGTGCTTAGCACACAGTAAGCACTCAATAAATACAGCTGAATGAATGAATGAAAAACAAAGGAATCCTTATATGTATATATGTACATATATGTGGGGGAGGGAGGGCGGTGTGTGTGTGAGTAGATATATGGACATAAGTGTAAATATATATGTATATATGTGAATATATATATATATATATATATATATATATATATATATATATATATATATGTTCCTGTGCATATTCCCTCCTCTCCCACACATACAGAGGCAATTATTTATGGGTTTATGATGTGCTTAGGACTCCTGAATGAAAGCCAATACATTCAATTTGTGATTTTTCCAGGCTAATGGAGAAGGGTAGGGCATCAAAACATGAAACTGAGACACTGAAAACATCTCATTCTACTGTTAATTCCAACTGTTGATTACTAAATTGACTAGGCTGAATTTCATCTCCTCTCCCAAGCTCTTCCCCTTCCTGGGAGGATGGAATATGAAATTGTTAAAAGGAATGAAACAGAAATAAAAGGGAGACTGTGCTAATCCAAATCGAACACTGCATTAGTGACCACATCCAAACTTCACCCAGGTGAGCCAGCCACCCAACCCCACAGAACTTATGCACATATCTGTAAATTATTTATTGATATTATTGTCTCCTCTAGGTTGCAAGCTCATTGTGTGAAGGGAATGAGTCTGTTGTATTTGCCCAAGCGCTTGGTACAATGCTTTGCAAACAGTAAGTGCTCAATAAATACGACTGAATGAATGAAAAGTGAGGTCATTTTCATGTCTCTGGATGATTCCATTTTTAAATGGGTTCATTCATCCATTCATTCATTCAATAGGATTCACTGAGTGCTTACTATTCATTCAATAGTATTTATTGAGCGCTTACTATGTGCAGAGCACTGTACTAAGCTCTTGGAATGAACAAGTCGGCAACAGATAGAGACAGTCCTTGCCCATTGACGGGTTTACAGTCTAATTGGGGGAGACAGACAGACAAGAACAAGAGCAATAAATAGAATCAAGGGGATGAACATCTCATTAAAACAATAGCAAATAAACAGAATCAAGGTGATGTACATCTCATTAACAAAATAAATAAGTAATGAAAATATATACAGTTGAGGGGACGAGTACAGTGCTAAGGGGAGGGGAAGGGAGAGGGGGAGGAGCAGAGGGAAAGGGGGGAAAAGAGGGCTTAGCTGAGGGGAGGTGAAGGGGGGTAGAGAGGGAGCAGAGGGAAGAGGGGAAAGGGGGAGCTCAGTCTGGGAGGGCCTCTTGGAGGAGGTGAGCTCTACGTAGGGTTTTGAAGAGGGGAAGAGAATTAGTTTGGCGGAGGTGAGGAGGGAGGGCGTTCCAGGACCGCGGGAGGACGTGGCCCGGGGTCAACGGCGGGATAGGCGAGAACGGGGGACGGTGAGGAGGTGGGCGGCAGAGGAGCGGAGCGTGCGGGGTGGGCGGTAGAAAGAGAGAAGGGAGGAGAGGTAGGAGGGGGCACGGTGATGGAGAGCCTTGAAGCCTAGAGTGAGAAGTTTTTGTTTCGTGCGGAGGTTATACTCCGGGTTATACTCATGGGGTCTGCTTTGTTAGGAAACACCGTGTCTTTTTCAATACTCTTGATCCCTGCTGGAAGAAGAGAAACTTTTGTCCTACCCCATCATCCTTAATGGAAACTGGTTTAAGCCCATCTATTCCTGGGATGACGGTGCCCACAAGCCCAAAGGAGTGTATCTACTATTTTAAAGCTAGATTCAAATCTTGCGGGGGTTTATTTATAGAATATTATTCAGAAGACCCAGTGCTTCGAGGCGCTACATTAGCAGCTTCCATTTTACTATTCAATCAATCGATCGCACTTCTTGAACACTTACCATGTGCGGAGCACTGTATTAAGCACTTGGGAGAGTACAATGTAACTGAGTAGGTAGATGTGCTCCCTGCCCACAAGAAGCTTACGGTGTGACATCCTAATTTGTGTCCTTCGCTCTTTCCAGGCAAACCTAGCCCTTGTTCTTTACTTTCCTGCCTCCCACGCCCTGTCTGGAACGCTGTTCCTCATGGCCGTGCCAAAAAATACCTAAAAAGGGGAGAAGAAATCTCCTCATCCCCTCACCTTCTGCCTCAACCTTCATGTATTTACCAATTTGTTTATTCATCACTAAAATCTATTCATCAATTTGTTTCTCCATTTAGGGCATGAATTCTCCATTTAGAGCATGGGAGGGATCACGGCTTTGATATGTTTTATACATTCACAAGTCTCTAGTACAGGTCTCTGTGTTTTGATGTAAATGAATATAAATATGAAAACATGGCTCTTAATAACAGAATATTTTGCCTAATATTTAATGATGGTTATGCAGTTTAAAGAAATAAACAGAAACATGCAACAACTAAAAACAGATGCAGACAACGTGGGGACTAATGAGACAATCTTACATGGTCAATAAAGCTATCGTTCGGGTTTTCCTTTTCTAAATCATACTTTTCTAGAGCTATAAAAATAAAGAAGTTTAATCTTGACATGAATGTGCCAACTACACAATTCACCCGAGGTGAATGGGTGCTGAATGACTTTCGCAACACCGAAATGGCAGAACTCTTTTCAAATGGGTAATGTTGGCTGATCTTAAGGAGAGTTGAATCCTACGGAAAAGGCCCAGGCGGATGGGTTACGTTGACTTTGTACAAAAGGCTGCAAATAACTCAACAGGCGCTGTGGGTTGTCGGGCGCAAGAAGCACCACTACGCAAATGAAAATAGGTCTCAATGCGTCACGCACAATGGAAGGCAGATGTATCCAAAATTAAGCATTTATTCTGGGCATTTGAGTGTTTCATATGAAAATTCAAAACACACACACACTCAGGGCTCTTCATTTTATCTACCTCAGTGCACGGTTTTGAAAGGCAACTGAATAGCTAAAGTAAATGCCAACCATCTAAATCATCAGATCATATCAATTACTGCCGACAAGTCTCATTTTCCAGAATTATACCATCGGCTTTTTCATTACTATATAATGTCATGTTTTACTCATTTTATCTCACACTACTGACATTTCAAGTGTGAGGGTAAGTGATATTGATGCAAGAAGAACTCATTTTTCAATACTCAACAGCTCCGGAGAATAAGTCAAAAATCTTCCTTTGATTCATTAGGTCTGTGACCTTTACTGGGATTATAATTCAGTATGGAGAGACAACTAAATTTCATGGGACAATACAGCCTCAGTTCTTTCAGCGTAACCTTCTACTACAATGCTTTACTAACGAAGAAGATTCAAGTACACACTCTGCCTGCATCATAAATAAGTCTCCACAGTGTGCATCTCCACTTCTTAGATAGGAAGACATCTAAAATGATGATCATAATGCCACTGGAAAGCTTCGGCTTTTATCATATTTGTTTTAATATAATTTGAGATATGAGCAGGCCTGTTAAGGGCAATCAATATTTCATTAATGCTCACACCATATGGCTTAGAAGCAGCATGGCCTAGGGGATAAGAGCACGGGCCTGGGAGTCAGAAGGACCTGGGTTCTAATCTCGGCTCCGCCACTTGTCTCCTGTGTGACCTTGGGCACGTCACTTCCTGAGCCTCAGTTCCCTCATCTGTAAAATGGGGATTAGGACTGTGAGTTCCCTATAGGACAAGGACTGTGTCTAATCTGATTTGCTTGTATCGACCCAGCATTTAGTACAGTACCTAACATACAGTAAGTGCGTAACAAATACCAATATTATTATTACTGTTATTATTACTAATCCCTACTGATAAAAAAGGAAACATCGTTTGTCATTTCATTATCTTTGGCAATGTGAGAGGGTAATGAAAAAAATTTGAAATTGCGTGAAAACATCATGGGAAAGAGCACGGCCTGGGCGTCAGAGGACCAGGGTTCTAATCCCCAAATATATGTCAGAAGCAGCGTGGCCTATAGGGAAGAGCATAGGCCTGGGAGTCACAGGACATGGGTTCTAATCCTGTCCCCGCCACTTGTTTGCTGTGTGATCTGCTGTGTAGTCTTGGGCACATCATTTAATTTTTCTGTGCCTCAGTCCTCTCATCTGTAAAGTGGGGATTTAATACCTATACTTCCTCTCCCTTAGTCTATGAGCCCTGTGTAAGACAGGGACTGTTTGATCTGACTGCCTGATTGGCTCAGTACAGTGCCTGGCACAGAGTGAATGCTTAGCAAATTCCCCCTTGTCTTCACTGCCACCGTCCTCTCCTGTTTTTCCTATCTCTCTGACCCCTCCCTTCTCAGTCTCTTTGACAGATGCCTCCTCTGCCTCCCACCCACTAACTCTGGGAGACTCTCACGGCTCAGTTTTAGGTCCTGTCTACTTGTTCTGTTTTGTTGTCTGTCTCCCCTCTTCTAGACTGTGAGCCCGTTGTAGGGTAGGGATCGTCTCTATTTGCTGCCGCACTGTGCTTTCCAAGCCAGCCCTTAGTACAGTGCTCTGCACACAGACACATTCAGTAAACACGATTAAATGAAAAAAAAAAACCAACTGAATGAATCCCCATCTACACCCACTCCCTTGGAGAATTCATTCATTCACTCCCACATCTTCAACAACCAACTCTTTGCAGATAATTCCCATATCTACATCTCCAGCTCTGACGTCTCTCCTTTGCAACCTTACATCTCCTCTTGCTTCAGGACACTTCTACTTGAGTGTCCTGGAGACACCGCAAACCTAACATATCCAAAATAGAACTCTTCATTTTCCCATCCAAAGAATCATCTCCCCATGACCTTCCCATCATTGTAGAAAACACGACTATCCTCCCTATCTTAAAACCCATAGCCTTGGCATTATCCTCAACTCATCCATCTCAAACTGCTTATTCGGCCTGTCACTATACCCTGTTGTTTTTCCCTTCACAACATCTCTAGAATCCACCCCTTCGTCTGCATCCAAACTGCTACCATGCAGGTCCAAGCACTAATAGTGATAATAACAAAAATAATAACAAAAACAGTAGTGGTATTTGTTAAATGCTTACTATGAGCCAAGCACTGCTCTAAGCGCTGGGGCAGATACAAGCTAATCGGGTTGGACACAGTCCCTGCCCCACAAGGGGCTCACAGTCTTAATCCCCATTTTACAGATGAAATAAATGAGGTAAAGAGAAGTGAATTGGCTTGCCCAAGGTCACATGGCAGACAAGTGGTAGAACCACAATTAGAACCCACGATCTCTGAGTCCCAGGCCCATGCTCGATCCAACAGACCTCACTACTTCCATTATTTATCACTTATCATAACCCACCTTGACTATTCAATCACCTTCCCTGCGGAACTCCCTGCCTCCTGTCTTTCCCCACTCCAGGTCACATCTCACTCTGCTGTCCGGATCATTTTTCTACAAAAAGGTTCAGTTCACGGCTTCCCGCTCCTCAAGAACCTTCAATGGCTGTCCATCCATTTCCACCCACGTCCCTCCTGGAACCCCCGCCCTCCTCAAATCCGAAGGACGATTACTCTCTCCACCTTCAAAGCCTTGCGGGCACATCTCCAAGAGGTCTTCCCTGACTGAGCCCCCATTTTCTCTTCTCCTACACCCTGCCGCATCGCCTCGACTGGCTCCCTTCGTTCACCTTCTTTCTGGCACCACAGCATTTGTGTACGTATCTGTAAATTTATGTTAATGTGTGCCCCCACCCCCATAGATTACTGTAACCTTATTAAGGGCAGGGAATATGTCTGTTTATTTTCGTTTTATGTACTCTTCCAAGCACTTAGTACAGTGGTCAGCACACAGTAAGCGCTCAAGAAATACGACTGAATGAATAAATGAATGAAACAGAATCTCCTTACCATCAATCAGCTCTCCCTTCCTATCTTACCTCCTACTATCACCCAACCCACAGACTTGATTCCTTTACCGCCCACTTACTCACTGTACCTCAAACTCATCTAGCTCACCGCTGGCTCCTTGCCCACAGCCTCCCTCTGCCCTGAAATTCCCTCCCCGTGTATATCTGACAGACCATCATTTTCCCCATCTTCAAAATTCTACTAAAATAATATCTCTTCCAAGAGGTCTTCTCTGACTAACCTCTCAATTCCCCTATTTACCCTCCTTTCTCAATTACCTTACACACTTGGGTCTGTACTTCCTAAGAACTTTGATTTTCAACCCACAGCACATATGTACATCTATATCTATATCTATATCTATATCTATATATATATATATTTGAAGTCTGTCTTCCCCCACAGACCCTAAGCTCGTTTTGAACAGGGATGGTGCTCACCTACTCTACTGTCCTCCCCCAAGCGCTTAGTACAGTGCTCTGCATATGGAAAACACTCCATATTAAGGGTTGTTATTACACACACTCTCTTCTGAGCTCTAATTCCTTTCAATATACTTTTGAAAACCAAGTAAAATGCTCCTGTTCCAAAATAAACTTCTCTTTAATTTAATCCAGGTTTAGGCGGGGGTGTTAGAAAAACCACTTACCCGGGCAATACAGTAATCTCTGGGGTTTTCCTTTTCCAAGCCATACTTTTCCAAAGCTTCTGCAACAGCAAAGTCTGTGGTGTCCGTAGTAGACAGGAGGATTGTCTTGTAGGGGATATTTGGTTTTAAACTGTCTGCGTAAATTCTCAGTGTTCCGCCTGAAAAAACAGAAAACTTCGGTGTACGTAACACATCATTTTATGTTATCAGACACAGACGAGGGGCTGTCAGGCATAGAAAATTCCCTTGCCATCTTTGAAAACATGAAGCCGAGAGAGATTGAAGCCCCTACCAGAATCGGGACGCCCATCTGAGCTTCGGAACTCCTGCATCCTTTTCTCCAGTTTCTGCTGCCTCCGCCGCTTCATGACCACCTCCGGATTGGATATTGTGCGGGTAAAACTGGTTTCGGGCATATCTTTGTATACCTCGGCGGCAAGGCGGGAGTTCTCGCTGCCAAAAGGAATGAAACCAAATGCCATCACCGCCGAACGAGATGGAAAGTGTATTTTAAAACGCTGGATGTACAGCCAAGAGGTTATTTAAAAGTAACGGGGCAAAGTTCTTTTTGACAACTTAATTTAGTGAATTAAACCATGGTTTGTAGGACATGTGCTTCAAATGAAAGGATAATGTGCAATAACTAAAATGTAAAATAAATGCTTAGAGTTGTGAAGGGCAAAAATCACAGAGTTCAAATGCTCCTGTCCTTTTCTGGGTCCATTCTATTCTCCATCTATACCCGCTGACTCCCTCGGAGAACTCATTAGCTTCCATGGGTTCAACTACCATCTCGGGAGAGATGATTCCCATATCTACCTCTCCAGCCCTGACCTCTCTCCCTCTCTCCAGCCCTGCATTTCCTCCTCCGTTCAGGACATCTCTACTTGGATGTCACACTGACACTTCCAACTTATCATGTCCAAAACAGAACTCCTAATCTTCCCACCCAACTCCTGTCCTCCCCATGATTTTCCCGTCACTGTTCACAGCACCACCTTCCTTCCTGTCTCACAAGCCCTTAACCTCGGCATCATCGTTGCCTACTTGTTTTGTTTGGTTGTCAGTCTCCCTTCTTCTAGACTGTGAGCCCGTTGTTGGGTAGGGATGGTCTCTGTTGCCTAATTGAACTTTCCAAGTGCTTAGTACAGTGCTCTGCCCACAGTAAGTGCTCAATAAATACAATTAAATGAATGAATGAACTGTTGACTCATCTCCATCATTCAACCCACATATTCAATCTATCACAAAATCCTGTCAGTTCAACCTTCACAACATTGCTAAAACTCACCCTTTCCTCTTCATTCAAGCTGCTACCATGTTAAATCTAACCATTTATTCTATCATGCCTTGATTAGTATTTCATCTTCTTGGCTGATCCCCCCAGCCTCCTGTCTCTCCCCTCTCCAGTCCATACTTCCTCGGCCGCCCGGATCGTTTTTCCACAAAAACCTTCAGAACATGTTGCCCCCACTCCTCAAAAAACTCCAGTGGGTTTCCCATCCACCTCCACATCAAACAAAAACTCCTCACCGTTGGCTTCAAAGCAGTCAATCCCCTTGCCCCCTCCTACCTCAGCTCACTGCTCCCCTCCTACAATCCAGCCTGCCCACTTCGTTCCTCTAACGCTAACCTTCTCACTGTACCTCGATCTCGTCTGTCTTGCCGTCGACCTCTCGTCCGCATCCTTCCTCTTCATATCCAACCGATAATTACTTTCCCCACCTTCAAAGCCCACCTCCTCCAAGAGGCCTTCCCTGATAAGCTCCCCTATCCTCTTCTCCCATTCCCTTCTGCAATGCCCTTATTTACTCCATTCATCCCTCCCTCAGCCCTTCAGCACTTAGGTACATATCCATAATTTATTTGTATTAACATCTGTCTCCCCACATCTAAACTGGAAGCTCGCTGTGGGCAGGGATCGCACCTACCAACTCTGTTATATTGTACTCTCTTAAGTGCTTAGTACAGAGCTCTGCTCAAAGTAAGAGCTCAACAAATAGGACGACTGACTGATGAATCTATTCACCCTAATTATCTTTTTGGCTAGGTCTACATCTGGGAGAAGAAGAAAATCAATACCCTAAAAGGCTCATTCCTAACTCTGCTCAGCACCAACATTCATTCAATCGTATTTATTGAGCACTTACCGTGTGCAGAGCGCTGTACTGAGTGCTTAGAGTAAGGTCTGCACTGCGCTGAGCTCCAATATTTAAGGAAACTGGGGTGTCCAGGGCTAGCATAATTATCATCATCATGAGAATAATAAATGATAATGGTATTTGTTAAATGCTTATTCTGTGCCAAGCACTGTACTAAGTGCTTGGGAAAGTACAATACAACAATAAACAGACATTCCCTGCTCACAATGAGCTCACAGTCTAGGGGAGGGTGGGAGGGGAGACAGGCAGAGTTTAAGTGAGAAAGAGATTAAGTATTGAAACCTCCATTTTACAGACAGGAAGACGTAAGCAGAGTGAAGGGAAGTGACGTGCTGAGGTTACATAGCCGTGAAGCAGCAGAGATGGGATTAGAACCCAGGTTCTCTGAGGCCCGGGCTCTTTCCACTACAAACTGCTCCTCCATTCCTTATCAGAAGCAATACAGGGGCATAGGGACAATCTTGCCATACTAGAAGCAGCGTGGCTCAGTGGAAAGAGCCCGGGCTTGGGAGTCAGAAGTCATGGGTTTGAATCCCGGCTCTGCCATTTCATTCAATAGTATTTATTGAGCGTTTACTATGTGCAGAGCACTGTACGAAGTGCTTGGAATGTACAGATCAGCAACAGATAGAGACAGTCCCTGCCCAGTGACGGGCTTACAGTCTAATCGGGGGAGACAGACGGACAAAAACAATAGCAATAGAATCAAGGGGATGTACATCTCATTAAAACAACAGCAATAAATAGAATCAAGGTGATGCACATCTCATTAACAAAATAAATAGGGTAATAAAAATATATACAAATGAGCAGACGAGCACAGTGCTGAGGGGAAGGGAAGGGAGAGGGGGAGGAGCAGAGGGAAAGGGGGGAAAAGAGGGCTTAGCTGAGGGGAGGTGAAGGGGGGGTGGGGGGAGCAGAGGGAAAAGGGGAAGCTCAGTCTGGGAAGGCCTCCTGGGGGAGGTGAGCTCTAAGTAGGGCTTTGAAGAGGGGAAGAGAATTAGTTTGGCGGAGGTGAGGGGGGAGGGCGTTCCAGGACAGTGGGAGGACGTGGCCCAGGGGTCGACGGCGGGATAGGCTAGAATGGGGGACGGTGAGGAGGTGGGTGGAAGAGCAGTGGAGCGTGCGGGGTGGGCAGTAGAAAGAGAGAAGGGAGGAGAGGTAGGAGGAGGCAAGGTGATGGAGAGCCTTGTGGCCTAGAGTGAGAAGTTTTTGTTTCGTGCGGAGGTTGATAGGCAACCACTGGAGGTTTTTAAGAAGGAGAGTGACTCGCCCAGAGCATTTCTGCAGGTGTTTTTGCTGCCATTTGTCAGCTGTGTGACTGTGGGCAAGTCACTTCACTTCTCTGTTCCTCAGTTACCTCATCTGTAAAATGGGGATTAACCGTGAGCCTCACGTGGGACAACCTGATTACCCTGTATCTACCCCAGGGCTTAGAACAGTGCTCTACTATGTGCACATAGTAAGCGCTTAACAAATACCAACATTATTACACTATATTCTTGGGAAGGGAAGGAAGGAGAATGAGAAGGAGGAGGAATGAAAAGAGGATATTTCACTTCCACTGGCCTGAATACGTTGTTTTTGGGTTGTGTTTTTTTTTATTCTGACGAGCAACCACCACGGATAAGGATTGGAGCCATAAGATCTTAATTCTTTGAGTGAAGTAGTGGCATAATGAAACTTACACATCATCTCCCTGCAGAGGCCTGTCATCTTTATCAGATGCCTGCCGCAGTGCCTCCTTCTCCCTCTTCTTCTTCTCCTTCTTTTCCTTTTTGGACAGAGTCCGTTTGAAGTTCTGGATGACCCCTTCTTTTTCCTGCTTCTCAGGTCCGTTGCTCTGAGCCTTCTGAAAAAAAGAAACGCTATAACCACTCCGACCACCTCAAATCAATAGTTAATGCTATTACGGAGGTTGGAAAATTTGGACGACAGGAACCAGGGAACACGCCGGACAGGATTAAAATGGGAAACTGGAGAAGAGCAACCTCGGGAAAATTCAGAATTTCTAAATATGAACATCCAAAGAGATTTATGAAAAAAGGAAATATGTGCATTAAAAGGAAATCATGTTCTTTGCAGTCAAGTGTTGATCATCTATCCTGACAGGATCTTACTTCATTTTTATTATTCTACTTATTAAAGATCTACATACAAGTAGAAGAAAGTCGATGACTCAACTGTAAATAAGACTTAAAGCTACTTGAAACTGAGTTTAAACATTTCGGTTTCCTTCCTAAAGCTTGTTGACATAATTCAAGGTTTTAGGGTTTCTTCAATTATGTACTTGGATCTTTGGGCCCATAAATGCTTTGGCTGCGGCTGACAAGTCCCCAAGTTGGGTTTTACTTTCAACTTTGGAGACCCAACTCTGGTGCGGCAACAAACTGGAAAGAATACAACTCCCTGAGCTTCAGAGCAGCTGGGGAGAAAAGAAGGCAATTCTCTTTGGCTCATTAACACGTACATCCTCAGGATGGCTACACAAATACATGTCCCAAACTCTCCGTGATAATTAGACCGAGTTCCTGCACCAAAATAGAAAGTCGCCAGCTGGGGCCTTTATGTACAAATGACCACGGAGAATTCTGAAAACACGCCCTATGCAAGGAACGAGCAGAAAACTTCCCAGTGGGCAGGCAACACGTCAACCGACTCTGTTATATCCTATCTTCCGAGCCCTTCGTACTGTACTCTGCACACGCTAAGAGCTCAATAAATATGAGTGATTGAATGAAAACTACAAATGCAGGAATTAGAGTTGAATTACCAAAGCTTGCTTTATGCGAATCGCCATAGGGAAAGTGATGTTCACAGGGGATCTCTTGAAAGCCACCGTCTGACCATCTTATCTCTATCTTGTCAGGTTACACATGAAAACCTTAGAGATTCTCTGGTATAGAATAATAGCAAGAAAAATTGCTTCTCACTGCATTGTACTCACCCAAATGCTCAGTAAAAGGCTCTGCGTACAACAAACACTCAAAAAAAATCCAGTGACTGACAGATTCCCAAGAGCAGAGTAAAAAGACAACTCTGGTAGTGATATACAACTTATTGACGACTTGGCACATCCCATAGCCACAAAGCTTAAATTTCAAAAAGGCACCGAAAGAACTCTGTCGGCAGTCGGCAAGTGATATAGCAATCTGCATTATTTCATAGGCTCTAACTAGATTTAAAATGTGCACAAGAAGTGTCCAGGAAAACACCACCATCTGAATCAGGGTGAATGTGAAAGTACTTTCCTACAAAGCTTAAATTTCAAAAAGACACTGGAAGAATTCTGTCGGCAGTCAATACCAAATGATAAATCAATCTGCATTATTTTAAAGGCTCTAATCAAATTTAAAATGTGTATAAGAGGTGCCCAGGAAAACATCATTATCTGAATCAGGGGTGAACATGAACATGAACCTTCCAGAAAGGCTTTAATTTCAAAAGACACAAAGAACTCTGCCGGCAGTCAATACCAAGTGATGAATCGATCTGCATTATTTTAAAAGCTTTAATCATACTTAAAATGTGTACGAGAGGTGCCAGGAAAGCACCATCATCTGAATCACGGGTGAATACGAAATTACCTTCCAGCAAGGCTTTAATTTCAAAAGGACAATGAAAGAATTCTGTTGGCAGTCAAGAGCAAATGATAAGTCGATCTGCATTATTTTAAAAGCTGTAACCAGATTTAAAATGTGTAAAAGAGGTGCTCCAGAAAAACACCCTCGTCTGAATCAAGGGTGAACGTGAAAACACTTTCCAAAGGGAACAGCCGCTGCTCCTGCCTCCGGTGACCGCTGAAAGGACTTTACGTGGGAGGGTGGGGGGACTAAGGGGACAGTCCGATTCCAGGAAAAGGGCCCGAGGAGAGGAAGTTGGGACCTGAATGGACACGTTTGGACACACACACTCCATTGCTTCCTAGACTCGGGGGAGTGAAGAAGGTCTGGCGAAGGTTGAACCGAGGTGGCCAGGGCAGTAGAAGAAGAGGAGGGCTGATGCCCTGGGAGGGTAAGTAGCCAAAAAAATCCCTCCTTGTCAGTTCCCTGTGGCTTCTTCTGGTGAGAGGTGCATGGTGGGAGTGGGGGTGGGGTGGAGTCAGGCCCAGAGTCCAAGGCCATTTAAGGAAAGGCCCAGGTTGTCCCCATAGCTAAAGGCTGGGATGGAGTCAAACCTCACTTTTCATTCCCGAAAGGCTGTTAAGGGACTTTCTATCTTACCAGGACTGAATTCAGCATGGCGTAGTGGATTGAGCACGGCCTGGGGGTCAGAGGTGATGGGTTCTAATCCCAGCTCCACCACTTGTCTGCTGTGTGACCCTGGGCAAGTCACTTCATATCTCTGGGCCTCAGTTATCTCATCAGTAAAAGGGGGACCGGGACCATAAGCCCAGCGAGGGACAGGGACTCTGTCCATCCCAATTTGCTTTATCCACCCATATGCTTAGTTCAGTGACTGGCACATCGTAAGTGCTTAAATTTCATAATTAGTGTTATCACTTCTCCATCCCTGATATGAATGCTACGGACCAGGATGTGACTACTGAATGAGGTGCTAAGGTAGACATTTTGACTCCAGGACAGGTCAAACTCAAAACAGGTGTCTAACGCAAACTTCAGACTTTAAAAGGGTGAGCAGAAAACATATCTAATTCAAGAAACGGATTTCTTATAAAACACCTCTGAATCCCAGGTGCTTTGTAAAGAAGACTCTGATGGTACCAAAAATACTTAAATAATTAATTAGGAAAGAGACTATTCTAGACGGTAAGCTGGTTGTGGGTAGGCAACGTGTCTGCCGACTCTCTGTACTGTTCTCTTCAAGGCAGTTAGTACAGTTGTCTGCAAGCACTCAATAAGCACCATCAAATGAGAAAGAAAACTCTGTAGTATAAAGGCTAGAACAATTACCAAGAGGTTTGGTGTTTGGGAAAAAAAAATCAATGGGCTAGAGGCACTCTGTGATTCTCCCCGTAAGACAGATGTATATCTACTGGCAGGTGGGAGGAGATGAGAGGAGAGGCAGTCATATCACCTACCTTCTGTGGGAAGAGAGACTTGTGACAAGAATAACGACAGTTTATCCCATAGCATTAAAATGAGCAAATGCCCATTAAATGGAATTTGGTAAGCTGGCTTCATTAAACTTCTCAAAAGTACTAATCAGTTAACACATATCGCTTCTGCTACATATTAGCATCACTAGGAAAAGTCAGGGGGCTCCTACCTTTGGAGGGAGGGAATCATTTTCATTCTTGAGAACAAATCTCCCCTCCCGATCATCTTTGTTCCAGTTTAACTGAACGACCAGAGGCTTTTCATCTATATCCAATCTTCTTTCTTCTTCAAAACATGAAAAGGAAAATGAAGAACCGGAGGTTATTTTGTGATGGATTACTACGACTTCCATATTTCTACTTTCTACTTAGCCAAAACAGGAACCGTTCTTCTGAACAATAGATTGGCAGAAATGATTCAGTATGAACACTAGGATCGGGTTAAGATCAAGTCACGACTTTTGTCCAAGGGATTCCACTCGGTTCTAACCCACGTAGTCTCTCACTAACAGGTCTCGCTTCTGCTGCCATGGTATGAGCCTGGGTGTCCTTCCTCTCTGACCTATATCCCTCTGTCTCCTTCGGTCGCTTGCTTTTCTGACTCATGGCCTCTGATTCGACTCACCCAGCTTCAGCCTAGTTCTAAGCAGACGACTCTCAAATCGACCTCTTTTGGCCTGACCGCACCCCTAACCTTCTTGCCGAGGCACGGGCGCTTGGAATGTCCCACCGGCACCTCAAACACAGAACGCCTAAAATAGAATGCCTCATCTTTGCCCCCTCAACTCACTCCTCAAATTATAGAGAAGCAGCACGGCCTACCAGAAAGAGCGAGGGCCTGGGAATCAGAGGACCTGGATTTTAATCCCAGCACCGCTACCTATCTGCTGTGTGACCTTGGGTAAATCACATCACTTTTCTGGGCCTCAAAGACCTCATCTGTAAAATGGGGATTAAGACTGCGAGCACTGTGTGGGACAGGGACTGTGTCCAAACCGGTTATCTTGTATCTACCTCAGCAATTAATGCAGAGCCTGGCACATAATATGAGCTAAACCAACACCATAAAACAATACCCACACCAAAAAATGATCCATCTCCGTCGCCAGCACTCCACCCTCCCTGACCTGAGGCCTGAAGCTTCAGAGTTATCCTTAACTCCTCTCCATCCTTCAACTCACCCACTCAATCTCCAGCCAAAATCCTAACCCTTTTCCTCTACAACATCTACTAGATCCCCCCCCTTCCTCTTCACCCCAACAGCTACCGCCCCAGTGCAAACTCCAGTCAGATAATCATATGTTTATTAAGCGTTTACTATGTGCAGAGCACTGTTCTAAGCGCTGGGGTAGATACAAGGTAATCAGGTTGTCCCACGTGAGGCTCACAGTTAATCCCCATTTTACAAATGAGGTAACTGAGGCACAGAGAAGTTAAGTGACTTGCCCACAGTCACACAGCTGACAAGTGGCGAAGCAGGGATGGCAGCGACACTTGTCTATCGGGCTCCTTGCTGGTCTCCCAGCTTCCTGCCTCTCCCTCTTCCAACCACTGCTATAAAGATCACCCACGAGAGTCACTTGACACCCATCTCTCTGTCCCGCCCCAACAAAACTCTCCATTGGCTCCCTGTCCGTCTGCATCAAGCAAAAATTCCTGGCTCTATACCCAGTCAGCTCACCCTACATATCTGCAAACCAACTCAGTCCACCTTACACATCTGTCTTTTTCTCTTGCTCTACACCACCTCTTCCTCCAAACTAACTTAATTGTTCTTTACTCGATTTTCCTGCCTCAATCCTTTCGCTCGGACTGTTCCCCCTGCATGAAGCTTTCTCCCTTCCCAAACCTGACGGACCTCAGCCCTCCCCAATTTCAAAATCCTCCTGAAATCCTCTCCCCTTCCTCAAGCCTTCCTTGATTAACTTCTGGCAATCCAAGTTGTAGAAACCCATCAGCCCTCTCTAGCACAAAAGTACTACTATTTTACTTACTCTATTTGTACATACTTTAATGTCTGTCTCCCCTACTGGAGGGGAAGCTCCTTGAGGGAAGGGAACTTTCTGTACTGCCTCTGTCAAATGCTCAATAAATACCACTGATTGTTTACTACTTTCTAAAAGGTAAGTACAGCACACTGCACCCAATGGGATAATAATAATAATGGTACTTGTTAGCTCTTACTATGGGCCAAGCCCCGTTCTCAGCACTGGGGACGATACAAGTTAATCAGGTTGGACAGAGTCCCTGTCCCACATTCATTCATTCGATAGTATTTACTGAGCGCTTACTATGTGCAGAGCACTGTACTAAGCGCTTGCAATGTACAATTCGGCAACATATAGAGACAATCCCTGCCCAGTGACGGGCTCACAGTCTAATCGGGGGAGACAGACAGCAGAGCATAACAGAACGAAACAAAAACAAGACAGTATTATCACGATAAATAGAATCAAGACTCATATGGGTCTCACTCTCTTATATCCATTTTACAGATGGGATAACTGAGACATGGAGACATGAAATGGCTTGCCCCAGGTCACACAGTAGACATGTGAGAGAGCCAGGATTAGAACCCAGGTCCTTCTGACTCCCAGGCCCACGCTTTATCCACTAAGCCATGCGGCTTCAGGGTTTAACTCCCATACTTATCCCAAGCCTGTGCTCTACCCACTGAGCCAAGAATTCACCAACTATCTTGCTGATCCACTGGGTAAAATCTGGTAATCTGGAGATAGGTAGGCACATTGTCCTTCTGTATGAGAAAAGCAACTGGGTCTTGTCCAAAAAAAATTAACGTGGATGGGGTCTCTTCTGTTCACTGGTCCTAGCAGAGTGACTGTCAACCATCTAAACAACCGGCTGGCCCAAAAAATACTTCCCGGAAATCAGTCAAGTCCTCAATCTGGTCAAGGTACTATTGATAGAGAGTTGCAGGAGAAGTGCGGAGAGTGAAACCAGGATCCGCACACGATCTTCCTAGATGTCATAAATGTTTTCTAATCAGCGAGGGTGGGTGGGTTGCTTTTTTTTGCAGAAAAATCCAACACCACGAGATGACCCCACAAGGGAACACCGTTAGAATTCTAACAAGGATGCTTTAAGGCATCTTTTCTTTAAGCAAACGTCAGTGAGCCTTCTCGTCCCGACACGTTCTCTCAAAACACTTGCCTCCCTGCGTTCCCAAGTGAGGGATTAAGAAGGATCTGGCATCGTGTAAAATTCAAGATGCCCTGCACGTAGGAAATGCTCAATAAATACCACTGACTGATGTAAAGATAAACGTGGCGGAACCCTCCTCTGTGAGCTCCCAAGGTGCAAGGCTGTGCAAAAGTGGCGAGGGCTGAGAAAGACAGAGTCCAGACTCCAACCAGCACCCTGGAGCCTCTTCCTCGAGATTACAAGCTCATTGTGGGCAGGAAATGTGGCTGTTTATTGTTATATTGTACTCTTTCAAGAGGTTAGTACAGTGTTCTGCACACAGTATGCGTTCAATATATACAACTAACTGAGGGACTGGCCCCATGGTATCCTCAATGGCCTCACAGCCCTCAAAAACTCCTGCTACTTGTCGGGGCCGTCCTCGTGAAACGCTATTACAGATGACGGGTCACGAGTCGGAAGAGTGTGGCCAATACAGAATTTGGGGAGCTGGAGCATCATCGCTGGGAAGCAGCGTGGCGTGGTGGATAGGCCTGGAAGTCAGAAGGTTGTAGCTTCTAATCCCGGAGCTGCCACTTGTCGGCTCTGTGACCTTGGACAAGTCACTTCACTTCTCTGAGCCTCAGTTTCCTCATCTGTAAAATGGGCATTAAGACTGCAAGCCCCATGCGGGATAGGGTCTGTGTCCAATTCGTTTTGCTAGTAACCACCCCAGAGGTTGGTATAATGCCTGGCCAACAGTAAGCGCTTAACAAATAGCAGAATTATTAGAAGCAGCGTGGCTCAGTGGAAAGAGCCCAGGCTTGGGAGTCAGGGGTCATGGGTTCGAATCCTGACTCTGCCACCTGTCAGCTGTATGACTCAGTTCTCTGTGCCTCAGTTCCCTCATCTGAAAATGGGGATTTAACTGCGAGCCTCACGTGGTACAACCTGATGACCCTGTATCTACTCCAGCGCTCAGAACAGTGCTCGGCACATAGCAAGCGCTTAACAGATACCAACATTATGATTATTATGATCGTTGGAAGTTAAGAGTCGGCCCGGGAGATACAGATGACCTTCAACCACGCTGCTGGCATCACAGTGCTGTATAACAGCTGTGGGTCACGGGGGCCATGGTGATCAAATCGTTTGACCAACTCTATCTGCTCTGCCTCAGGCACACAGTTGGCATAAAATCATAAGAGCTCTTCTGGAACATTAAAGACCCGCTCCACTGTGGGATCACAGGGCACTCAGGCAATGACAGTCTGAGCTAAGCTGCTAAAATGCAATCATACACGGGCGACGCAAGGAAACCAAAGTTGATCTGTCAGAACCGGGGCAGCCTCTAGAAAGTAGCCAGAGGAAAAAAGGACCACCATAGTTCACCTCAAATGGAATCCGTTGGCACGCCGGCTTGGAGCACGGGCTATTCTCCCACTCTATTCTCCCTCCTTCTGCACTGCTCTATCCACTATGCCATGCTGCCTTTCAGAAGCTGAGGTCACTCCAGCAGTGAATGGGCTCGTGTTTGCTCGATGCCCAGAGAAGCGGCGGGGCTTAGCGGAAAGAGCAGGGGCTTGGGAATCAGAGAACGCGGGTTCTCATCCCAGCTTCGTCACTTGTCTGCTGTGTGACCTTAGGCAAGCCACTTAACTTCTCTGTGCCTCAGTTGCCTCATCTGGAAATGGGGATTAAGACTAGGAGCCCCACGTGGGACAACCTGATTACCTTGTATCTACACCAGTGCTTAGAACAGGGCTTGGCACATAACAGATATTTTTTTTTTTAACCCAGTGCTAAGAGCAGCGCTGGACAAACAGTAAACATTCAATAAATGCCATAATAAGGATAATAGTAATAATAATGATAAACTCAGATTAATCTAAGGAACCCATATGACAAACAATGAGGCACCAAGGCTGAAGGGACATCGATCAATCAATTAATCGTACTTATGGAGCATTCTACTAAGTGCTTGGGAAAAGTACACCACCACAGCAATATAAGGGACGCATTTCCTGCCCACAGAGAGCTCACAGTCCAGAGGGGGAGACGGACATTTTTATTATTATTAAGTGCCGTCGAGTCGTTTCCGATTCATGGAGACTCCACGGATGTACTTTCTCAAGAACGTCCTGTCCTCTGCCATAATCCGCAACCTTTCTAACGGTTCTTCCGTTATCGCTGTTATGGTCTCTAACCACCTAGCTGCCGGTCTGCCTCTTCCACGTTTTCCCCGGACTTTTCCTAGCATCGGGGTCTTCTCCAGAGAATCAGTCCTCCCGATATAAATAAATCATGGATATGTACCTATGGGCCGTGGGGCTGGGGGTGGCGTTGAATGAAGGAAGCAAGTCAGGGTGATGCGGAAGGGAGTGGGAGAAGACGGAAGGCCTCTTGGAGGAGATGGGCCTTCACTAAGGCTCTGAAGCGGGGGACAGAGATTGTCTGGGACGAAATGACGATATGGACATGACAGAGGGGACGTTTTAGGCGACAGGTCGGCGGCAAGTAGTCGAGAGCAAGGTGTATTGCGAAGGTTGCTGTTAGAGGTGTTTGAAAATACAGACCAAAGCCAGAAGTAGTCAGACTTCCCAATGTACACAGACAGATCCTCTCCCCAGCCAGGATACACTAACCTCCACTGACGTGCACTTCATAGAGGGAGTATTTCGGAGATGACAACATCCGCATGTCAGGTCGGAATTTCTCCGCCAGAGTTTCTATGACATCTTGAGTAGTGGCTGTGCTGGAGACGCGGATACATTTGGTGGCAAAGTTTCCAGCGGCTTTGTCTTGAAAGTAAAATCTCATTACTCCATGAAACTCCAAATCCTGCAAGCAATAAAAGTATTTTTAAATGTTGAAAACACTCGGTACTTCGTGACGAGGAGAGAGATCCGGATTCGTCCCCATTTTTCCTCCAAAGCAAGAAAAGAAATTAATTTCACCAATTATCCCATACATGTCAGGCATTACTAATCTGTGAAAGCTGAATAACTTTATTTAATCCACCAGTGTGCTGTTTTAAAATTTTGACACATCTGCTCCCAAGTGTCATCTTGAACACTGGCTCATAAATTATTTGAAATTACCTCTTCT
This sequence comes from Ornithorhynchus anatinus, assembly GCF_004115215.2. Classification (NCBI taxonomy): domain Eukaryota; kingdom Metazoa; phylum Chordata; class Mammalia; order Monotremata; family Ornithorhynchidae; genus Ornithorhynchus; species Ornithorhynchus anatinus. The sequence goes on along the minus strand of NC_041748.1, from coordinate 13,130,569 downwards.
GATCATCATGGCTGAAGGCACTTTTCTAAAGGAAGCTTTCAGTTTACAAAGGAAGTAAGATTGAGATTTTTGGAGTGAAATCTACAGTTCTTTGAAAAAGCTAACACAATAATGAGGTTATCCACATTTAGAACCTTCTTACTGAACCTGAACAGGAGGAAAAAGCTGAAGGAAATGGCAGCCCAATAAAGAAACTTTTGCATTTCCATTGTTGGAGGCAACTGCCTTTTATTTATTTTTTGTTAATACTAATACCTACTTAAAAGCATCAAAAGAAAGAAAGGCTTAATACCTCCTCAGTATTTTGCAATTTTGTACACTGGGTATACTACTGAAGACGGCTCCTGAAATAAAATATATTTTTTCCTAAATTTTCATCCCTCAACAGTGTGGAATTTAAAAAAAGGTAATACTTCATTTTCCATTCTCACAGTGCTGGAAAATCTTCTCAGCTGAAAACGCTAAGTTGGACAGTACATTTTCCACGGCTTGTGGCTAATATCCAAAATGGGAACGCTTACTTTAATCCCAGTTAAATTTGCAGAATTATTTTTCTAAGGTCATTCCCACTGTGCTAATCCATTCAATTCAAAAATCAATTAGAAGGGGCTGGTAAACTTTTGTATTGAACCAAACCGCAACCCATTGAGGAGAGCCGCCTGCTAACAATACAGTTCAGTAGTTCTGGTGAACAAATCCTCACCCACCTCCTCAGCTTTGTGGCTGCGCAAATTCGATTTAACTGGCCCTCCCGTACTTTTGATGCTCTGTACTACTCAAATTAGTTGGAACACTCTACTGAGTCGTAAAAAAAAATAACAACTCAACAGCTGCAATTCAGGCAGCTTGGCCAACTTGCTGTTTTCCACTAGATGGCAATATCTGGCCTCTCAGACGTATTTTTATACACCCGCCAACCCCAAATGTCATCCTATAATAATAATAATAATAATAGTATTTGTTAAGCGCTTACTATGTGCCAAGCACTGTTCTAAGCACCGGGGGGAGACACAAGGTTATCAGGTTGTCCCAGGTGGGGCTCACAGTCTTAATCCCCATTTTTCAGATGCGGTAACTGAGGCACAGAGAAGTTAAGTGACTCGCCCAAAGTCTAATAATAATAATTTGGGTCTTTGTTAAGTGCTTACTACATGCCAAGCACTGTTCTAAGCGCTGGGGTAGATACCGGGTAATTAGGGTATCCCACGTGGGGCTCACAGTCACAATCCCCATTTTACAGATGAGGCGCAGAGAAGTGTAGTGACTTGCTTAAGGTCACACAGCAGACAAGTGGGGGGGGGGGGGGGGGGCCGGGATCAGAATGGGGATCTCTGACTCCCAGGCCCGTACTCCTGCCATTAGGCCACGCTGCTTCTCACGAAGTGTGGGGTGGAGAAAGGAAGGAACCGGGCTTTCAGGACTTGAGTGATCGCTATAAAGTTCAGGCGTATTCCTGTGGTGAATGTAGCGAAACTTCAATATTCTCTCTCTTGCCAGAGTGTGGCATTATGATCTTTGATGTGACTTCTGAAGAAGTCAACACCCATCAGAGCTCATGGAGACTGATAAAGCCCGTAGGCTTTGATGACTTGCCAAGTGAAGCTTCCAATGGGAAAGAGGTACCAAGGAGACGTATACTTAGGTTTCCCCTCCAGCAAATGGAGGGTAGAGAAAAGGCACAAGATTGCAAAACTGCCATCAAGAGAGGCAAGAAGACGAAATGCTGCAACTAAGCTTCATTCGCCGATGCCCGTCAATCAATCGTATTTATCGAGCGCTTACAGAGCACTGTACTAAGCGCTTGGGAGAGCAAAATACAACAGAATTAGCAGATATATTCCCTAATAGAGCCCTTACTGTGTGCTGAGCCCCGTACTAAGTGCTCGGGAGAGTACAGTGCATTTAGATACCGTCTCTGTGCTTGGATCGGTGACATCTGGACGTTTGTTACGTGCCCCACCCCCAGCCCCACAGCATTTATATACACAGCTTTATATTATATAAGTAAATATAATAAATTACTTATTTATTCATATTGTCAGTCTCCCCCCTCTAGACTGTAAGCTCATTATGGGCAGGAGACGTGTCTGCTAATTCTGCTGAATTGCACTCTTCCAAGAACCCAGTACAGTGCTCTGCACCTAGTAAGCGATCAGTAATCAGTAATTAGAGAAGCAGCACGGGCTTGGGAGTCAGGGTCATGGGTTCTAATCCTGGTTCTGCCATCCGTCTGCTGTGTGACCTCGGATAAGTCACTTTCCTTCTCTGGGCCTCATCTGGGGATTGAGACTGTGAGCCCCATAGGGGACAGGGACTGTGTCCAACCCGACTGGCTTGTATCCACCCCAGCACTTCCTACAGTGTCTAGCACAGAGTAAGCACTTCACAAATACCATACTACTACTAATAATAATAATAATTACCACGGATTGACGGATTACAATACAACACAGTTGGTAGACCCATTCGCCGTCTACAAGGAGCTAAAAGACTTTGGTAAGATCTTAGCAGCTGGTCTGTGCAACCAAGTCAGCTCTATACTTTTCCATACTGGAGGTCAAATATCTGCAATTTATACAGGGACCAAATGGATAGTTACAGCGAGACTTATTAAAGGGGAGAGGGCAGGACAGCAGTGAACTTCTACAGTGAATTTGTTGACCTCATGAAAGCATTTTGGGCCCTGGAAGTCAATAGCATTGCTCCGCTGCTAAACTAGAAACGTTTACCAAGACTCTGATTATTCATTCATTCATTCGATTGTATTTATTGAGAGCTTACTGTGTGCAGAGCACTGTATTAAGCGCTTGGAAAGCACAATTCAGCAACAGATAGAGACATTCCCTATCTAACAACGGGTTGACAGTCTAGAAGGGGGGAGACAGAAAACAAAACAAAGCAAAACAAGTAGACAGGCATCAATAGCATCAATATAAATAGAATTTCAGATATATACACATCATTAGCATAATAAATAGAATAATTAATATGTACGTATATTCACAAGTGCTGTGGGGTGGGGAGGGGGGTACAGAGAGGGAGGAAGTTGGGGCGATGGGAAGGGGAGGAGGAGCAGAGGAAAAGGGCTCATTCTGGGATGCTTTCATGATGACATGGTTAGTTATGTCAGAATGGTCCCATACACACTAGCCATCAATCAATCAATTGGTCAGTGGTAACTATGGAGCACTTACTGTGTGCAGAGCACTGCAGTAACTTCTTCGGAGTGCACAATACAACAAAATGTTGGCAAATCCCCACCCACGAGGAGCTTTCAGTCTACGGGGAGACTGGCTTTATATTAAGTTAGAGATGGGGAAATAGTACGGTAGATAAATATTTACGTAAGTAACGTGGGGCTGTAGTGAGTAGCAGCGTGGCTTAGTGGAAAAGCACGGACGTGGGACTCAGAGGACGTGGATTCTAATTCTGACTCCGCCACATGTCTGCTGTGTGACTTTGGGCATGTCACTTAACTTCTCTGGGCCTCATCTATAAAAAGGGGGTTAAAATTTGAGCTCCATGTGGGACAGGAGCTGATCACCTCGTACCAACCCCAGCATTTAGAACAGTGTCTGGCACGCAGTAAGCCCTGACAATTACCACAAACATCATCAGCATCACAGAGCCAGGTTCATAATCGACCCAGAGATGGGGGTGGAGAGGTGAAATAGAGGGATTAGTCAGGGAAGGCTTCTTGGAAGAGATGTGGCTTTAGAAGGGTTTTGAAGGTGGGGAGAGAAGCGAATTGTTAGATATGAAGGGAAGGGGAGTTCTGGGACAGCGGGGGGATGAGGGCAAGGGGTAGGTGGCGAAATAAATGATTCTTGCACTATTTGTTAAGCGCTTACTATGTGCCAGGCACTATACTAAGCGCTGGGATCAAGGTGCTGGACGTAGGCTGGTGTTTGAGAAGCGGAGAGTGAGGGTTGAACTGCAGCAGAGGCTAGGTAGGAGAGGGAGGGAGGGGAGAAGCTGATTGAGTGCCTTAAATACAATCAAAAGAAGTTTCTGTTTGATAATAATAATTATGGCATTTGTTAAGCACTTACTATGTGCCAGGCACTGTACTAAGCGCTAGATGTGGAGGCGGATGGACAACCATCGGAGGTTTTGGGGGAGTGGGGAGATACGGACTGAACGGCTTTTCAGATGTACTCACTAGAAAGAAGCTGACTTGTATTACGGCTTAATTCAATACCGCTATTCAGTTTGCTCAAGGATGCCCAAAGGACTGGAAAGCGATTTAGTAAATAGTAAGTAAACAGCAAATACTCCTTTTTAGTGGCTATGTCAAATAAATATACCAAAATATTTATGGCATTTATCAAGCATTTATTAAGTAGGAAGCACTGTGGTATATAAATATGAGGTTATCAGATTGAGTTCAATCCCTGATCCATACAGGGACTTCTTAGACTGTGAAGCAACGTGGCCTAGTCAAAAGAGGATGGGCCTGCAAGTAATAAGACCTGGGTTCGAATTCTGACTCCACGGTGTGACCCTGAGCAAGTCACTTACTTCTCTGCGCCTCGTTTTCTCCTCTGTACAATGAGCATTAAATCCTACTCCCTCCTACTTGGACCGTGACCCCCAAGTGGGACAGGGACTGTGTCCAAATAGATTATCTTAAGTCTACCTTAATACTCAGTAGAGTGCTTGGGACATAGTAAGCACTCAAAAGGTGCCACCGTTATTATTTAACGTGGGGGACACAATGGTCCTTATCCCCATTTTACAGAGAGGAAACTGAGGCTCAGGGAAGGGAAGGGCCTTGCCCGAGTTCACCCCGGCAGGCCAGTAGCAGAGCTGGGAGTCTCTCAGTCCAGGTCATTTTCCCTAATAATAATAATAACTGTGGCAATTGTTAAACCAGGTACTGTACTAAGTGCTGGGGTGGATACAAGTAAATGGGATTGGACACAGTTCCTGGCCCATGAGGGGCTCATAGTCTCAATCCCCATTTTGCAGGTGAGGTAAGTGAGGCCCAGAGAAGTGAAGTGACTTGCCCAAGGTCAGCCAGCAGACAGGCAGCAGATCCGGGATCCCACTGCCTTCCCGTCAGTCGCTGACGTGTCTTAATGACGCCACCGTCGACCTCCTAGAATCGAGACAGTCAGGGTGGATGCCTCCACGGTCTGCCCCGTGGTATCTGGGAGAGCAGATACCAATGGGAGAGCAGCATGGCCTAGTGGATAGAGCACGGGTCCGGGACTCAGAAGAAGGTCATGGGTTCTAATCCCGGCTCTGCCACTTGTCTGCTGTGTGATCTTGGACAAGTCATTTCGCTTCTCTGGGCCTCAGTTACCTCATCTGTTTAATGGGGATGAAGACTGTGAGCCCCACGTGGGACAACCTGATTACCTTGTACCCATCCCAGCACTTAAAACAGTGCTTGGCACATAGTAAGAGCTTCACGGATACCATAATTATTATTATTGTCTCCTAGATCCTTTCTCCATCGAGCAGCAGCACTGAAAAGCCAGGAGGATTACGGCCACCTCCTAAAAGAGGAACTTGGGGGCCAAGAGTTGGCGGGGTCAGCCGGTGGGTCCCTCTCGGAGACACGGTCCACGGGGCAGCCACCGACACTGTGACGGCGGGAGGGACGACGAAAGGATGAGAGTGCCGGGGGCATTTGTTAAGCGCTCACTCTGAACCAAGCGCGGGGCTCGGCGCTTGGGGGTGGTATGAGATCAGCGGGTAAGACACAGTCCCCAGCCCTCGTGGGGCTCACCTAAAAACCGATGTGACAGAACGCAGTCTTACTATCACCGGACAAACCCTTTGGCAATTTTCATTCATTCATTCGTATTTACAGAGTGCTTACTGTGCGCAGAACACTGTATTAAGCGCTTGGAAAGTACAACGCGTCAAGCAGTAAAAGCATCTAAACTGCTGAGACTGAACCTTAAACACATAATACCTAGGTATCATCCAGTCAATAATGATTAATGATGACGGAACTTGTTAAGCACTTAATACGCTCTTCTACCCACTGGGGTAGATACAAGTTAATCAAGTTACACTCAGTCCCTGTCCCACATGAGGCTCTCAGTCCTAATCCCATTTTACAGATGAAGGAATTTAGGCCACAGAAGTTAAGTGACTTGCCCGAGGTCACTCAGCAAAACCTTATTGAAGGCACATCTCCAAAAAGCCTTCCTTGACTAAGCCCTCTTCTCCCACTTCCTTCTTTGCCGCTCTTACTTGCTCCTTCATTCATCCTCCCTCTCACCCTCACAACAACATGTATATATTATTATGTCAGTTAAAAATAATAATGATGGTACTTGTTAAGCATTTACTATGTGTAAAGCACTGTTCTAAGCGCCAAGTTAGATACAAGTTAATCAGGTTGGATGGACACAGTCCCTGTCTCAGATGGGGCTCACCATCTTGATCCACTTGTTTGCTGTGTGCCCCTGGGCAAGTCACTTCATGTCGCTGGGCTTGGGTTCTCTCATCTGCAAAATGGGGATTCAATACCTGTTCTCCCGGCTACTTGGACTGTAGGAGTTGATTATCTTGTACCTAGCCCAGGGCTTAGCACAGTGTTTGGCTCGGAGGATATGCTTAATAGATACCATAATTATTATTATTACTGTCCCGAGTGACTAATAGAGCACTCTGCAGTTCAGTAAGAACAAGTGAGTGAACGAATTAACGTTCACGATGTGTGGCAGTAGAATAGTGGTAATCGGATTTATTACTGCACCTGTGTTGTTAGAAAGCAGCTTTAAGAGCCGGGGAAAAAACTACAAGTTTGAGAATTAGATCTGGGTCCTTGGCCCGTAAGGGGATCAAAATGTAATTACAAGGGGAAGTGGATGGGCAGGGGAAGTGGCTAAAGATACATAAGGAACGATACATCAGCGGAAACACAAAGACAGAAGAGAGCAGGACAAGGATGGTTAGAAAAAATACCACATCAGGCAGTGATAGAGAATTTCGGCTCCTCGCGGCTCAGAGACGGATAACCGCAGTCAGGGGCGGGCTTCCTCGCTTTCTAAGCGCTGAGGTGGCGGCCTGTTATGGCTGCTGCTTTTCCCATCAATACAAATAAATAAATGACAGATATATACATGAGTGCTGTGGGGCTGGGAGCGGGGAAGAGCAAAGGGAGCGAGTCAGGGTGACGCAGAAGGGAGTGGGAGTTGAGGAAAAATGGGCTTAGTCTGGAAAGGCCTCTTGGAGGAGATGGGCCTTCAAGAAGGCTTTGAAGGAGGGGAGAGTAACTGTCTGGCGGAATTGAGGAGGGAGGGCCTTCCAGCCCAGAGGCAGGAGGTGCTGAGGCAATTGCTAAGCGCTTAGTATGTGCCAGACACCGTACCAAGCGCTGGGGTGGATACGAGCCCTGTCCCACGTGGGTTTCAGAGTTTCAATCCCCATTTTCCAAATGAGGTAACTTAGGCCCAGAGAAGTGAAGTGACTTGCCTAAGGTTCCACAGCAGACAAGTGGTGGAGTCAGGATTAGAACCCAGGGCCTCCTGATGCCCAGACCTGTGCTTTATCCACCGGGCCACGCTGCTTCGGAGCAATGCGTCGCTCAGCCCCAGTGAGGTGGGGGGTAGGAGAAGGGCCTTAAAATTTGGCTTTTGGGACAGGCACTCTGTCCAACCCTATTTGCTTGTATCCACTCCAATGCTTAGTACAGTGCTCTGCACTCGGTAGGCGCTCAATAAATACGAGTGAATGAATGAATGAATCCACCCCAGCGCTTAGTAGAGCGCCTGGCACATAGTAAGCATTTAACAAATACCACAATCATTATCATTATTGCTACATAGGGCTGCTCTGACAAACAAAGCAGACTACTAAATAGCAAAATCAGCCCAGCCCACACTAATTCACAGTGTGGCTTTACACAAAAATTCAAGAGAGCAGATATAATCTTTGCAGTGTGACATAACAATAATAATGATTACAATAATAATGCACAGAGCATTGCATTATTCAATATATATAACAATATAACATACACATATGCAGCCCACAACAAGCTTACGGTCTCAACGTGTGACTCTGGGCAAGTCACTTAACTTCTCTGTGCCTCAGTTCCCTCATCTGTAAAATGGGATTAACTGTGAGCCTCATGTGGGACAACCTGATTACCTTGTATCTACCCCAGCGCTTAGAACGGTGCTCTGCACATAGTAAGCACCTAATAAATACCAACATTATTAATTAGTCCCATATGGGACATGGACTCTGTCCAAACTAAATAGCCTGTATCTACCCCAGCGCTTAGTACAGTGGCTGGCACATAGTCAGTGCTTAAATACCGTAAAAAAAACCAAACAGAGTGGCCATTCCTGCCATGTTAGAAATGGAACATGGATGAATATAAACACCACAATATTTTTTCAATAAATGGACAGACACTGCAACCTCCTAGTCACTGACAGAAAGGTTAAAAAAAAAAAAAAGCAAACAAGCTGTACTCTTCAAATTTCAAAATACAAATCAGGTATTTTAGAATTGTAACTGAGGACTGAGATCAAAGAATCACATTACACACAGGGAATGTGTAGGAGGCTTAAACTGTGTTTTTCAACACAGCACATCAGCAAGGACAAAGAATAAGGTGCTGGCATTGTTGTGGGAGAGAAAATACCGGAAGGGGTGGGATAGCTGTCTATTTTCCCTGTTTATTCCTCTCAGGAATTCTTTGTGCTGCAAAAAAAAAAAAGTCAGGTCTGGAATTTACTGTACCTGTAATCAATTAGGCTACCGGTTCCCCTTCTTACCCAAATGGCGAGCTTATAAATTTTTAACCAATTTACTACGAGGACCTGAGAGCTCCCTGAAGACCCACTAATCAGAACCTTTCGGCCCTTCCAGAACTTTAATAGATCAACGCTGACGACTGTACTTGTCTTCCCACCTTGCTCAGTTCCTCTCGCAAACCTATTTCCCAGCCCCCTGGGCAACGGTGCAGAGACAGCTATTTCAAGTGGATTACGGCCATGTCCAATCCCCATGGAGGAAGCGGTAGTTGACCAGTTGATTCCACACAGGAAACCCCATGCTTTTCTCTCTGAACTGACATAAATCTGAAAGGGGGAAGGGAGGGGGAGGAAAAAACCAATGACCTAAACATAGTCCCTGTTGAACAAAGACTTAGCGTATCCCACTCTAACTACCGTTTCTGCCTCCTGTCTCTCCCCATTCCAACCCACACTTCACTCTGCTGCCGAGGTCATTTTTCTAAAAAATAACACACCAAAACCTACAGTTCCCACATCTTCCCACTCCTCAAGAACCTCCAGCAGTTGCCCACAGTGAGAAGCAGCGTGGCTAGGTGGAAAGAGCCCGGACTTGGGAGTCAGAGGTCACGGGTTCTAATCCCGGCTCCGCCACTTGGCAGCTGCGTGAATTTGGGCAAGACATTTCACTTCTCTGTGCCTCCGTGACCCCATCTGTAAAATGGGGATTAAGACTGTGGGGTCCCACACGAGACAACCTGATCACCTTGTATCCCCCTCCCAGCACCTAGAACAGTGCTTTGCACATAGTAAGCACTTAACAAATGCCATCACTATTATTATTGTTAACTCTGCATCAAACAGAAACTCCTTACCATTGCTTTTAAAGCACTCGATCAGCTTGCTCCTTTCTACCTCATGTCTCTGATTCCCTACTACAACCCAAGCCGCACAGTGTGTTCCTCTACTGCCAATTCACTCACTGTACCTCCATCAAATCGATCTTGATGCTTCATGTCCTCCCTCTGGCCTGGAACTCCCTCCCTCTTTATATACCACAGACCACCACTCTCCCCACCTTCTAAGCCTTCCTAAAAATCACATCTCCTCCAAGAGGTCTTCCCTTTCCCCCACTACCTTCTGCATCACCTAGATTTGTAACCTTTAAGCACTTAATATTCACCCCACCCTCGGTCCCCCAACATCTGGGTACTGATCCAGAATTTATTTCAATACCTGTATCCCCCTCTAGACGGTTCATCCTTGTGATGAGGGAATATGTCTACCGACTCTGTGATATGGTTGCCACCCAAGCGCTTAGTGCAGTGCTCTGCACATAGTAAATGCTCAAATACCACTGATGGATCTTCCCCCTGTAAACTGTCAGCTCCTTTGATCAGGGATCGCTTCAAGCAACTCTGCTGTATCATACTTTCCCCACTGTTTAGTACATTGCCCTGCACACAGTTTGCACTCGATAAATACGACTGATTGATTAGACACAATCTGAGGAGGTCATCTGGAAACTAGAAATACTGAAGTCTACATGACTAAAGAAATGATGAGTCAAATGGTGGTTATAATAATAATAATGATGGTATTTGTTAAGCACTTACCACGCGTCGGGCACTGTACTAAGTGATGGGGATGGATACAAGCAAATCCAAGATGGACCCAGTCCCTGTCCCACGCGGGGCTCACAGTCTCAATCCCCATTTTAGAGATGAGGGAACTGAGGCCCAGAGAAATAAAATGATTTGACCAAGGTCATAGCAGACAAGTGGCAGATCCGGGATTAGAACCCATGACCTTCTGACTCTCGGAACCGTGCTCTATCCACTCTGCCATGCTGATTGGCCTTTAGAGTCAATCTTTTTGGAACAAGAGCCATTTATTGATGTTTTTAAGCACCCTGATGGAAGACTGGTTTGGTTTCTCATGGACACACAAAAACTTTTAGCACCCTGACAACGGCGGATTCTATTTATGGCCATTTATGAGATGGTCAAATGCAATGGAGAAAACTCTAAGTGTTCTTAAAATTGCATTTCCCAAATCAAAACTCCATTTGTAATTCAGCTTATTTAGTTTTATTTAAATTTGAACCACCATTTCTTATGCTACTCTTCTTCAGGAATGAAAAATTCTAAAACAGGAACTGTGGATTTACACCTGCCAGATTGTCCCGAGAAAGCAAAAACCATCACAGCAAGAGGCTTACCAATCAATCAATGGTATTTATTGAGCACCTACTATGTACAGAGCACTGTTCTAAGTGCTTGGGGAAGTATACTGCAACAGAATTAACCAACAGGTTTCCTGCCCTAGGCAGTCTGGAGGGGGAGACCATCATTATTATGAAGAAATAAGTAACATATAATTTGAAGATATATACATAAGTGCTGTAGGGTTGGGGATGGGGTGAATATCAACTGTCCAAAGGTCACAGGTCCACCTGAAGAGGTAACCTAGAAGGGAGAGTGAGCCAGAGGAAAGAGGGTTTAATCGGGGAAGTTCTCTTAGTGGAGATGTGGACTTAGAAATGTTTTGAAGGTGAGGAGGATGGCGGTCTGGCATATACAGAGGGGGACGGAATTCCAGGGAAGGGGACTGGCGATGAGATAGAAAAGATCGAGGTACAGTGAGTAAGAGTGTGCGACCTGGGCTGTAGTAGGAGATTAGTGAGGTGAGGTATGATGGGGGGCGAGCTGATTGAGTGCTTTATGAATTATCAATCTGTGTCCCCTTTCGCAATAAAATCGTCCTCTAAGTACTCTAAACCACGCTTTTAACTCCTTTGTTCACCTAACGACAGCGGATATATTCAATAGCACTGGAACTCTTTACCATAATATAGCAAAAATTGTACCCTTTCGATAGAAAACACGGTTTGCTGCAAAGGATTGACTTGAAGGTACTAATGTGTTGGAGAAACAGAAAATGAAATGAAAGCATGAAGATTGCATCCTAAAGCAATGCCAGTTAAAAGGTCATTCTGAAAGGCCATCTGGTACCCTAGATTTATATGTCACGTTTCTTCTGCAGAACTCCCAAAGCATGCTTTCACTGTAAATCAGGAAGATTTACTGAGAACCCGTGTGCAGAGCACTGCAGTAATCGCTTGGGAGAATAAAATCGAATTAGCAGATTTGACCCTCGCCCTCAAGAATCTTACAATACAGAGGCAGAAACTAAAATGAATACGTGTTGATTGCATATATCCTTTCCACATCCTATGAGGTCAGACAATGCAGGCTCTCTTATTCCAATTTTTCCACATGGCAACATTAGAGGATAAAATTTTAAGTGATTTGCCTAGGAGCACAATACCACAAGTGATTGTGGGCAGGGAATGTTTCTGCTGTTGTACTATAATCGCCCAAAAGTGTATTTAATGTACTAGTCGGTAGGGTGGATACAAGCAAATCAAGTTGGACACAATTCCTGTCCCACATGGGCTCACAGTCTTAGTGCCCATTTTACAGCAATAAGAATACAAATTTGTATTTGTTAAGTACTTATTATGCACCAAGCACGGGACTAAGCACTGGGGTGGATACAAATCGGGTTCCACATGGGGCTCGCAATCCTAATCCCCATTTTCCAAATGAGGTAACTGAGGCAAGTGAAGTGACTTGCCCGGGATCACACAGCAGACCGAGTAGCCGAGCAGAGACTAGAAGCCAGGTCCTTCTTACTCCCAAGCCCGTACTCTATCCACTAGGCCACGCTGCTTCTCCACTACCTAGTACGGGGCTCTATAAACAGTAAGGACTCAGTAAATACGAGTGATTGACTGATTCTGTCCCAAAGAGACTGTGCAGTCTTCTAAAACCTCCTGGAATTCCCCCACAACTCCCAGGTGGACAAAGATTAGGTGAATGCTAGATCAACGCCAATAAAAGTGACCCCTAGTCTTTTAGGAGAGAACACGCTCTGTAATTTCTAACTTCTGGATCGAGCTTTAGCCTGAGGAAACTAGTTAATCACATTAATCAATGGTATTGAGGGAAAGCGGTGTGGCAGATCGCTGGTCTAGAAGCCAGAGGACCAGGTTCAAATCGAGCCGTGCTGTTAACCTACAGCGTGACCATGAGACACCTAATAACGATGGTATCTGTTTAGCGCTTACCTATGTGCCAGGCACTGTACTAACTTCCCTGTACCTTAGTTTCCCCGTCTGTAAAATGGGAAGCAGCATGGCGTAGTTGATAGAGCGTGGGCCTGGGAGCCTGAAGGTCATGGGTACCAACCCCGGCTCTGCCATTTGTCTGCTGTGTGTCCTTGGGCTAGTCACTTCACTTCTCTGGCCCTCGGTTACCTCACTTGCAAAATGGGGATTGAGACTGGGAGTGCCACGAGGGAACAGGGTCTGTGTCCAACCCGATTTGTTGGTATCCACCCCAGTGCTTAGTACAGTGCCTGGCCCATAGTAAGCGCTTAACAAATACCACAATTATTGTTATTATTCAAATGGTGCTAAATAAAACTCTGCGGATCCACTACCAGAATGACTGCAGGTAGAGGGGGGGCGTTCTGGGAGAGACGTGTCCGTGGTGTCGCGATGGGTCGGAAACGACTCAACGGCATAAGACAAGACAATGACTCCTGCCTCCTCTCCCTATCTCACAGGGCTGTTGTGAGGGCTGAAATGTGAGATTAATTAAATTAATTAAAATTTCATGTGAGAGCTTGGAGCAACAAAAGCGCTATAGAATAACAAATTTTTTTCGACTGTAAGCTCATTATGGGCAGAGAACGTTTCTACCAACTCTGTTCCACTGGACTCTCCCAAGTACTTGGTAGAGTGCTCAGCGTACAATAAGCACTCAATAAATATGATTGATGCAGGAGGTTACAGTCTAAGGGGGAGGCAGAAAGTAACAAATAAATTACTGATGTGCACATAAGCGCTGTGGGGATGGAGTGAATATCGAGATCTCAACGGCACAGACCTAAGAGCAGGCAGATCCAAAATTTAGAGGGACTTCAATTAATATAGAAAAACTCAACCTTAATTGGTAATTTTGATATCTGCACGTCTGGTGTAAAAGCTATCCTACATATGCTTCCCCGGTGTAAACATAAGAAAGGTCTCAGCAGCACGGCAGTATTTGCTGTCTTCCTTTCTTCCTCTTGGTGTTGCAATTTTCTTCCAACCTCCCCCAGGAGTCACCCCATTTGTAACTGCTGTTCCAGGCTACTCTTCTCTTTGTGGCCATCTCCCTGTTGTCCACAGCTCTGACCGATCCATCAATCGATCGATAATATTTATCGAGTGCTTACTGTTTGCAAAGACCTAGCACGGTAAAGGAGAGTTGGCAGACACGATCCCTGGCTTCGGGGAGCTTATAATCTAGACGGGGAAGACGGACATATTAACATTCCAGGAATGATCCGCCATCTGTGGTTTGGCTTCAATCTGTCTTGAAAATATTTCTTCTGTCTTCCTTGTTACCAGTTTCCTGCTTCTCCTAACAATAAAAGCGTCCTGAGTTTGCATAATTTATTTTGCCATTGTTCCAAGCTTTAACTGCACTGAGGACTTCGGGAAGGATCAGTAAGAAGCCCGTGTCTTCACGGGTTGCCAGGGAACCTCTTGGGAGAGTTATCCTCAACGCTGACATACAAGGAAGGAGAACAATGGACAGTGGATGTCATAACTAAGATTTCCTCCCATTTAAGCACTTAGCCATTTACTTATACTTCTTAGTGACACAGAGGTGGTGTGATTGGGTCCACAAAAATTCTTCGGGGATACCTGGCCTAGATCTGATTTATACCTGCATACCCATGGGATCTAACTTGGGATCAGCCGTGGTTCAGCGGAAAGAGCACGGGCTTGGGAGTCAGAGGTCATGGGCTCAAATTTCGGCTCCGTCGCTTGTCAGCTGTGTGACTTGGGGCAAGTCACTTCACTTCTCTGTGCCTCAGTTACCTCAACTGTAAAATGGGCATTAAGACTGTGAGCCCCACGTGGGACAACCTGATCACCTTCTATCCTCCCAGAGCTTAGAACAGTGCTTTGCACATAGTAAGCACTTAAATACTCTTATTATTATTATAGAATTTATTAAATGGCATGGGCTAAGCACCGGGGTAAATACAATTAATTAATTAATTAATGTTGGTATCTGCTAAGCGCTTACTGTGTGCCGAGCACTGTTCTAAGCGCTGGGGTAGACATAGGGGAATCAGGATGTCCCACGTGGGGCTCACAGTCTTAATCCCCACTTTACAGATGAGGGAACTGAGGCATAGAGAAGTGAAGTGACTTGTCCACAGTCACACAGCCGACAAGTTGCAGAGCTGGGATTCGAACTCATGAGCCCTGACTCCAAAGCTCCATAGAGCCACGCTACAGATAATCACCTCAGACAGATCATGCACATTTCAAATTTAGAATTAAGTACAGGCAACCCTCCAAGACACAGCAATTGTAGTGTTGAAAATCTCTGGGTTGTTTAAAAAAAAAAAACAACCCAAAAACCACCAGCATTTGTCAATTATTGTTTAAATGCAAAATACGGAATGTGTTGAGGGAAGATGCTTTGAAAACAGTTGAAACATCTCAAAGTCTCTGACACATACATGGAATGAAATTCAAGAGACAAAAGACACCTCACTCAAGATCCTTTCAAACTGTTTACAATAAGTGAGACTTCTTTAGTTCATTAGCAAGGCACTGAGAACAAATTTAGAATAGCTTTAAGTTCAGGTCCTAGATGACAAATACCAATGTAAATCGTTGCCTTGAGGCGCCCAAACACTTTGCTCCTCTAATGCCCACCTATTCACTGTACCTCCATCTCCTCTAGCTCATCACTGATGCTTCTTCTCAGGTCCTGCCTTTGGCCTGGAACTCCTTCCCCCTTCATATCCAACAGAAGATCACTCTCCCCACCTTCAAAGCCTTATTGAAGGGACATCTCCTCAAAGAGGCCTTCCCCAACTCAGCCCTCATTTCCTCTTCTCCCACTCCCTTCTGCCTTATCCTCGAACTTGTTTTGCACCTTTTATTCACCCCACCCTCGGCCCCACAGCACTTGCGTACATCTCCGTAATTTATTTAGAGTAGCATCTGTCTGTTCAGATTGCAAGCTCGTTGTGGGCAGCGAACGTGTCTACCAAATCTGTTACCCTGTACTCTCCCAGGCGCTTAATACAGTGCATAGTAAGTGTTCGATAAATCTGACTGTGCCACGCTAGCGAATCCCTGATAACATCGTTGCTGTCTTTGATCCTGCTGGAAACAAGCACTCCTGCACGCCACATAGGTTTATAACCGATTCAAAGCCATATACCGACCCAGGTCGGGGGTGCGTGGTGTTCTAGTTAATTGGCAGGAATGCCCTCCGCCCGGAATTAGGCTTCACTCCGCTTTCATAACCTGTGATTTTGATTTCAAAGCCGTTTGCCCGTCGTGGCCCCGGTGAAACATCAAGGTCTAGAGGAAAGGAGTCAGGAGACCTGGGTTTTAATCCCAAATCAGTCACTTGCCTGAAGTGTGACTTGGGTGAGTCACTTAGTTACATGTGTGCCTCAGTTTCTTCATCTTTAAAATGGGGGTCAAATACCTCTTCTCCCCTCTTCTTAAGACCCATCTTAAATCTACCTTCAGTGCTTAGTCCAGTGTCTGGCACATAGTCAGTGCTCAACAAATAACACAACTATTTACTACTGCCATCTTTGACAATTGGGTTTACACACTTAGTGGCCGCTGGGCATCCATGCTACCTTTGCAATGAAACAGAGAGTCGCTTGCTTGGACGGGACTGCTTTCATGCTGTCACAAATCATTTTGCGAATGTTTTTATTTTCCAGGCGAAGAGACGCTGAACTATGATTCTCTAAACAGTCTCACAACAATGCTGCCATCAACCTAAGTGGCAAATCAGTCTTCAACAAGCGAACGAACAACGGAGATTAGTAAAAGGGATGGAAAGCCTACTCTTCTGTGAAACGGAACTGAATCCACTTCCAAAATGCTGACATTAACACCATATAACTAAAAGGTACCGCAACAGAAATGAATATTGAAGATCATCTTTTAAAATCTTCAGTCTCATTCCAACCTAGTATCCTGTTAATGGAATATGCTCTCGTACTAAGCAGGCCTATCTTCTCAATTCAACGAAGCTAATTTTTCTAGGGCTCTCGGTTAACCTTTAAACCATTCCTTCGTCTATTTTTAGATATTTGAAAGGAGGAGGCCCTTGTTTCTCCTTTCACCTCCTACTCGCTCTCCTTGAACACGGGCCTGGCAGTCAGAGGATCTGGGTGATAATCCTGGCTCTGCCACTTGCCTGCTGGGTGACTCTGTGCCTCTCTGAGCCTCGGTTTCCCCATCTGTAAAATGGGGGTTTAATACTTGTTCTCCCTCCCCTTTGACTGCGAACCTCAAAAGAGGTGAGGCCTGTATCTGAACTAATTACCTTCACTCTACTGCAGAGTTTAGGTCAATCCTTGGCACACAGTAAGTGCTTAACAAATACCATTTTTATTATTAATTACTATTATTACTGGAATGAATGTTGCCGAAGCACCCATGCCATGAAGGTACTTTCCAATAACATACAATTATTCTCTCAACTGATGAAATTCACCCAGGATTCGGGTACAGACTGCTACGTTCTTCAGGATGAGTGACCCAAAAGGGATAAAGGTATCACGCTACAGGCCATTTTTGCTCACACAAATATTCAGCCAATCAATTTTTATTTTCTCTGAGGGACATCTGATCTACCAAGATACAGTGAAAAAAGACTGAAGGTGGGACCAGAGAAGGAGCTCATAAGAAATTTTTGAACCTAAGAAGGATTCATTAGTAAAATGGGTGTAAACACCACTTTTCAAAGCCGACGGAAAACAGCCTCACTCTACTGAATTTGACTTCGGAAGAGTGAGTTTGCGCCCCATAATTTCCGGAGAACAATTAATTCACATCAAATACTGCACCCAAGAACTCGAGTGAGGGAGCATTAACCAAATCACCCTTTCTGCTAAAATTTTTCTTAAAATTAAATTTTCCTGTCAACATGATTCAATTGGAAAGGGGTTTACAACAAACCCTTTCAGATGCCAGAATCATTAGGAACTGAAATCGAGACAAATTCTGAAAAAAAGGTAACAGGAACCAGAGAAAACAGCTTGCCATTTCCACCGAAAGGTTTCAATTGTCACCACCCTCAAGTAAAAACGCTTTAGTAAACAGTTAAGCTACGGTTTCTGCTGCCTTTCAGATTCATTTCTAAAAAGATAATCATGGAATTCCCTTTAGCCGAAAAATCTGCAGCTACTTTCTAAAACGGTGACTAAATCAAAACGAGAAAGGCTCACATATCCCCCCAATTATTTCACAATCCACTGGACTAATTGATTCTCATTTTGGTTAAAAAGCTACCTTGTCACATATAGGTGTATAGCAAAGTACGGCACTACCGCTACCAGGAATAAACAAGCACTGATAATTTTTCGTAGTGAACTTCCACTATGAGATAGTCCATGAACACCATGGGGTCCCACAACTTATTTTATGCTAAAACATTTCCTTAAGTCACTTGATATCTGCACTCCAAAACTCACCACACGATGGCTAAATGGCCCTTCTAAACCCTGGGTAAAAACATGTGAAATTTGATTGAGCTAGAAAAAGGTAAGCAAATGATGTCTGTCCCCGGCACCTAGATCTCTGCCGCTTTTCTAGAAGACCATCTCATTTCGAAATGCCCGGTGGGCTGGTGTCTCTTCCGTGGCCGTATCCCGGATGTCCCACGCTATGCCACAAAGTCTGGGTTGCCGTTCGTGTCGTTTGTGGTTCTTGTGGTTCCTGCCACTTCCGTTCACGTACGAAGGTGCCGTTGGCCTAAGTGATTGTGAACAAGTTTCCTCACCACATCCTGCGGAACAGTGCTTTAGCCTTTAAGCTCGCTGTGGGCAGGGAGTCTGTTTACTGTTATACTGTACTCTCCCAAGTGCTTAGTACAGCCCACAGTCAGCACTCAATGAATACGACTGAGTGAATCAATGAACTGAATGAACGACAGAGAGCGTAAGGATGGATGCTAGTGGCCTGACCGAATTCCCAAACCTCGTGTCTCTTTGTGAACAATTCACCGACAGGCACCTTTGAAGCCTTGGACTTTTATTCTACCGCCTCTCCCTTGTAGACGCCTTAGGCACTCGGATCCGTAATGATAATCGTGATATTTGTTAAGCACCCGATACGTGCCAGGCACCGTACTAAGTGCTGGGTTAGATCCGAGCAGATCGGGTTGGACACAGTGTCTGTCCCACATGGGGCTCACAGTCTTAAATCCCCATTTTTCAGATGAGGGAACTGAGATGCAGAGAAGTGAAGTCACTTGCCCAAGGTCACACACAGCAGACGAGTGGCGGAGCCAGGATTAGAACCCAGGTCCTCTGACTCCCAGGCCCGGGCTCTATCCACTTAGCCATGCTGCTTCTCTTCCCTTTAAGCTCTCAATACCCACAGCCCCACAGGGCTTACGTCCCTATCCGTAATTGATTTTACTGTCTTCCCACTCCAGAGTGGGAGCTCCTGGTGGACAGGGAATGTGCCGACCAACTCTTTTGTATCGTGCTCTCTCAGACGCTTAGTACGGTGCCCTGCACAAGGTGGGTGCTCGAGAAACCTCACTGAAGGAATGATTCTACTGGAGATTACCAAGTGCCTCTTACGGGGCTCCTTAAATGGTTAGTAAAATCCTGTCTTGTCAGTCTACGTTGAGTAGGTGGGTGAAACTGCTCCAGAGACACTGGGTTGCCTGATCAATCCCGCCACCTGTGTTAAGCTCTTACTATGTGCCAAGCACTGTTCTAAGCCCTGGTGGAGATACAAGGTAATCAGGTTATCCACTGTGGGGCTCAGCGTCTTAATCCCCGTTTTACAGATGAGGCAACTGAGATCCAGAGAAGCGAAGTGACTTGCCCACTGTCACACAGCTGACAGGTGGCGGAGCCGGGATTAGAACCCACCATCTCTGACTCCCAAGCCCGTGCTCTTTTCCACTGAGCCACGCTGCTTGTCATCTATATACCATGAGGTCCAAGTGTTTTGCCATTCTTCGGCATTTTAACTGCAGTGACGATTTTGCCAACTTCTGACGCAATGGTTAACTTTTTTAGACCTTGCCTTGAATGGTGGAGTCTTCTATTCGGTTCCTGGCTCAGACCACTAGAGCTGTATTTAGACTTTGAGTCTGTGCTGATTTATGTTTAAGGTATGAATGAATAATTTTTCTCATCTTGGAAATAGATCTATTCTCTTGGTGACTTTATCAAACTTTACCCTCATTACTGCTTCACAGAAGATCTGCTAAGCAGGATAAAAGAGGAGAAAGCCATCCTGCAATGAGGGTTTAAGGTACCTGGAGTTACAAGGGTGGATCAGATAGTAGGAGACTGACTCACTCCTTCTCTTAACCTTTTTTTTTATAGTATTTGTTAATCGTTTACCATGTTGCCTAGTATTTGTTAATCGTTTACCATGTTGCCCCGCACTGTACTAAGCGCTGGAGTAGATATGAGCTAATCAGGTTGGACAGAGTCCAAGTCCCACACGGGGCTCTCAGTCTTAATCCCCACTTTATAGATGAGGTAACTGAGGCAGACAAGTCAAGTGACTTGCCCAAGGTCAGGCAGCAGACAAGTGGCAGGGCTGCGATTAGAACCCAGGTCCTTCCGACTCCCAGGTCCGTGCTCTATGCGTTAGGCCACGCTGCTTCTCGACTTAGAAAATGTTCTGCAGAGGATTACCTGGGGAAACTTCTCTGCCCAGAACATATATATTTTTTTTAATAGAACTCTATTCTGGCCACCTCTCACCGCTCCTCAAAAGTAGTTACCCATTCCACTAGTTCAAAGGCAGACAACCCTTATCGCTGGCACTCTATCAGCTTCCTCCCTCTTATCATCTTATGAGAAGCAGCATGGCTGAGTGGAAAGAGCCCGGGCTTAGCAGTCGGAGGTCACGGGTTCTAATCCCGGCTCCGCCACTTGTCAGCTGTGTGATCACGGGCAAGTCACTTCGCTTCTCTGTGCCTCAGTTTCCTCATCTGTAAAATGGGGATGAAGCATGTGAGCCCCAGCTGGAACACCCTCATCACCTTGTATCCTACCCAGCACTTAGAACAGTGCTTCGCACATAGTCAGCGCTTAACAAATGCCATCATTATCACTAAACGGACCAGAAATCACATCTCACACAGTTCACTCCTAACTGCTTCTCGAGCACGGAAAAAAAAACCATAAGGAGTCACTCATCTCAATGCGCTGCCTGCTCACCACAATAATAGTGTGCCAAGCACTGTTCTAAACGCTGGGGGAGATACAAGGTAATCAGGTTGTCCCATGTGGGGCTCACAGTCTTCACCCCCATTTTACAGATGTGGCAACTGAGGCACAGAGAAGTGGAGCGACTTGCCCAAAGTCACACAGGGGACAAGTGGCAAAGCTGGGATTAGAACCCACGACCTCTGACTCCCAAGCCCGGGCTCATTCCACTAAGACACGCTTCTTTTCTATGTGTGCACGAAGCAATACCTCGGTTGCCTCGTCTGAATTTTTATTTTACCGATACTTCAATTTGAATTATTCCTTTAATCACAACCCCTGAAGGATATCAAGTCTAGACCCAGGAATGCACCTCCCGCTTAATGGTACCGCCCCAACCTACTATCATTAGCTAGTCAATCAATTTATGGATCCACTCTGCCAGGCGAGGCCGGGGCGGGGGGTTAGCTTGCACCCCACTTTGTGTCCAAGACATCCAAATGCAAGTTTCCACATTTCCCCAAAGGACAAAGTGAGACTCCCGTGACCAGCGGCAAGGAAGGTCTCATCGTGTGTCCCCTGCCCCCTCATTTCCCTCATGGATAGTGGACCGTGGCCTGAACAGATGGAATACTCTCTGGAAGTTCTCATCTGCCATCTATGAGCAGAATAATAATAATAATAATGTTGGTATTTGTTAAGCGCTTACTATGTGCCGAGCACTGTTCTAAGCGCTGGGGTAGACATAGGGGAATCAGGTTGTCCCACGTGGGGCTCACAGTCTTAATCCCCATTTTACAGATGAGGGAACTGAGGCACGGAGAAGTTAAGTGACTTGCCCACAGTCACACAGCCGACAAGTGGCAGAGTTGGGATTCGAACTCATGAGCCCTGACTCCAAAGCCCGTGCTCTTTCCACTGAGCCACGCTGCTTCTCCAGAAACTCAAGTGGAGTAAAAGGAGGGAAAGAGAGAGACAGCAATACCGCTTGAGGGGCGAACCCAAGTCCAAGGAAAGAAGAGTGGCCGGGTGGAAAAACAATAGTAATATCTGTGGCATTGGTTAAGCGTTTACTATGTGCCAGGCCCTGGGCTAAGCGTTGGGGTGGATATGAGCAAACAGGGTCGGACACGGTCTCAGTCCCACGTGCGGCTCGGGGTCTCGATCCCCATTTTACAGATGAGGTAACTGAGGCCCAGGGAAGTGAAGTGACTTGCCCAAGGTCACACAGCAGACAAGTGGCGGAGCCGGGATTAGAACGCCATGACCTCCTGATTCCCTGGCCCGTGCTCTATCCACTATGCCTTGCCGCTTCTCGGCCCTAGGTTCGAATTCCTGCTCGGCCGCTTGTCTGCTGTGTGACCTCGGGCGAGTTCCTTCACTGGGCCTCAGTTACCCCACCTGTAAAATGGGGATGGAGACTGTGAGCACTATAGGGAACGTGGACTGTGTCTAACCTGATTAGCTCGTATGCACCGCAGTGTTTAGTCAAGGAAAAGGCCCTGGCTAAGATTCACTGAGACTATGTATGCACTGAGCCCTTCCAAAATGGGGCCACTGCCTCAGTGAGGTATTTTAAAACAAACCTGAGCACAAATCAATCCCTCAATCTTACTTATTTAGTACCCACTGAGCGCAGAGCACTGAGCTAGGCATTTGGGAGAAGCGGAATCTTACAGGCGTTCCCAGCTTACAGAATGACGCAGTTACAAAAGAGCTGCAGAGGAGACAATCTCAAGTGACTTGTTCCTTCTCTCCCTGCCTGGAACAAAATGACCTGAAACTGTGTGCAGGACTTGCCCACCTGTGGCCTGTAGCTTTACATTCTTTTTTCCTCCACCTGAGATTTATTTGTTCCAACTCTCCCGCCAGACTGCAGGCTCTGAAAGCAGACATCACGTCGGCTGTTCCAGTACGGTGCCCGGCCCGTAGTCAGCGCTTAACAAATACCACAATCATCACTCTACTCTCCCTCCCCAGTAGTTGATCCGGTGCTCTTCCCTCGAGTTAAGTGCTCAATAAAGCCTCAAGTCGCTGGTGTATATTTATACATATTTATTATTCTATTTATTTTATTAATGATTAATTAATGATATTTTATTTATCCATAATTCTATTTATCAATTTTGATACTACTGATGCCAGTCTACTTGTTTTGTTGTCTGTCTCCCCCTTCTACACCGTGAGTCTGTTGTTGGGAAGGGATTGTCTCTACTTGCTGCCGAATTGTATTTTCCAAGCACTTAGGACAGTGCTCTACACATAGTGAGTGCTCAATAAATATGATTGAATGAACGGACTGAGCGCTGGGGTGGATACAAGCAAATAGTTGGACACAGTCTTTGGTCCCATGTGTGGCTCAGCGTCTGCCCAACAACGGGCTCAGAGCGCGACTGCATGAACAAATGAATGGTGGGAAGTGATCTAGTGACGACGGTGGAAGAGAGGCACGGCCAGAAAGCGGCTTCTGCCAATACCCTGGGATGCAGCACAAGTAGTTTCATTTTCTATGATCACCAAATCAAATCCAGAAGGAAGAGTACGTTCCCATAGGAAGCAGTGGGGACGAGGACTGTACAGGGCTACTCTTCAGGGAAGCCCCAGTGCTCACGGTTGGCAAGAGTAAATCTAAGGATGGATCACGGGGAAAATCTTACACACTTGCAAAAAGGGCTCCCAAAACTACGATTTGCTGCTCCTTTTCTGGCCTCCGGGTGAGCACCGTTCAGACATCTTGCCGGAGAGAGCACGGGCCCGGGAATCAGAAGACCCTGGGTTCTACTGCCGACTCCCGTGTGACCCTGCGCGAGTCATTTCACTTCTCAGTGTCTCGGTAACCTCGTCTGTAAAATGGGGGTTAAGACCATGAGCCCTATGCGGGACGGGGACTGTGTCCAACCCGATTAGCCTCTATCTACCCCAGTGCTTAATACAGAGTCCGGCACAGTGTTTAACAAATGCCTTTAAAAAAAAAATTAGTTAAAATGGGGGAGGAAGGTCCTGCTACCAACCAGATACGCACTTCTGTTGCTTCAACAGAAACAATAATAATACAAAAATTAATAACTATATTTAAGAGCTTACTGTGCGCAGCGCACCGCACATATAATACTTGTGGTATTTATTAAGGTAGATAAATGAAAATCAGATCAGACACGGTCCCTATCCCGCATGGGTGTTGGATCACAGTCTAAGCAGGAGGGAGAACATGAATTGCACGCCCATTTTACAGTTGAGGAACCTGAGACCCAGAGAAGTTAAGTGACAGCAGGCAAGTGGCAGAGCAAGGATGAGAACCCAGATCCTCTGCCCCTCGGGCCCACTGACCCACAGGCCTGGGCTCTTTCTTCCTTCCCCTCGTCCGCGCTGCTTCCATGAAACAAGGAGGAGCCGGCATCCACGTGCTCTCTCCCGCTCTTCTCACCCGCTCTTCCGGCGGCTCCCGGTGCCAGGCATCTGGGAGGGAAAGCCTCAACCACCACAGTCACCACGGTGCCCACGCCCATCCGGAGTCCATGGGCAGCATGGCCTAGAGGATAAGAACATGGGCCTGGGAGTCAGAAGGTCATGGCTTTTAATCCCAGCTTTGCCACTTGTCTGCTGTTGACCTTGGGCAAGTCATTTTACTTCTCGAGGCCTCAGTTCCCTCATCTGGAAAATGGCGGCCGAGACTGCGATCCCTACATGGGACAGAGATTGTGCCCAACCCGATTTGCTTATATCCACCGCAGGGCTTGGCACATAATAAGCGCTTAACAAATAGCATCATTATTATTATGACAGGGAAGGGGCCCAGCTAAAGAGGAAAGGAGAGGGATTGTGAAAAAAAAACCCAATTAAAAACAAGCTAAACCACCCCTTTCCTGGCAGCAGCAACCTTTTCTGGGTCAGGCTAAAATCACTTAGCCTGTGGAATCACTTCTAACAACCAGATTCCTTCCCGCCGTCCTCCCCAACTTTCCAGCGCAGCAATCGATACTGAGGAAGGGGCCCACATTTGTCATGTCAGCTAGGCCTCGTCGTACCCACCGAAAAATAAATCTCACCCAACTGGGACACGGGCGTGCGTGTAGAGTTATCCATCTTTTGACACCATGGTCAATGAGATTTTTATTTATTATTGGGGGGTTGTTGAAATAGATGCCTGAGAGGCCACTCCTTCCGCATAGGATCATTACGTTGAAGGGTTGCCTAAATTACACCCGAGGGCTACAGCTCTTGGTGTCATTCGGTTTTGGACTGCCGCCGCTGTCTTCTCCTGTCATCTTTTTTTTTTGTTTTTGTAAGTATTTGTTAAGCACTTACTATGTGCCAAGCACTCTAAGCACTGGGGGAGATGCAAGATCATCAGGTTGTCCCATGTGGGGCTCACAGTCTTCATCCCATTTGACAGATGAGGTCACTGAGGCTCAGAGAAGTTAAGTGACTTGTCTAAAGTCACACAGCAGTCCAGTGGCAGAACGGGGATTAGAACCCACGACCGCTGACTCCCAAGTCTGGGCTGTTTCCATGGAGCCACGCTGCTTCTCTACAACAGGCCCAGGCTGTTTGACCTTTTCCTGTGTTGTATTTTCATATTAATGTCTGTCTCCTCCTCTAGACTCGTTGTGGGGAGGGAATGTGTCTGTTTATTGTTATATTGTACTCTCCCAAACGCTTACTACAGTGCTCTGCACACATTAAGTGTTCAATAAATACATTCAATAAATACTATTAAATGAACAAAGTGTTTCCTTTCAACACCCTGTTTACAATTAGCTCACTTCCGCTCACCGGAGAGCAGGTGATTGGGAATTCTCTCCTGGCTCATTTGGTGAAGATGTGATGACCACTGCTTCAGTCCTGATGGACTGATTAAATGTCAGGGTTTGTGATCCTACTTTCCTACTTGCGATCTGATGAGCAGGGAACGTGTCTGCTAATAATTCTGTTGTAATGTATATTCTCCTAATAACAACTGGTACTTGTTAAGCGCTTACTATGGGCCAAGCACTGGGATAGATACAAGCTAATCCTGTTGTCTCACCAGGGGTTCACACTCTTAATCCCCACTTTACGGATGAAGAAAATGAGGCCCAGAGAAGTGAAATGACTTGCGCAAGGTCACAGAGTAGACATTTGGCAGAGCCGGGATCAGAACCCATGTCCTCTGACTGCCAGGCTCGGTTAGTGCAGCGCTCCGCACATAGTATGCGGTCAATAAATACCTCCATCGATTGACGGCACAAGTCAGATGTGACATCTGAGGTAATTCCATATCTTACAACTGTAAAAAACCGGGGCCAACTGTTTTCTCTCCCCTCAGTTTAGTCTTGATCTCATTTCCCTGTCAGCATTACCTTCTGACTCTCAGCCTTCCCCAACAGCTTCTTGGATGTATCTGTCACTCATCCGATCTTTGCTTGGGTGGACCAGAAGCAGCCTAGGTAGCAGAATTCAGTGACAGCACTCCAATCTCTGAACTTCAGCTATGGGAGGTTTCGGTAGGTTTTCCGGGTACAGATCTGCGTGATAAATTACCTTGGTGTTACCCAGACTAATTGTTAGCCCACAACCCTTTGCTGAATCTGTTGAAGTGGGTCACCATCATCCGCAGATCTGCTTGGGATTTTGCTTCCAAAGCCCAGCCATCGGGCCTGGAGGGGCTCCTGACAAGTGGGTAATTTGGGGACGGCTGAATGAGGACTCTCGCCTGTTGAGCTGGAGGTGCTTTTCGGATCATGTGGGCTCTTGACAAGAGTTACGTTTACTCTTCCAGAAGGTTGCTTTGACACGGCCTCTTTTCTCCCCACAACCCTTCGGGAATCGACAGCTCAGACTTTTTTGTTTCTCCAAACAATTCGGCCATAAATAGCTAGGTACAAGAGGGTGCCGACAGTAGCTGTCAGGGGGGGTCTGTGTTATCCTTTCCTCATCCACCGCGCAGCCGGCGAGCAGTGACAGTCGGGGTATAGGCGGCTCGCCAAGGGAAGGGAAGACTACGTGCTCAAACCCTGTCTTCCTGTTCAAGTTGGTGAACGTTACGAGTGTCACACACGGGCTTGGCTGGAACGGGCAAATTCTAAGCTTGGCACCAAAATCGAAGCACCATACCACCAGGCACGGCCTGGTGGAAAATGCACGGGTCTGGGAGTCAGAGGACCTGGATTCTAATCTCAGCTCTGCCACTCATCTGTTGTGTGTCCATGGGCAGGTCACTTCGCTTCTCTGTGCTTCATTTACCTCTTCTGTAAAATGGGGGTTAAGACGGTGAGCCTTATGTGGGACGGGGACTGTGTCCAATCCGAATACTTTGTATCTTTGCCAGAGCTCACTACAGTCCGTGGTACATAGTAAGCACTTACGTACCACATTACAGTTAACTTGCATTTACGAGACTTAACATATGTCAATATGGCCATTGTGACTACCTGGTGAGGCAGCCAGTGGGGAAAGAAGGTAAGAATGTTAAAGAACCCCACAAATAATTCAAAACATGAACCTATTAAGAAATGTAAATCTCTCCCATCAAATGTTCTACAAGAGCAGCTTACAAAGAGTAAAAAATAAAGTGGTCTGTGATTCAGGAAGCTCCGTGAACTAGCAAGAAAGATCAAGGACCCAAGAGTCAGAGGACCTCGGTACGAATCCCGTATCTGCCAGCCGCCTAATGTGGGGCAAGTCGCTTAACTCCGTGTCTCGCTTTCCTCATCTGTAATATATTCAATTTCTGTTCTCCATCCCACTTGGATGGTGAGCCCCATGTGGGGCAGGAACCGTGTCCAACCGGATTACCCCGCATCAACCCCAGCATTTAGTACATGCTTGGCACACAGGAAGCGCTTAACAAACACCGTCATTATTGTGATACCCTTTCTGTACCCGCCATCCACCTTGCATTAAATGAAGATTGAAATGGTTCGTGTTTGAGCATAAGGAGGGAGAAAGGAGAGCAGGATCTAGATAACCAGCTCAACGGGGACAGGTGACATGTCTACCGACTCTGTCATACTGTACTCTCCCAAGCGCTCACAACAGTGCTCTATGTACAGAAGGTGCTCACTAAATACCTTTGACTGAGGTACGCCTAGTTCTCCTTTAGCTGAGGAATGCATTCTTACAAAGCCCCACTTAAAGATAACACGGGCTGTTGTGCTTGAGGCATCAGACAGTGCTGTTATATTGCACTCCCCAAGCGCTTGGTACAGTGCTTTGCTCCCAGTAAGCGCTCAATAAATATGATTGAATGAATGCTCGTGTGCTCACTGACTGCATCATGCTGTATCCAAAACAGGCTGGTGTTCTGAGAAAATCCTTCCTCAATTTTCTAGCCCAAATACACTCATTATGGCGAAACTCTGTCCCTGGGGCCAGAAAATAAATTGATTGAGCCTCAAATATTCAAAGCAAATTTGAAATTAAGTGCCACCGACTGAAAACTCCCTCCAAATTCACCTTATGCACCCCGTGACAGGTGGAAGAGAAGAGTGTTCATTTTGAGCATTTTCATCTTTAAACTGAGTCTCCAGCCAGTAATTGAGAATTTTAAATTGGTCACTCTCAAGTGAATTTTTCAGTCTATATACCGCAAAAATTACAAAAATAAGTTTGGGATGGGCCTCTTGTAGAATATAAAGCAGCTAATATTTTTCAATTACAGGAGGAAATCGAGGCACAGTGAAGTTAAGTGACTTGGCCAAGGTCACAAAGAAAGCAACTTCCCCAGACCGCACTGGAAGCCAGGTCCTCCGATTTCCAGGCCCGTGCTATTCCACTAGGCCATGCAGCTTTCATTTCTTTATACCATATAAAGATTTTTTGTCTTTACGCCACTGAACAGGCGAGAAGCTTCACACGACAGAGGAATGGGAAGAGACAAATCTCCACATTGTGCTCACTAATGGCAGGGCAAAGAGGGAATGCAGAGTAAACACAGAGGAGAACTGAAATCAGGGAGAATGGGTTTTCTTGTGGACACTGAGTACTGTCTCCCCATTTGAGGGGATGGAAATAGTGTGTCACTGGCCCATTTTAAGGATCCAAGTTTCCAACCGCTTCACGGTTAAGTCATCAAGGGCGCAGGGGCGGTTGGGTTTCGCTCGGACACGAGTGCACATTTTGTGCACTGGGGACTCTGATACGGCCTCGCACGGTCATCTGAAAATGACGACCTGATATTCTTAGCTCTGACAGAACTGTTGTATCACCACCCTCCCTTTCTGCCCACAAGAGGCTTTAGAATTAACTAACTCTCTTCCCCTCTTTACAGCCCTACTGAGCGCTCACCTCCTCTAAGAGGCCTTCCCAGACTGAGCTTCCCCTTTTCCCTCTGCTCCCCCTCCGCCCTAGGCTCCTCCCCCCCTCCCTTCCCCTCCCCTCAGAACTGTGCTCATTTGATATATTTTTATTACCCTATTTATTTTGTTAATGAGGTGTACATCCCCTTGATTCTATTTATCGTGATTATGTTGTCTTGTTTTTGTCCATCTGTCTCCCCCACTTAGACTGTGAACCCATCATTGGGCAGGGATTGTCTCTATCTGGTGCCGAATTGTACATTCCAAGCGCTTAGAACAGTGCTCCACACATAGTAAGTGCTCACTAAATATTATTGAATGAACGAATTCTCTTCGCCTTCCTCCCTCGCCATTTTCAATCAGCTTTATTTAATGAATGTCTTCAATGTGTTTAATGAATAAGGTGTCAAACGCAGCACTGAGCACTGGGAACAGTACAACCCCGTAAGAAGACACGAGCCCTAACCACAGGATCTTACGATCTAGGGAGGGAAGGCGAAAATAAAATAATTGGCAGGCGGGGGAAGATGTAAATGGGGCTATACTCATGAGTTAGTGCTGAACGAATATATGGTGTGGGAAACTTGTACCTAAGTATCATGGGTACCTATGAGCACACCAAGGTTTACGCTGGGCCAAGTGGGCTCGTGGGGTGGCGGAAAGGTGCCGAGACCTGGGAAGATTAAAAATTAATCGGGGACAACCTCCTGGGGCAAGATGTCCTGCTTGTTAAAATTCAGACGGTTTTTCGGATTGGAAACTGGGAGGAAATTTGGGCAACAGGAAGGGCGTGACCAAGGCATAGGTGATGGGAGGGCAAGAACAAAGCGCTCGATAAATACTAGTGATTGACTGTGCCTTCTACTGCCAATTGCAAACCTCCTTACGGGCAGGAAACCTTTTTGCTAATTCTGTTGCCTTGTCCCCTCCAAAGAGCTTAAGTCCAGGGCTCCGCACACAGAATACTGCGTGACTCAGTGGAAAGAGCACGGGCCGGGGAGTCAGAGGTCATGGGTTCAAATCCCAGCTCCGCCGCTTGTCAGTGTGTGACTCTGGGCAAGTCACTTAACTTCTCTGTGCCTCAGTTCCCTCATCTGTAAAATGGGGATTAAGACTGTGAGCCCCACGTGGGACAACCTGATCACCTTGTATCCTTCCCAGAACTTAGAATAGTGCTTTGCATATAGTAAGCGCTTAACAAATGCCATCATTATAGAAAGCGCTCAATAAATACCACCGAATGATCGACTCAAGGGAGCCGGGTTCAAATTGGATCAGACAACGTACTCCGAAATGAATGTCGTTTCCTTCTGCCGTTCGAACAAAATTACTCCAACTCCTGCCCATTGTCAAGGCAACGGGAGTCTGTTTCTTGAAGCAGTAAATATTGGCATCTTCCAGAAATGGAGGGTATTCCCAGGAGTTGTGTAATAAGAAATCAGACTGATGCGAAAGGACGGAATTTAAAAGATCTGCTAAAGGCAATTCCCGTTCCCAAAACTAAGATAGCAAGGAAGCTTTGTGCATTTGTAGATTTAAAAAAAAAATATTATTGGAAATGGGATTACCTGTAGTATATAAGATTTTTTTAAAATACCCCTGGATTGTAAAACTTTGAATTTAGCTAGAGGCAAGAATCACGAAATGCAACTGCTTGCATGTTTCTGAATGATCAGAAGTGAACCTTAAAAGCATCTTGCACAACTGTGAGTCCAATCTGATTAGCAATCTTAACAAAACAAAGGTTTCTGGCCATGCAGCGAATGTACTGCATATTTAATGCCAACCAGGACCTCCTGCATGACCATTAAATAAGATTGCTTCACTCTTTGCAAATGACTACAGCACACTGGAATGTCACTTCATACCAGGCAGAAGAAAAATTCTAAGGTAAGCTGCATAAATCAGTGGATGAGAAAGAGTACACACTGTGTTAAGAGGATTTCAAATGCCAGCAACTTACAAAAGAAGCAGAGAACCACCATAAATGGGTAAAGTCAGAGGGATGAAAACTCTCAATAGGAGAAAAACCACTTCTCATTGCTCAAATAAGGTGACTGCCTTATAAAGAACTGGTGACAAAAATCCAAAGGCAGGCCGACGGGTGAGCGATTTCTCTTTCAGTGGGTGGGGTTAGAGGGAGATAGAGAAAATACATGTTTGTTTTCGGGAATAAAATTGTACCTTTCTGCAAGATCTATATTAAGGGTTGAGGAGAAATACAATTAGGAAAATCAGAGTCCATAACTGCAGACAGCCACTGCTCCCAGGTGGAGTAAATCCATTTAACATTCATACGAATGATACATTGACATTACCACATCTCCCTGAAATCAGGTCACATTAAGAAACGACTTAGAGATTTGGGTTAATAGAACCCCACATAGTCAACTGCTCATGAAATTCAACACCGAAACGAGGGTTAAAGAAGCAACCCTTGTTCAAATTAAATGTGCACGGAGAACAAAATCTACATTTATTGAACAACGCCTCCCTCGTAAAAGTGCAGCAGTCCCAATTTTTGTTTTGGATGGTACTGATTAAGCACTTACTTGGGGCCAAGTGCTGTACTAAGCGCTGGGTAGATAGGAGATAATCGGGTTGAGCATAGCTATCCCCTTTGTGGCATTCAGTCTGCGTAATACAACCGTACCCAATGTTACGGACCGAAATGTTCCCAAATTATGACCTCATCATTCTGGGGCACACTGTGAGGCCTATTTTCCTGCAGATCTCTGTGCTGTAAATTGTGAGAGTGCGTCTACCAACTCTGTGGAATTGGACTGTCCCAAGCGCTTAGTACAGTGCTCTGAACACAGTAAGATCTCAATAAATGTGACTGATAGAGATTTATTCCAGAACCTCTGGAATAATAATGGTAATAATACTAATAATGGCATTTTAAGTGCTTACTATATGTCAAGCACTATTCTAAACCCTGGGGTAGATACAAGTTAATCACATTGGAAACTCCTTTACAATTACAATACGATTAGGAAAATAAGAATCCATTAACTGCAGACATCCACGGCTTCCACTCGGAGTAAATCCATTTTACATTCATGTGAACAAAGTGTTGATATTGCTAAATAAAATCTATCTGAAAAGAGGTCACATTAAGAACCTACTTAGAGATATGGGTTAATAGAACCCATATTAGCCAATATTAATATGGGTTAATATTATCTACCATTAAGCATCATTAAATCATGATTTTTCTCTACTGAAGTAATTCACAGCCTAACATCATAGCATTTACTAAATGAGAAGCATGATCATTAATCTTTGCAGAGAGCCCGCTCCGCTCGCTCTGGTAGCGATGTTTCAACTTGAGGGAAAAATGGGTCCGATGCAGGGTGATCAGCCGCTTTTTTCATTTATTCCATAAAACGCCTCGTAAAAGATCCTTCTGAGATTCTCCCGCAGCCTTGGATATCGTCTCCCTATGTCAGGATCGGCCTTCTGCGTCAAATGTTTGAAAAAGTCCATCCACTTGAGAAGCGTCACAAGGCTCGGCGACCATTGGGAGTGGTTTTAGACAGAGCGGGGAGGCTGACTTTCAGTTCGTTCACTCATTCAGTCGTATTTATTAAGCGCTTACTGTGTGCAGAGCACTGTACCGAGCGATTGGAAAGTACAATTCGGCAACAAAGAGAGACAATCCCTACCCAACAATGGGTTCACAGTCTAGTCAGTTTGTGTTTGGGGACACGATGGGGGAAGCAGGCTGAACTGGGGAGTCTTTCGTTTCCTTCCGAAGCGGAATCGGGGTGCGGTAGGCAGAGACTTTAGGGAGATTTTAACCTCAAACCTGAGCTCCCTTCAGAGGAAGGGAGAAGGCGGCCTCCAGTTTGCACTAGGGAAGAGGAGAGGCGGGCTGTAGGAAACGGCACAGTGTTCGAGCGAGGGGTCTCCGTACTGCTTTTGGGTGAAATTCATTCATTCAATCATATTTATTGAGCGCTTTCTGCGTGCACAGCACCGTATTAAGCGCTTGGGAGAGTACAACAAGGAGGGAGGGCAAGAATGAATCCCTACTTTCCGTTATTAAGTAATAAAAGCTCATTTGCTTAATGGTTTATTAAGATTTTGAAATTCACCTTGCAAATTGAGTGTTATTTCCGGCACAGAATACTTGATTTTCTTTCTCTTCAGGTCTCTCTATCCCCTAGCAGGTATGTCTGATTTAAAAGCAGAAAAATCTGTGAACTTTAATGCTCTCCATGAGAGTGCAAGTTAAAAAACTGGGAGAGTTTTGAACTCAGGAGAGATACTACCTTGGATTTACATGGTATTTTTCCTCCAAACTCCAAAAGGGTAGCCGAGTTTAACTTCCACTCCTCCCTCAAATTAACCTTCATTAATACTGATGCTGAACAATTTAGTCACGAGAGAAAAAAGGGCCAATTTAATTGTTCGTATCAATGCGATAACCTTACCAAGCCTACTTGCTAATATATTACTGGGGGACTATTTATTCGTAGATATAATTCCATGCTAAAAGTACATTTATACCCACCAGGCATTTCTCCCATCACTTAAAAAACAGCATTATTAGTATTACGAGGAGCCGTGTGGCCTCAAGGTTAGAGCACCGGCCTGGGTGTCAGAAGGACTTGGCTTCTAATTCCGGCTCTGCAACCTGTCTGCTGTGTGACCCTGGGTAAGTCACTTCACTTCTCTGTGCCTCAGTTGCCTCATCTGTAAAATAGGGATTAAGACTGTAAACCCCATGTGGGACATGGACTGGGTCCAGCCCTACTGGCTTGTATCTACTCTAGCACTTAGTACAGTCCCTGGCACAGAGTAAGCGTTGAAATGCCATAAAAAAATCCGATAAAGTTCAACCTAGCTACCCTACCATGAAACCTCATTAGCTCAGTAGAAATATATTAGGTTATACTGCTCATCTAAAATTGTTCAATTATTTAATTCAGGGTAAATTCTGAAGGACTAGGGTTTCTAACCTTAGTTCACGAACCAATAACCCATTTATTACGTCGGCAGTCGGAAAAAATTTTCTTATAGGAACAGTGTTGATTTAAGATATAGTTTTCAGGAACCTTCTGTGCCATAAAAACCAAGGCCTGCCAGCAGCACCTTAATTTTCTCCTTCAAAATGAGTGAGAAAACTAAGCTGTCAAAACCCAGCATTTCATCGTCTTCCTTTACTCAACACCCACTGTGCTGACAGCACTCATCCAGGAGTTTGGGGACACAGAGTGGAAATGAGACACACATCCTTGCCCTCAAAGACTCCACAATTGAATGGTTCTATTTAGAAAATCATTTATATAACAATCATAATAATAATTGTGGTATTTATTAAGCATTCACTATGTGCCAGGCACTGTACTAAGCACTGGCGTGGATACAAGCCAATCGAGTTGGATACAGTCCCTGTCCCACATGGGGCTCACAATCTCAATCCCCATTTTACAGGTGAGGTAACAGGCACAGAGAAGTGAGGTGGCTTGCTCAAGGTCACACAGCATTTACAGGCTGCAACTCATGTGTTTACTAAACCAATATAAAGATTGTTCATTAACCCAGGATAGGAAGTTCAGTCCATTTTCCTGGCTAAGAATTTTTACAGAGAGAATATGGAACCCATTTACCACTCAAAATGTCTTCCGGGCCTCTGGAGGTTAGTCATGATGAGAGAGAGGATGACCCAATTCTCGATTAACAGGATGAAAATTCAAATGTGGTGCAATGACCTGACAAGAGATTCACTGTGCAAACACTGACCCAGCACATGGCTTGGGTGGGGGGGAGGAATTATGCTATTCAATATGCAGACTGTGGGATTAGAAAACCTGACCCTTTAGCACTTCTCCGAATCATTTCTACAAGAATCAGATTGAAAATCCTCCTAAGATTACAACATTTTACTTAATTCTCACCTATAATTTCAAATCCACCACGTATACGATTCACCCCCTGACACTTCATTATTGCCTAGCATTGTCAACATTTAAACAGTTACCACATTGTCCTCCAAAGATGACTGCATTTCTGTGGTTAAGGTGTCCCTCTACCTACAGGGAAATTCTTTCCTAAAAGCTCAGACACAAAGTTTCTAAACCAACAGTATCAGTTCCATTATATGTATACATCTGCATTCTCTCCAACACTTTCTCATAATGCTTTGCAATTAGAACCCTGTCTATCATGTGAAAGATTAAAAATAGACAACATTTCACTAGAAGAATAAAATAGTCCCCCAAAAGAGACTACCAGAAAGAAGATATAAGAACTTAATACCACTGATGTAAAACAAACATGCTTCTTTTGATATGCTGGTGAAAGTGTTTTAATTAATGCATTTAGAGGATGTTTTAGAATGCTTCACCTAAATTACATTCATCTTTTTATGAAAACTCTCACACCCAAATTGGCTATGAGGACATAATACGGGAATATAGGTATACGAATAAATGTCACGGTATGTTTCCACCCGGCATATATAAATTGAACTCAATAGTATACACATATTTGGGTATCCTGATGTCATCCATTCTTTGGTGATGGGATGAGCATTATTTGATCTGTTCAACTGAGTATGCTCCAAAAGCTGATTAGTTTATGATCTTGTCTTGCCACTTGATGTTCAATATGGCGTGGAAGTAGGGTGTAGACATTTCACAGTCAGTTTGCCTTAGAACTCCAGTTTGGTCTAAAGTTTGATGCCAAGCTGCTATTTACGTATCACGTATGAGGCGCAGCACGGTGTAGTGGAGAGAGCACAGGCCTGGGAGTCAGAAAGTCATGGGTTCTAATCCTGGCCCTGAGACTTGTCTGCTGTATGTCCTCA
This sequence comes from Ornithorhynchus anatinus, assembly GCF_004115215.2. Lineage (NCBI taxonomy): Eukaryota > Metazoa > Chordata > Mammalia > Monotremata > Ornithorhynchidae > Ornithorhynchus > Ornithorhynchus anatinus. Next base: position 13,094,474 of record NC_041748.1, on the reverse strand, counting down.
GGCAAGTCGCTTGACTTCTCTGGACCTCAGTTACCCCATCTGTAAAATGGGGATTGAGACTACGAGCCCCCCGTGGGACAGGGACTGTGTCCTACCCAATTTGCTTGTATCCACCCAAGCGCTGAGTACAGTGCTTGGCACATAGTAAGTAGCATAATTATTATTATGAGAAGCAACAGGGCCTAGAGGAAAAAGCACAGGCCTGGGAGTCATAGCTCTGATACTGCCTGGTATGTCACTTTGGGCAAGTCACTTAATTTCTCTGGGCCTCATCTGTAAAATAAGGAATTTAATATCCGTTCTCGCTCCGCCATGGGCTGTGAGGCTCGTGTGGAACGGGGCCTGCGTCTCACCTAATGACTGAGCATCCACCAGCAGCAGCTCCCTGGGGCCATCCAAGGCTGTGTGGAGGATTTGCCCAGAGCAGGCAAGTACCTAACTCCGCATCTCTTCCGACTGATCACTCAAGGAACCTTGCTGATTCAGAAATGAGGTCCACAATCGCCTGCGTGGTCTTCTTGTGAGGGGTCCACGGTAGGAATCGGGATGTGGTGGCTGCTTTAAGAACTTTCAAGGATGCTCATTTTACCTCAGAAAATCAGAACTGTATTCTGACACCGGCTTCCGGATTCCTCGTTGCACTCGAAAGCACGGCTACACTGAAAAGTTTCGACGAGACTGGATCCAATTCAAAACTCTGCTCTACTCAACTGGGGAAAAAGTCAGACCGGACCTTCTTCAAGTCTGGCGGGGCTGGACCGCTCACCACAAACTAACCTCGATAATCCTTTCTTAGCAGCCAAACTTTCTTTAGCAGTAGTCCATGCCTCTTGATGGGAACCAGTGTTTTTTGCCAGGAATAGGATGTCCCCAATTTGATGTTCTTCTGAATCTTTTCCCTCCCTCGATAGGCAAAATGACCGCAAGCCTTGTGGCATATCCGTGGACCGAAACCATATTTTCTCTCATTGACGGAGCCGAGCACGGAAAGGTTCCGTGCCCTCTGACTCGGATCGTAATCTCGTAAAATATTTCTTGCTAGAGTGAACACCTTTAGAGAATAATTACTGTGCTCGCTGGCCTTACGCTACCCCAAATAACAAGTGCTTAAAGTAATCTGAAGTGACATAGCTGTTGGAAGCACAACAGGGAGGCTCTTTGGGGGAGAGCTTCAAAAGACTTGAAAACTAAAAAAGACCAAAATCAACACTAGATTGTATGAGCGTGTTTGTGTACGTGTGCGCGCACTGGAATCAAAACCTTGATCACGCGTCAGCCTTTTCAGCCACATTCCCACAGATGGTTTCATCAGCTACTTCATCAAATACAGAAGGATATCTAGCTCATTATGGGCAGAGAATCTATCTGTTACACTGCTGTATTGTACTCGCCCAAGCACTTAGTAAACACTCAGTAAGTACAATTGATTGACTGAACGATATCACCTTCTCCCACTGCCCCACAGAGAGTGGTCTTCATGGAGGCCCCTCGTCCGAATTTCATTTTTCTTGACAACACTCCTTAAGGCTTGTTGCTCTCTACCAACAGCTAGTGAGTGATGAAGATCAGTTTGGTGTCACAGTGGAGAAAATTAATAAGAAATAAAACTGTGATGGGTTTCTCACTTCCATCAGGTGCTTCATTATGGATTCAACAACCTCGTTAAATGGGAAATGGGCTGGAGAAATATTTTGTAAGATGATTTTTTTTTTAAGCCTCTTTCAAAATCGGAACCGTTCGGATATGGGCACTGAGAATCCTTTAACTTTGAGAGCTACCAGAAAAGAAAAATTGGTTCAAAGACGGCAAATTTAATCATTCCACCGCATGTACAAATCCAGACACATTCGTCTTCAGAGTTTTCCCAAAAACTTCTTAAAGACAGAATTTCACTGACTTTTTCCAAACAGATTAGAGGCTAATGACTTTATGGATGGATAAAAATCGGATCTCTCATTAAAAGAGTCCCCTTTAAAGAATCTAGAAACCGGGGGAGACAAATCTGCCAAGCATCCTGCCCTTTAGCCTTGGAGAGTCGGAGAACTGGGAAACAGTATTGAAAATATTTTATTTAGAAATAGCTTAAACATCCTGAATAAGCGAAATATGTGCAGTTTGCTTTGAAGAATGTTCAAAGAGTTCAGAATGAGGGAAGGGGTAAAGGAATGAAACGCTATGTGACTCTTGGAGAGCGAGCTATTTACAATGGCATTATTACTGGTATCATAGAGGGCCCCTCTAGCTTTCCTTGCTTGTTATTCGGTTTTCATTTACTATGGTACTTTTTAAGTGCTTACAATCTGAAAAGCTGTGTTCTAAACGCTGGAGAAGGCGCAAATTAATCAGGTTGGACACAGTTCCTGTACCACATGGGGCTCACAGTCTAAGTAGGAGGGATAACAGGTACTGAATCCCCATTTTACAGTTGAAGAGAAAGAGAGAAATTGGATGGCTTGCATTTAAGTCACACAGCAGGCAGAGGAGCCGGGATTAGAACCCAGGTCCTCTGACTTCCAGACCCATGCTATCTCCTCAAAGTCATGTGATTTCCCTTTTCTGAAGCAGCCTCAAAAAAATAAATCTGCAGGGGAAGTAAACCAACTGAAAAATCCAGAGATATTACTACAATCTAGTTCCCTTGACCACCTGATTTCCTATTTGCCAGCCTTTGCAGAGCCAGACCGGTGTCCTGAACCAATTTCTTTAGAATCACGCCCAGCCAGTCAATCCAACAATATACTGTGCTGGGTACCTACTTTATGTAGAGCACTGTGCTCAGCACTTAGGCCCCGGGAGACAATGTGGAAGGACTAAACAGGCAGACTGAGCTGGGTTCTAATCCCAGCTCTGCCTCTTATCTGCTGTGTGACCTTAAGCAAGTCGCTTCACTTCTCTGGTCCTCAGTTCCCTCAACTGGAAAATGGGGATTAAGGCTGCGAGCCCCACGTGGGACGGGGTCTGTGTCCAGCCTCATTAGCTTGTATCTACCCAAGCGCTTAGTACGGTAACTGGACTTGGTAAACATTTAACAAAGACCACTAAAAAAAAATAAAACTGAGCACTAGGCAGGGTTGGACTGAGAATCTGCAACTATTGTGGACAGCCCAGAGAGCAAACCAAGACCCCAAACGCCCCCAACCCAGCCTGGGGTTGCCAATTTAACCAGCCTGGTTGACTGTCTCCATCCTGCTGCCCCACCAGGTGAGAGGTCAGGGCATTCACCCCCCTCCTTCACCCCAAGCCCCCACAACCAACATACCAGTCTTGGCCATGAGCAGGTGTCACCGTGAGACTAATAACAATGGCCCTTGTTACGAGTTCACTATGTGCCAAGCACTGAAGTAGATACACGTTAATTAGATTGGACACAGACCCTGTCCCGCATGGGGCTCACACTCAATCCCCATTTTACAGATGAGGTAACTGAGGCCCAGAGAAGTGAAGTGACTTACCGGACGTCACACAGCAGACGTGGCAGAGCCGGGATTAGAACCCAGGTCCTTCTGACTCCCAGGCCGGTGCTCTATCCACTAAGCCACGCTGAGGACCTCTAGATCCAACTGGGTGAAAGGGGGCCCAGCGAAGCACAAACGGGTAGACTTAACCCCACAGCACGAGCGAGGCGGAGACACTTCCCGCGTGATCCTGCTGGCGGTTGTACTCCATTAGGAAAGCAGCCCTAAGGAAATGGTGCGTCCGGGCTGGAGCCCAATTAGCCTGAAGCTTGGGCTGCCCTTGATTCTTCCATTTCAAATAGGTCATTTTGAAGTCCAGTTGAAAACGCTTGCATTTTAGAAACTACCCTTCAACCTCCTCTCCGCTTAAAAGCCAATCTGCTTGTTATTGTCCAGGGGAAAAGGCGGCCCTGACTATAAAGGAAACTAACACCATTAAAGGGTGGAAGAAGCACTCTCAGAGAAGTAGTCTACCCCTACTATCCCTAGAGCACCAGCGTCTTTATCAACTAAAATTGTCCAAAAGGGGTTTGTTCCTCAGGAGTCACCCCAACTTCTAAAGGTAGGCCTTCCTTTAAGCAGCCCTACTGGGCTCTGGCTCAAGATGGAAATGTGAGGACTCCCCAATCATCGGGGGTCACAAGAAGGAAACATGCATATATCCTCAGGAATGTCAGAATGGGAAAAAATTTAAACTCCTCGCGGGACCACAAAACCCAAAAGAGATGGAAATAATCTGGAGTTGAGATTAGCTATTGGTCCCAGTGGTGCATCAACAATGAGCCCAAACTAAGCCCCCCTTTTCCCAGACTAAGCCCCCACTTTTCCTAAACTCCTCCTCCCCGCCACCTCACTGTGACTCGCTCCCTTTGCTCTACACCCGCCTCCCACCCCACATCACTTGGGTATATATGTACATATCTATAATTCTATGTATTTCTATTAATGCCTCTTTTACTTGTTTTGATGTATATATATATGTGTATATATATATATATATATAATTCTATTTATTTATATTGATGCTATTGATTCCTCTTTACTTGTTTTAATGTCTGTCTCCCACCTTCTAGACTGTGAGCCTGTTGTGGGCAGGGTTTGTCTCTGTTGCTAAATTGTACTTTCCAAGTGCTTAGTACAGTGCTCTGCACACTGTAAGCGCTAAATAAATACAATTGAATGATGGAGCCCTGGAGTTGTGCCCCTGCCGTTCCACACAGCCTGTTTTGAGACTGAGCTTCTCCCCAAATTGCAAGTATTTGAATAAAGGGGACCCAGCGGGACTTTACGCAAAGGGCTCCTATCAAGGACACTCACTCATTCATTCAGTCATTCATTCATTCATTCATTCAATCGTATTTATTGAGCACTTGCTGTGTGCAGAGCACTGTACTAAGCGTTTGGGAGAACACGATACGGCAATAAACAGTCACATTCCCTGCCCACAACGGGCTTACAGTCTAGAGTGGAGCTTGCTGAACCAGAGTAGGAACGATCCCGAATCAAAGACGTGGATGACACTGAGGTGATATCCAGGAGTGACCATGAAAATATCTAATAATAAATAGTAGGGTGCTGTTACGCACCATCCCCTCAGCCCCACAGCACTTACGCATATATCCGCAATTTTATGATATTATTGTCTGTCTCCCTCTCTAATAATAATACTAATAATGTTGGTATTTGTTAAGCGCTTACTATGTGCAGAGCACTGTTCCAAGCGCTGGGGGAGACACGGGGGAATCAGGTTGTCCCACATGGGGCTCACAGTCTTAATCCCCATTTTACAGATGAGGTAACTGAGGCCCAGAGAAGTCAAGTGACTTGCCCACAGTCACACAGCTGACAAGTGGCAGAGCTGGGATTTGAACTCATGACCTCGGACTCCAAAGCCCATGCTCTTTCCACTGAGCCACGCTGCTTCTCCATTGTAAGCTCACGGTAGGCAGGGAATGCGTCTATTATATTAGGATATTCTCCCAAGGCCCCTCTCAGGACGGCACCTGGAGAGTTTCCAGTATCTACCGGTCTTCCCTACGGAAGGGAGAGTCAAGTAGAGGCCTATCCACTCCATTCCTAGCTTGGCAAGCGGCAAGCACGTGGCAGGCAATCTGCTACGAGTCAAAACTCACGCGTGCTGGGCAGCAGCAGCAGGGAACAGAATCAAGGGCAGAGACTCAAGTTAATTGCGCGGAAGACAGCAATGGTAAACCACTTCCGTATTTTGACCAGGAAAACTCTACCGGAACGATTGCAGATGGAGGTGGGGCGTTGCGGGAGAGATGTGTCCACGGAGTCGCCGTGCATCGGAGATGACACGACAGCACTAAACAAGACTCTCGCAAGAGCTTAGAACAGTGTTCTGTACACCGTGAGCACTGAATAAATGTGATAATGATTGACTGGAAAAGACTCCCCTGTCTTTCACTGCCCACGACCAATCCGCAATATATTCTACAGTGGCTTCCCAGAGGGGAGAGGGACAGAATTTTTCCTGCTGCTGCTAAAGCTTCAGGGCACCTCTGTTCATTCATTCATTCAATAGTATTTATTGAGCGCTTACTATGTGCAGAGCACTGGACTAAGCGCTTGGAATGTACAAATCGGTAACAGATAGAGACAGTCCCTGCCCTTTGACGGGTTTTTACAGTCTAATCGGGGGAGACGGACAGACAAGAAAAATAGCAATAAATAGAATCGAGGGGATGAACATCTCATTAAAACAGCAGCAAATAAACAGAATCAAGGCCATGTACATCTCATTAACAAAATAAATAGGGTAATGAAGATATATACAGTCGAGCGGACGAGTACGGTGCCGAGGGGATGGGAAAGGAGAGGGGGAGGAGCAGAGGGAAAGGGGGGAAAGGGGGTTAGCTGCAGAGAGGTGAAGAGGGGGGTAGAGGGAGCAGAGGGAAAAGGGGAGTTCAGTCTGGGAAGGCCTCCTGGAGGTGAGCTTTAAGTAGGGTTTTGAAGAGGGGAAGAGAATTAGTTTGGCGGAGGTGAGGAGGGAGGGCATTCCAGGACCGCGGGAGAACAAGGCCCAGGGGTCGACGGCGGGACGGGCGAGAACGGGGGACGGCGAGGAGGTGGGCGGCAGAGGAGCGGAGCGTGCGCGGTGGGCAGTGGAAAGAGATAAGGGAAGAGGGGTAGGAGGGGGCAAGGTGATGGAGAGCCTCGAAGCCTAGAGTGAGAAGTTTGTGTTTCGTGCGGAGGTCGATAGGCAACCACTGGAGGTTTTTAAGAAGGGGAGTGACATGCCCAGAGGGTGTCTGCAGGAAGATGAGCCGCAGCGGAGTGAAGAATAGACTGGAGCGGGGAGAGAGAGGAGGAAGGGAGACAGGCTGACACAGGGACCCATGTCGGTCCTGGAACAGGAGCATTCTGGGAGGACACGTGGATGGCTCAGTACCAAGTATCATACCACTAGTACAACGTATATGGAAGCCAGCATGGCCTAGGGGCTAGAGCCCAGGGCTGGGAGTCATGTGCGTGACCTCGGGCAAGTCACTTCACTTCTCTGTGCCTCAGTTACCTCATCTGGAAAATGGGGGTTAAGACTGGGAGGCTCATATGGGACACAGACTGTGTCCAACCTGATTACCTTATATCCACCTCGGCACTTAGAACAGAGCCTGGCACATAGTAAGCGCTTAACAAATACCTTAAAAAAAGCCAGGAGACACCGATAAAGTAACCACATGTTCTGTTTTATTGGGTGGTGTAAGGAGTGACTTTTTGAGATCTAATAACGATAATTGGGGTATTTGATAGGCAGTTACTAGGTGCCAGACACTATACTAAGTCCTGGGGTAGATACAAAGTAATTGGGTTAGACACAGTCCCTGCCCCGCCCAAGGCTCCCAGTCTCAATCCCCATCTCCCAGAGGAGGTGACAGGCACAGAGAAGTGAAGGGACTTGCCCAAGATTACAGAGCAGACAAGTGGTGGAGCTGGAATTGGAACCCAGGTCCTTCTGACTCCCAGGCCCGTGCTCTATCCACTAAGCCACACTGTTTCCTTGCCGGGTACCATCTTGGGTTTAGGTGGCACAAGAGAAAATCTCAACCACCACAGCACAGGTGGAAGTGGGTGACCCTTCTCGAAGGGGCATGGAAGCATTATGCCTCTTTCTTGCAGCCTCAGCTTACCGGTGGGCCTTAGCGCTTTCTGAGGAGTTTCGGCTACCGATAAGCCATACCGTCCACCGTGCTAACAACAATTGGAGGATTTTTTAAGCATTTACTATGTGCCAAGCACTGGGGGGAGATAGAAGATAATCAAGTCCCTGTCCCATACGGGGCTCACGGCCAGTAACCCGGGCAGGGAAACCCCAGGTTTCTGCCATACAATCAATAACGTTGTCATTTATTAAGCACTTACTAAAAGAGCACTGTTCTAAGCGCTGGGGTAGATATAGGGTCATCAGGTTTTCCCACTTGAGGCTCACAATCTTAATCCCCATTTTACAGATGAGGGAACTGAGGCACAGAGAAGTGAACTGACTTGCCCACAGTCACACAGCTGACAGGTGGAAGAGCCGGGATTCAAATCCATGACCTCTGTCTCCCAAGCCCGGGTTCTTTCCACTGAGCCAGGCTGCTTCTCTGTCAAATCAAAACGTCGTAAATCAGAACTGATTTTCTCAGAGGTCCCGAGTTACAGATGAGAGGACTGATTCCTGAACGCAGGTCCGGACACCCTATTTTTAACAAAATCACCCAGAATTGTATTTTCAGTTAGAGATGAGTAATAGAGCTATCTTGGTGAATTTATATCGCGTCAGAGAGGTACCACAATAGGCTGCCAACTTTTACTTCATCAGTGATCAGAGGCAGGTCGACCACACCCTGCCCCTCCTCGACAATCCCACGCCTCTCTGCCTCCGCTCCTTTCTATTTTAAACTCCCCCCATCCCCATTTGCGATATTAAAATTGTCTTTTCCCTTTCCTCAAAACTCCACCAGATCGACTCCTCCCTCTCCCCCCCAAAAAAACTGCCTGGGCTCCTCTAAACCAGTGCCATAAAAGAGGCTATTGTGGTAAAGTCACGGCCCGTGCACTGTAAGGCCGAAACGGGGTGCAAATTTAGAAATGCTGTAAATTCTGCTCAGCCGAATTCCAGACTTCTTACCCAAGTCAAGGACTGCCTACCCAGTCTTTGCTCATTCTGGGCAGGGCTGGGACCCACATTTTTCAGCCACTTCATGAGACCCAGTCCCACCGGTTCTAAATTCTACTCCGGGGTAGAGATTATGGGTTACGGTTACTGCCCAGCCGGCCCACCCTCAGAAGCAGCATGGCGGAGTGGATAGAGCATGGGTTCTGATCCTGGCTCTGCCACTTATCTGCCGTGTGACCCTGGCTAAGTCATTTCAGTTCTCTGTGTCTCAGCTACCTCATCAATAAAATGGGGATTAAGACCGGGAGCCCCATGTGGGTCGGGGACTGTGTCCAGCCTGACTACCTTGTATCTACCCCAGCGCTTAGAACAGCGTCTGGCACACGGTAAGCGCTTAACAAAAACCATCATTTTTATTGTTATTAACAGGTATGTGAATTATACACTCCAGATTCTTTGTGCGTATTTTCACCCCTACTCCCTCTATCTGCTCTACCCCCTTCCCCGCCCCACAGCACTTGTGCATATTTGTATACATTTATTATTCTATTTATGGTATTAATGATGTGCAGATATCTATAATTCTGTTTATCTGTTTTGATGCTACTGACGCCTTTCTACTTCTTTTGTTGTCTGGCTCCCCCTTCTAGTCCGTGAGTCCGCTGTTGGGTAGGGATTGTCTCTGTTGCCGATCTGTACTTTAATAATAATGTTGGTATTTGTTAAGCGCTTACTATGTGCAGAGCACTGTTCTAAGCGCTGGGGTAGACACAGGGGAATCAGGTTGTCCCACGTAGGGCTCACAGTCTTAATCCCCATTTTACAGATGAGGAAACAGGCACAGAGAAGTTAAGTGACTTGCCCACAGTCACACAGCCGACAAGCGGCAGAGATGGGATTCGAACTCATGAGCCCTGATTCCAAAGCCCATGCTCTTTCCACTGAGCCACGGTACTTTCCAAGCGCTTAGTACAGTGCTCTGCACACCGTAAGCGCTCAATAAATGACTGAATGAATGAATAAAACCGAGTTTTGATGCAGATCTCTCTACGCAAACATACTTCTCTTTGCACACCCTGAGCAACTTAATACAGGTGAACTTTCATCCAAATGCCTGGTGCCTTTCCCAGAGGTCATTCCAGTGCTTTGCTCAAGGTAAGCGCCTAATACGTACTATTCTTACGGCTTCTGGGGGGAGCTGAAGAGACTACCGCATCTGCTCCTTGTAGCACTTGACCCTGGTTCTCCTTCTGCCACCCAGCGCCGTGATTTTCCTGCAAACTCTGCTCTTGAGCCACGATATTCCCGTAAACTGTGAGTCCCAAAGGGCAGCAGATGGATAGGAAATGCCTTGGGCTCCAGGGCGTGCCTGAGGAAATGCACATGATTAATACTTACATTCAACTCATCGACAGGGATGTTGTCATCACCGGAGAAATTCTCTCTCTCTACCATTAGTCACCAAAATTATGTATCGACGTTCTTTCTGTTCAATCTCAGAGGAAAAAGTTCACCTCCACTTCAGAGGGTTTTTATTGTTTTTCCCTAGGCAGTTTTCACATGAAAAAAGTTTGGCAAACTGGGTTTAATATTTTACCAAAAAATAAATAACCCCTCTCCTTCTTGTGGGCTACACCGCCTTGGAAGAAACGCTCCTCATCACAGGGCCACGAATATGCTATCCTCAAATCCAACAGGGAGTTACTCCTCCCCCTTCAAAGACTTAATGAAGAAACAACTCCTCCAGGAGGCCTTCCGTGACTAAGCCCCCCTTTCCTCTTCTCCCACTCCCTTCTGCGTCGCTCCGACTCGCTCCCTTTGTTCTTCCCCGCTCCCAGCCCCTCAGCACTTATGTACATATCTGTCATTTATTTTTATACTAACGTCTACCTCCCCTCACCTATAGCGTGAGCTTGTTGTAGGCAGGGAATGAGTCCATTTGTTGTTGCACTGTGCTCTCCCAAGCACGTTAGTACAGTGCTCTGCGCGAATTAGGCACTCAATAAATATGTCTGAATGAATATGCTAGTTATTTTAAGACGTTGCAGTCCCAAACCACTCCAACCCGCACCACCCAAGATTACACATACCTGTGGTTCCCAGCTACTTATGTCATCTATCTGCCTGCTCTCTGTGAAGCTAATTATAATAACGCGGACTCCACGCCAACAAAGAACTAAGCACTGAGGTAGATACAAGATCATATCGGAGACAATCCCTGTTTCACAGGGCACTCCCAATCCAAGGGGGAGGAGGAGAAAGATTCCCAACACAGAATTAAGCACTTACTACGTACCAGGCCCTGCACTAAGCACAGGGGTCGAGACAAGTTAATCAGGTTGGACCCAGACCGGGTCGCTCGTGGGGTTCACAATCCCCACTGTAGGGATGAGGGAACTGAGGCCCAGAGAGGTGAAGTGATTTGCCCAAGGTCACACAGCAGGTCAGTGGCAGAGCAAGGATTACAGAACTGACTCCCAGTACTAGGCCACCCTGCTGGATCACAAATGTACACCCTATTCCATCTGCTTCCCTGATCTTTCTGCAGTTTTTGTGAAAATCCCAAGTTCTGCTGAACCTCGGGATGTGGGAAGGTGGAGTTAGGATGAGGTGACATTGGGCTCCTTACCTTGGGATATTGCCCTGGGGGTGGATCCGGGCAACGAGTGGGCAAACTTCAAGTGGGCAAGGAGGGAAGGGACAGATGTGGGCTGTCTACCAATTCTTTTATATGGGCCTCTCCCAAGTGATCTGTTCTGAACACTACTGTACTGAACGCTGTGAGCGTTAAGTAAATACCACTGATCGATTGATGGATTGAAGGAGCTGCTGGGGTTGACCCTGTCCCTGGCTTTAGGCAGAGGGGCTGCCAATTTCCAAGGCTGTGGGGCAAGGAGGAGATGCAGAAAAGGCTCACGTTGGCTTGAAACTACGACAAGAGAGGGGGACATCAGCACTGGGAACCCCTGCATTACGGAAGACCTGACTGAACGTATGGTCTCTCCCACTCCCTTCTGCTTGGCCCTGACTTGCTCCCTTTATTCATTCCCCCTGCCAGCCCCACAGCACGTATGTACCTATCCGTCATTCATTTTATTTATACTAATGTCCGTTCCCCGCTCTAAACCGTAAGCTCATTGTGGGCAGGAAATATGACTGTTTATTGCGGTATCGTACTCTCCCAAGCGCTCAATACAGTGCTCCGCACACAGGAAGCATTCGATAAATGTGAACGGTTGAGAACAGAAAAGGAGTTTTGAGGTGAAACGGGAGGATGAGGATCTGCCGCACTTCTTATTCTGAAATCCAATGTTTTGAACTCAAAATGCACGGTGGAAACGGCACTTCCCTAAGGTCTTTGAAAGACAGCCTTAAAATTCAGAAATTTTTAGTATTGTCCTATTCATTGAGGGCGTTTATGGAGTGCTTACTGTGTGCAGAGCACTGTACTAGGCCCTTGCAAGAGGTACAATACAACAAAGTTGGCAGACAAGTATCCTGCCTACGGGGATCTTAGTCTAGAAGGGAAGACAGACATTAAAATAAACTATGGATATGTTCATAAATTCTGTGGGGCGGAGGGTGGAGTGAATGTGTGATTATCAAGCGCTTAAAGGCCATGGGTCCGGGGCGGGGGCGGCGGGGGGGATGTGAACGGAGGGGAGAATGAGGGGACTAATCAGGGAAGTCCTCTTGGAGGAGATATAATTTTAGTAGGGCTTTTGAAAGGAGAGTGGTGGTCTGTGGAATATGAAGCGGGGGGCGAGTCTTTCCAGGGCAGAGGTAAGCATAGCGTCGGCAGTGAAATAGCCAAGATAATAATAAAAATAATAACGATGGCATTTGTTAAGCGCTTACTATAATAATGTTGCTATTTGTTAAGCGCTTACTCTGTGCAGAGCACTGTTCTAAGAGCTGGGGCAGATACAGGGTAATCGGTTTGTCCCACGTGAGGCTCACAGATAATCCCCATTTTACAGATGAGGTAATAGGCACAGAGAAATGAAGTGACTTGCCCACAGTCACACAGCTGACAAGTGGCAGAGCCGGGAGTCGAACCCATGACCTCTGATTCCGAAGCCCACGCTCTTTTCACTGAGCCACGCTGCTTCACTGTTCTGGAGGTACAGTGAGTAGGCTGGCATTAGAAGAGACAAGTGGTTTATAGTAGATCAGTGAAGCCAGGTAGCGGGGGAGAGCCGAGTGGATTGCTCTAAAGCCGATAAAAACTAACCCTACGCCCAACATCCTTCTCATAATGTTTACTGCTGGTCACAGTGGGACTGGGGAGAAAGAGTGAGGATGGTTTTGCATCAACTCTCACCACTGCTAGAAAAACATCTCAAGAGCATGCCTTACTGACTGGGCTATCCTATCCTCTTACCCCAGAAAAAGGTCCTAGGCAAGTAAGCAGCTCAGGATTTGAGTTTTTCTATCAATCAATCACATTCACCGAGTGCTTACTGAAACCATAGCGCTGTATTATGTGGTTGGGAGCGTAAAAAAGAGTTATAGACACAGTCCCTGACCACAGGAGCTTAGAGTCTAGGTAGGGAGACTTTCTCCTATCTCTAATTTATTTTAGTGGCTGTCTCCTTCACTAGATTAAGCTCCACGAAGCTTCTGAGGGCAGGGATCATGCCTACTCCTATCATACTCCCTCAAGTGCTCAGGACAATTTTCTGTCTACTCAAGACACTTAATAAATAGCATTGACTGATTTACCCCACCTCTTCTCACACTGCTTCTTCAGCGTAAAGTGTGGGACCTCTATGCTCCTAGTTGCTAATGCCTAACCAGAGAAGCTACACACTCAGTAAAAGCGTGAAAAGCCTGTTCAAACCATGGTATACAGCCCCACCAGAGGAGGCGAGGAAGGTTCTGGAAGTCGAGTTCACAATACAAGGCCAATTCTTCGGGGAACTCCTTCAAAACAGATTCAGAGCTTCAAAGTATCTTTGAACCACTCAAACAGAAGCTCCGACACTCGGATGGCTGTGTTTTGTAGCCCACACGCAAGACATGAAGATGATGGCGTACAACACGGAGCAGGAAATCTGGAGACCTTGGTTCCAGGTTTGGCTCGGAAACTTATCTGTGAACTCGGGCATGTAACTTCACTTCTGTGGGCCTCAGTTTCTTCACCTAGAAGATGGATATACAAGACCTTTTCTCCCTCCATCTTAGACCGGGAACGCCACGTGGGACAGGGATTATGTCCAATGGGATGATCTTCTATCCACTAAGTACAGGTATTCCACTTAGCACAGCTCTGAGGACAGGAAAAATGCTTCATAGAATCATCCTTATTAATGAGAAATGAACACAGTGGATAGAGCACAGGCCCGGGAGTCAGAAGGGAAGTGTCCGGCTCTGGCACTTGTCTGCTGTGTGACCTTGGGCAAGTCACTTCACTTCTCGGTATCCCAGTTTTCTCATCTGTAAAATGGGGATTGAGATTGAGAGCCCCTTTTGGGACAGGGACTGTGTCCAACCCGAGTGGTCTGTATACACCCCGGCGTTCAGTACAGTGCACGGCACACAGTAAATGCTTAACAAATACCAGGATTAAAGTGTTTGAGATTGGCAACCAATAAAACCGAGGTTACATACCAACCCATCTCTGCCCAAACCATATACATAACCAAGGATCACCGTCATGGCACAGGGAGGAATATTAACACGGAATTCCATTACCGGTTGGCACACCGGACAATATTACAAGGCTGGACGAGAAAAATAATCAAAATAAGACACCTACTAGGTGCTTTGGGAAGCTCTAACACAGCATTGCTTATTGCTTTTAAGTACTTACTATGTGTCAGGCACTGTACTAAGCACTGGGGTAGATACAATCTCATCAGGTTGGACAGAGTCCATGTCCCACAGTGGGTTCACAGTTTTAATCCCCATTTTACAGATAATAATAATAATAATGTTGGTATTTGTTAAGCGCTTACTATGTGCCAAGCACTGTTCTAAGCGCTGGGGTAGATACAAAGGAATTTGGTTGTCCCACGTGGGGCTCACGATCTTCATCCTCATTTTACAGATGAGGGAACTGAGGTGCAGAGAAGTAACGTGAGTTGCCCAAGATCACACAGCTGACAAGTGCCCAAGCGGGAATTAGAACCCACGACCTCTGACTCCCAAGCCCGGGCTCTTGCCACTGAGTCAGATGAGGTAACTGAGGCCCAGAGAAGTAATGGGAGTTGCCCAAGGTCACAGAGCAGACAAGTGGAGGAGCCGGGATTAGAAATCAGGTCCTTCTGACTCCCGAGCTGGCGATCTATCCACTAGGCACCGGTGCACGGAGATTCACACCAAACTGAAAGTATCACGGGCACTGCGGTGGTCCATTGATTCCATCATATTTATTGAGAGCTTACTGTGTGCACAGCACTGTACTAATCCTCTTCATGCCTAGGAAACCTGGACTTAACACTGGTGTTATGTTACATGTCCAGGCTAGTTCCTCGACGCTACTCATGTCAACTCTCAACATGAAATCTCTAGACGGACTCAAAGACAGCGAGATTCTTAAAAGCAGTCCGATCGATCCACAATATCTGAATGCCTATCGTGTATGAGGCACTGTACTAACTGCCCGGGAGAACACAATCGGATTGACAGACAAGATCCGGACCCTTGAGGAATTGACCATCTAGGGGGAAAACATCTCCATCATCACTCTCTTTCGCTAAATGACCCTCGGTGAGGAGAACCGGTGATAGCAGGACACTCGAAACATCTGCTCTCTGATGAGCCAAAAGGTTAATTACAGAAGAAGCCCTTTAAAGACACACTGATGCGAAACCTCAAACACCATCTGACACATCACAGACAACAGATCAACTTGGCATTCGACGGTTAGAAATGGACTAACTGTTTTATAGGAGTTGTTTCAAGACGAAAAGAAAGAAAAACATTGGACATTATGGGTGAAGAGTTGCGACTCACTGTGGACGAGGGAACATTTCTACCAACTCTGTTATACTTGTATTCTCTCAACAGTGTTGTGCACACAGTAAGCGCTCAGTAAATACCATTAATTGATTCACTAATTGACAACTGTGCAGCAACAGGCAAACTTCACAGTTATTTGCATTGGCAAACTGTGTTGGTGAGGTACGACTCTCACACACATACGCACAATGCATCATTACGTCACCATCAACAGCATCATCTCTGAGTCTGAAGGACAGCTAGAAGAAACTCGACAATAACTTCCACTTCCGCACAATTTCTGGGAACATAATTTTTGTTTTTACCCAACAGTTTAAAATCGCTAAAAGGGGATGCTAATTTAATGAATGACACGATTTATCTGAATGCAACCATCTCTTTATTGGCCACTCATTGCTCAGCAAAAAACCAATTCTCTCTCATCAGTTCAACTGCTGCGGCTAAAGAACTAAATGAAGCATTTGGAAAGTGTTTACTCAATTCTGGTTATTTTGTAAAGGGAAAATAAAAGATTTTGAAACGCACCGGGGACGGAAATACCCGAGCCCCGGAGCTGCAAATCCCTGGCTAAATGTAAAATCATTTTTATCACCACTGCTATTCCTACACAGAACTCAAATCACAAATAAATTCTTCCCGTTCTTCGCAGTTTACATATAAAACCTCGAAGGTCTCGGATTTATGGTAGTGAATGAATGCAAAAGGAACAAATGGTACGAAAACAATATTTTATAATGTAAAATTTAGAAGCCTGAGTTTGACTTTTCTTGATAACCATCCCAGAATGTCTTTCCAGTGAGAAAGTAATGAAAAACCATAGAATGTTAAGAAACTAAATGAGCCAAACACGAAATCTTGGCAATGGGATCATCAGGGCGGGAACACGGACTAAATAACAACAAGGAAAACGAAGGCCATTTACCAGATTGGAATAAAAATGCGATGAAAATCTTCGAGGGGACCCTGAGCAGTAAAGATGGTAAAACACTGTCCATGGTGCTTCCGGCAAGCTCATTTACTGGGCCCGAAGTAGACGCCTGACAGGTCTACCCCAACTTCAACCTACTCACCAAAGGAGATATTCGCTCCACATTTACCTAGCAGCGCTTCCTCCGTATTAGGAGAATTTCCTGATGAGTTCATTTATTCATTCTATCGTATTGACTGAGATCATACTCTGTGCAGAGCGCTAGAGTACAAGCAGATCAGATTAGACACAGTTCTAGTCCCACGCGGAGCTCAGTTTCAACTCCCGTTCTGCAGATGAGGTAACAGGCACAGAGGAGTAACGTGACTTGACCAAGGTCACGTGGCAGACACGTGGCGGAGCAGGGATTAGAATCTATAACCTTCTGACTCCCAGGCCCGCGTAAGCAATTCACCGTGTTTGCAGTGCAAAATAAACCTATACTCAGATGCGGATACATGAAAGAGAAAACACAACACAATATTTTTACATCACACAAATGACCAACCAATAAATAAGCAATATGGAAATGAATATGATACGCTAACTTTTTAGGCTACACCTATTCGTTAGTTGCTCACTGCTCCTAACTGCTTGCCTTTTTTTTTTCTATCAAGTTAGCCAAATTTAATCATCCCTTCATCCCACCCTCCAAACAAGTAGCATTTTAATTAACATCACCGGGCCGGAACAAAAGAGTTGGAGGTGGGGCCGGAAGGAGGGTAGCCTCGTGGAGAGCCCTGGGTTCTAATTCCGGCTGCACCCCTTGCTTGCTGCACGTGACCTCGGGCAAATCACTTCACCTCTCAGAGCCTCAGCTACCTCATCTGGAAAATGGGGATTATGACCGTGACTGCGTCCAACCTGATTACCTTTTCTCTACCCCAACACGGAGGCAGCACGAGGTGGGCACTGGCGAGAGGAAACGCCGGCCCAGACCAGTGGTCCGAGGTCACCCTCCCGTCGGACATTTCATTCAATCGTATTTATCTAGGGCTTACTGCGTACGGAGCACTGTGCTAAGCGTTTGGGAGAGTATAATACAACAACAGACACGTTCCCTGCCCACAGCGAGCTTACAGTCTAGACTACACTTGGGGGAAAAATGCACATGCACCACCGCTGTCAAGCTAGTTTCGCTCACCGACGGAAACGCCCTTCTCTTCCGTCCTAACTCGCCTCGAAGATCAACGAGAAGACACGACTCCCATTTAAAAGACAGCGCCAGAAGCAGGCATGACATTTTATAGATGTGCCTTAAAATGTGGGATAAGCCTAACGCTTCCGAGGTGGCAGGCAGCGTGCCTACATTTGGTAGTGAAAGCATCTTTCAACAAACACGAAAGAGAGGCCTCAGAGGCATATGTGTACCACGTTTTGGCTCGGGTCAGAGTTTAACATTTGAGTGGGGGCGAGGGAAAAATACAAGCAAGTGCCTAGAAAAATTTCAGCCCACATCGGAACACAAACACAGCCATCACGCCGGCTGGAAAACACTAGGCATCATTGTTCTCTACGTTAGAGAAAGACTGAGTGGAAGTGTTCGGAGCGAGAAGGCGGTGCGTGATAAAACTTTGTAGAACACATATTTCAGGAAGGCCAGTGTCAACTGGCTCAATTCTATTTTCAGCGTTTTAATCCAGCGGGAGGAAAAAAAAAAAATACATACACACAAAATGCCTTAAGGTAATAAGGTTGAAAAAACGCATTTTCAAAACAAAGTGCAAAAAAAAATAAAAAAGATGACAAGATCATGTAGATTTTCATATTCTGCTGTGAGGCTGGTTTTGAATGAGCCCTTTGTAAAATTCAGGTTACGAGATTTTCTGCAAGTCAATAAATTCTAACTTTACCATATAT
Organism: Ornithorhynchus anatinus; assembly: GCF_004115215.2. Taxonomy (NCBI): domain Eukaryota; kingdom Metazoa; phylum Chordata; class Mammalia; order Monotremata; family Ornithorhynchidae; genus Ornithorhynchus; species Ornithorhynchus anatinus. The sequence continues at coordinate 13,076,104 of NC_041748.1, read as the reverse complement.
GACAAAAAACTTAAATGCAGATGAAGGGGGGAAAAAATTAAGCAAACCATGAAGCAGCCAACAAATCACTGAACGGTGAAAGATTCATGATGAGTGTTTTTTTGCTCCGGGTTATCTTTGACTGACAGTAGGGAAGAGACAGAAGCTGAGGGATTATTAAAGCCAAGTGGCTGCATAATAAGGACATCAATCAATCGTATTGAGTGCTTGCTGCGTGCAGAGAACTGTACTAAGCGCTTGGGAGAGTACAACACCGTAACGTAAGAGACCTGGCCCACAACGAGCTTACAAACTCGAGGTGGAGGCAGACATAAATCATTGAATTAAAGCTACGGACATAAATAGCGAAGCAGCGAGCTCAGTGGAAAGAGCACGGGCTTGGGAGTCGGAGGTCGTGGGTTCTAATCCCGGTCCCGCCACTTGTCAGGTATGTGACTTTGAGCAGGTCACTTAACTTCTCTATCCCTCAGTCACCTCATCTGTAAAGTGGGGATTAAGACTGTGAGTCCCACGGAAGACAACCTGATTACCTTGTTGCTACCCCAGCGCCTAGAACAGTGCTTGGCACACAGTGAGCTAACAAATATATTATTATATGTGCTGTGTGGCTGGGGGAGGGGGTGGTGAATAAAAGGAATGAGTCTGGGTGACACGGAAGGGAGTGGGGAAAGACATCCTGATTTGAATGTCACTAAGGCATTATCTTCAGGTAGGAAATTATTTTATGCCTAACTAAAAGTTAGAATAAATTCTCCTCAGCAACCTGTATTCGTTCCTCATATTTAATCCTGGCTCTGATGTTTGTCTCAACTTCTCTGGGCCTCAGTTTCCTCATCTGTAAAATGGGAATATTCACCTCCTCTTCTCCCTTCCCACGTGGGACGGTGACTGTGCTCGACCTGATCATCTTGTACCTCTGTATCTACTCCAGCACTCAGTACAGGGCTTGGCACATAGTAAACACTTAACCAATACCATAATTATTAGTCTTTTTGCCTCCTTGGGCGAAAGCCACACACTTTTCACTAACGTTCTTGTATTAAGAGTCTATTGACAAGAATCCCCAAGAAGAGGTTTGATTAGGGCAGGCCCCCACAATCATTTTCGGTAATAATGATAATAATAATGTTACTTGGTAAGCACTTACTATGCGCCAGGCACTGTACTAAGCGCTGGGGAGGACATAGGCACCTTATCTGGAGTGGGGCGGAGCAGCCAGTCCCAGAGCTGAGCCTTCAGCTAAACTGAGCTGATTATAGTTACGGTGTAAGTTCCTCGTGGGCGGGAAATCTATCACTTCCTCATTTTGTTTTTCCCAAGACCTTAGTGAGGTGAGAAGCAGCGAGGCCTAGTGGGCAGAATAGGGGCCTGGGATTTGGGAAAGCTCGGATCTAATCCCAGCCGAGCGACCTCGGGCCAGTCACTGTAAAATGGGGATTAGGACTGTGAGCCCCATGAGGGACATGGACTGTGGCCAACTTGATTAGCTTGTAGCTACCCCAGGGCTTGGCACGTGATAAGCATTTAAATACCATTTTAAAAAAAAATGGATGCTCATTAAAATCTAATATCAATATTTCGCTTAAATTCCTCAAATTACAGAAAGGCTAAACAGCTAGGTAGAGAAGGAAGATGAGGAGCAATTTGAAAGACGGTTCCTTGTTAGTCCCACACTGACCAAAACCAGTCCCTGGAAGAAGGAACTGCAGACCCTCAAGGATTTTTTTTTTAAAAAAACAAAAAAACAGCTATCAGAAAATTCTACTGATAGAAATAATATTGGGGCGTGGGGGGGGGGGGGGGGGGGAAGAGCAGGGGTTTACCAACAACTATTGCCCTTGATCCATTTCTCATACTCCTCCCCAGGGTTCAGCTCACCCCTCCGTGCCAATCTGGGTCACTTGCCCCCTCTTTCAGTAATACTTCTCTGTGAGAAATAAAAGCTACTCCTTGCATGAATATCGCTGCCCTGCTACCCTTCCCCATTGCCATCCTTCCAATGGCCTGAGCATTTGCCAGCATTCATGCATGTGTTTGTTATTTTCACGTCTGCACGTTCACCTTTCTGATGGTTTAATTCCCCAGTTAAACTTCCTGATGGCAAAATCATTTTCTTTCTCTTCCACGAATTCCCAGAGAGCCTCGCTCGCTACGTTTTTGGCCATTAAATGCCACCATTCATGATGACGACAATGATGATGATTTCGGCACAGACTTCATTATTTCTAATGCACCCTCTAGAGTACTAATTAACATGTTCACTTCTCCCTGGTACCTGCACCGTTTAGAGAATCCCTTTAATTATATTAGGCCATAAATAAAATTGAATACTACACCTCCCATAGTAGCTAAGGAAATTTCATAATCCCAATACGGTACTGCATTCTACACAGATGGCTCCCAAATCTACCTCTGACATGTCTCTCCTTTCCAGCCATCTCCTATTCCCGCTCGCTTCCAGAAGATCTCCACGTGGACGCCTGCCGGCATTTCAAGCTGAACGCGTTCACCAAACTGAAAGCCTCATCTCCCTTCCCAAATCTCTCACAATCAATCAGTCAGATGATATTTGAGTACTTACTGTGGGCAGAGTAAGTGCTCGGCAAAGTACAATAATGAGTTGCTAACCCCAACCCGGGCTGAGTCCTCCTTTCCTCTTCTCCCATTCCCTTCTGCATGGCCCTGACCTGCTCCCTTTGTTCTTCCCCCTTTCCAGCCCCACAGCACATATGTACATATCTGTCATTTTATTTCTTTATATTGATGTCTGTCTCCCCCACTGAAGAATGTAAGTTCTTTGTGGGCAGGGAATATGGCCGTTTATTGTTGTATTGTACTCTCCAAGCGCTCAGTACAGTGCTCTGCACATGGTAAGCGCTCGATAAATATGACTGAAGGAACGAATGAACACCCTCCCCCTGCTCAGATCTCTAAAGCCCGGAACCTGCCATTTATCCCAGACTCCGCCCGCTCTTTTGACCCCCATATTCAGCCTGCAGCCAAATCCTGTCCGATTTTCCTCCAAAACATCTCCCTTCCCCTCGCCGCCGAGAGGATCGTGGAGCTTTGGTCCACCAGGCCCTTCAGCCTTTTCTCTGGTGGCCCCGGACCCTCCTGCCCCTCCCCACTTTGGTACAGATTTCCCTCTGCTGCCCAGGTCAGAACGGCACAGCCCCTGAAGCACTTCTGAACACCTCCTCTATTCCCAAAAGATATCACAACGTATTATTCGTTACTCATGGACATCGCCCCTCTTCCCTCTCCCGCCTGTCTACTTGAGTGTCTGTCACTCCCTCGGGCTTTTCAGCTCAGAGATCCTATCTATGAACTCTGTTGTTCTCTCCCAAACACTGAGTACAAGGTTCTGCACGTGGTAGAAGCTGTGTGGCTTTGTGGACGGAGCACAGGCCTGGGAGTCAGAAGGACCTGGGTTCTAATCCCGGCTCTGCGACGTTCCTGCTGCGTGATCCTGGGTGAGTCGCTTCACTTCTCTGGGCCTCGGTTACCTCATCTGCGAAATGGGGTTTAAGTGTGTGAGCCCTATGTGGGACAGGGACTGTGTCCAACCTGATTAACTTGTATCTACCTCAGAGCTTATAACAGAGCTTGGCACATATTAAATCCTGAACTAATACCAAAATTAATATATACTCCTGACTGACTGCATTTTAGAGATACTACCTGTTTTACCGTGATTCTGAAAACAGATGGACATCTTCACGAAACCCATTAAACCACACATTTTAACTGTCTTGGGCTAAAGTGCCTTTCCGACAGAGGAAGGGCTTCTCTAAAATCCTCAACTAATACGACTCGATATCGTTTCCTCTTTCGCTGGACAACAAAGTGAATGAGCACCCTTGAAACTCTTGGGGTGATTCCGCTAGACAATACCTCACATCCACACACCCGATGAATACACGGCTTCTCAAATGAGCCGATTCTATCCGACGCTCGGTTTAATCCACCCCACGCTACTTCAAGCTAGTTTTCCAAATTAATCAAGATGGCGCTTTTGCTTAAACTATCTCCAGAGCGAGGCTGGAAACCCAGAGGCGGCATACCAGCGCTGGTAAGGATGAAATCTGTCTAGAGGACTAGAATGGGGTCCAGCGGTGTCCCCTACCCACCGGGAGAACAGTCAATCTTGGAATCCCAGCCCCACACTACTTATTTTCCCTCCAACTTCACTTTCTCCCCAACACTAACCCTATATATTCCCTCCAATTTCACCTCCTCCCCAAGACTGACAAAATGTCCCAATCACCTTCTTCCAGGAAGCCAAGGGGAAAGGGAGCCAAAATAAATGGGCCCTAATTTCATAGGAAAAAAAAAATCACTGGGCAAATTATTGTACAAGCCTAGGAAGTTCCAGGCCATGATTACTTTCCTTTCGGAAAGAAAAACAGGATTCCGGGTTTTAATCCCTTGCGTACAGCTGGGCCTCGGACACGGCCATTTTAATTATATATTCTGGACGGATGGATCGCTACTGGGGAGATCAGACCACTCCCCGGGCCGTGGGCTTCCGTCTGGGGAGAAAGCAACGTGGGGTCGGAAGAAACGGTCGTACACACGTGAGCCATGTCAGTACTGTAACCCAATTTCTCCTTAAGGCGAGAGCCTTCAAGAAAACACAGAACCGAATGTACTGTTACATAATGGCAATCACACCCGAGGGGGGAAAAAACAAAACACTTAAGCTCGACTTGACTTAATTCCGATAAAGTGATGTAAGTTCACTGTGGACAGGTGTCTGTCTACTGTTCTATTGTACACTCCCAAGCTCTTAGCACAATGCCCTGCACACAGTCAGCGCTCAATAAATTCAACTGAATAAATGAATGTTGTTCTCTACCTTGAATCAACTTAATATTCTTTTATTCTAAGATATTCTTATGGTACAATTGTTTCCTTTCAAAACAATTTGCAAGTAGTCAAAATAGATGTGCTTCTACAACTTCTTTTAGTCACTGAAAATGCTCCCCAGGAGTCTTTCAATCAATAGTATTTATTGAGTGCTTACTATGTGTAGAACACTGTACCAAACGCTTGGGAGACTATGAAACCTTTTTTTTTTTTTTTTAGAAAAATGATCCGGGCAGCAGATTGTATGAACGGGAGCTGGGGTTGAGACGGGATATACGATGAGGAGGATGATGCATTATTCTGGGCAGGGATATGACAAGGGCTAGGATCAGCACAGCAGCAGTTTGGATGGAGAGGAAAAGGAGAATTTTCAGTGATATTATAAAGGAATAACGGAGAATTTGGTGACAGACTCAATGTGGCAGATTGAATAAAATAAATATCAGATAGGAGAGATGGCAGGATATAAGGGTACGCACCAAAGTGCTGTGGGCGGGTTATCAAAGCGCTTGGGGCGTTCGGACCCAAGGGAAAGGTGAGAGAGACGGGAAGCCTTCCTAGCTACTGGAATAATCATTAATAATAATAATTATGCTATTTATTAGGCACTTACTATGTGGGCCAAGCACTGTTCTAAGCGCTGAGGTAGCTACAGGATAATCGGGTTGTGCCACGTGGGGCTCATACTTTTAATCCCCATTTTACGCAGGAGGTAACTGAGGCCCAGAGAAGTGACTTACCCAGGGTCACACAGCAGACACGTGGCAGAGCCGAGATCAGAAGCCACATCCTCTGACCCCCAAGCCCGTGCTCTTTCTGCTAAGTCTCGCTGCTTCTCATTTCTGTATCACATGTGAACAGCTCCAACACCACCACGGTTAATTTCTTTATACTTAAATGGAAATTCCAAGGAAGCCTGAAATCAACCAGTACAGAGGCCTGGCTCCGTGTGCAGCACTGTACTAAGCGTTCGGGAGAGCGTGACCGAGTTAGTAGATTTGATACTTGATGGCAAGGAGCTATCAATCAGTGATATTTGAATGTTTACTTTATACAGAGCGCTGTATTAAACACTTGGAAGAGAACAACAGAATGCCCTCAGGAAGCAAGCCCACAGGGGAGAAGGATACACAAATTACACAAGGGAAGGAGGAGGAAAGAGGGAGCATGTGTATGAATTTAATAGGACTGGGATCCGCCGTCTGCGCAGAAGATGCAAATAGGGAACCCTCGAAGGGTTGGCGTGCAAGGAGCCCATCAAATAATTTAAAAGGGGGAGGAGGGGAGGAGGGGAAGAAAGAACATGGGGGTGGAAGAGGTGAGAGAGAGAAGGAAACAGAGATGATGATGGTGGTACTGGTTAAGCACTTGCTATGTGCCAGGCACCGTACTAAGTGTTGGGATGGATACAAGCGATCATGTGGGGCTCACAGTCTCAGGCCCCATTTTCCAGATGAGGTAACCGAGACCCAGGGAAGTGAAGTGACTTGCCCAGGGTCACACAGCAGACAAGTGACCGAGCCGGGACTCTTCCGACTCTAAGGCCCGTGTCCTGTCCACTCCGCCACGCTGCTTTCCCAGAGAGAGACCGACAGAAACCGGGAGAAAGACGGAAATGAGGCTGTGTCTGGTCCGTTGAGGAAGTGGGGAAGAGAAGGCGGCGGGGTGAGGAATGCCCGCAACTTTGCTGTGGCGGCTGCCATCACCACCCTGGATCCGGCTCCCATGTGGACTGAATCCTTTCCTTCTCCAGGAGGCCTAGAGGAGAAAGCACAGGCCTGGGAGTCAGAGGACCTGGGTTCCAAATCCCAGCTCTGCTCACTGCCTGCTGGGTGATCCTGGGCAAATCACCCAACCTCTCTGTGCCTCAGTGCCCTCATCTGGAAAATGGAGCCCCATGTGGGACAGGCTTTGTCCAACCTGATTATCTTGTATAATAACTGTGGTATTGGTTAAGCGCTTATTGTGTGCCAGACACTGTTCTAAGCCCTGAGGTAGATACAAGCTAATTGGGTTGGACACGGTCCCTGTCCTGCATGGGGCTCACAGTCTAAATCCCATTTTACAGATGAGGGAAATGGGGCACAGAGAAATAAAATGGCTTGCCCAAGATCACACAGCAGACAAGTGGCAGGGCCGGGACTGGAACCCATGACCTTCTGACTCCCCGGCCGGTGCTCGATCCACTACGCCACGCTGCTTCTCGCATCTACCCCAGCGCTTAGTACAGTCTCTGGCACACAGTAAGCACTTAACCAATACTATTAAAAAAATAATAATAATAATAATAATAAAGCACCGGTTCCTCCCTGGCTTGAAGCCTCCACCCTGGCCCCAGGTGCAGCGGGGTGCCAGGATGAAAGCTCGACCTGGCCTTCCCTCAGACCCAGGTGGGGTCTCAATTAGTCCGCCGATCGTATTTACTGAGCCCTTACTGTATCAATAGCACGGCAGTACTAAGCCTTTGGGAGAGGACGATACAACAGGTTTGGTAGCCACGTTCCCTACCCACTGCCCAAAAGAGCTGCCCACCATTAGCATCTATGTTGAAAAAAGGCCCACACAAAAAGCAATGCATACTACGACTGTGGTTAAAAGGATTTCTAATGACTTTTTTAGGTTCTATTAAAAGTAAGGGGTCCCTTCCTGTACGAGAATTTACTTTCCGCTAAGACAAGCATAAAAATATACAGATGAGCATAGATAGATGCAAACACTCCACAAGAAACTTGAATAATGCTTATTTTCCAAGTGGAAAGGGGGGACTAAATTTGTGTTGTGGTAACCAAGCAACTCTATTTCTGAAAAGGCTTGATATCTAACTTCGGCTACGGCAAGGCTTTCAATTACTGCTTCATCCTAGATCTTCCTACTCCATCTCGGCTGACTTACACCACAATTTATTTTTCATCCGCCTCTTTGGGTTAAGGATTCATTACCTAACTTGCCTCAGTAAAGGATCAGAACATTTGCTAAAACAAACAGATAGAGCAAGTCTGTCCTATGATAGCACTGTCAATTGTATCTTGTTCTCCCCAGTTAAGAAGATCAGATGACATTAGGATTGATTTTAAATTTTAGAATATCTTCACTGATCTTGTCTTAGCTGAAAACTGAGAAGTAAACTCTAAGACTGCTTTCCCAAAAGGGGAGGAGCGAAAGAAGACTCTTAATCTATCCTTTTGAGGTTACAACCGAGCATTCACCTGTCTTTAGAAGCGTAAGCCTTACATATTCAGAAAAAATTCCAAGTGGAAATAATGCAAGTACAAAAATTTTGATCAGTTCTCCAAACTGATCCGTATCCAACAGCTGGACAGAAATCAGTACTATTCCTTCTGGAAAATTCAGTTATCCTTTGGTGGAAATGTTTGTACGAAAACTACTCCTAACCTTATTTAATTTCAGTATCCACAAGGACCAACAAAAGAGGAAAAACCTTGAGGAGAAGTCATTACTTTTTCTAAGCTCTCGTTTAGCGCCGCAAGACAGATGTTAATTTCTCAATAATAACAACAATAATAATAATTTTGGTATCTGTTAAACACCCAGTGCCAAGCTCGGTATAAAAGTGCTAGGGTAAATAACAGGATAATCACGTTAGACTGAGTCCCTGTCCCGCTGGGGGCTCATAGTATAAAAGGGAGGGACAACAGATACTGAAGAGTGCTCAATAAATACGACTGAATGAATGCAGATGAGGGGGAAACTAAAGCACCGAGGAAAGGAAGTGTTTCGCTTAAGGTCACCCCGCAAGCACGTGGGGGAGCCGGGATTAGAACCCAGGTCCTCTGGCTCCCGCCCTCTGCTCTTTCCCCCAGACCGCACGGCTTCCAACCGACGGAAAAATCTTCATTTCTCTGTAGCTAGTTATGGTATTTATTAGGGGCTGCCAGGGTGCCAAGCACTGTTTATTACTGGGCTTTAAGCTAGTAAGTTACACTACTGGTTGAGCATTTACTAAATGTCTGGCACTGTGCTGAAGCACTGGATGAATATAAAATAAACAGTTCAGACGTGGTTCAAGTCCCACATGCCACCTGGCTCATATTCTAGGTGGGGGACGGGTCAACCCATAAAAGCAATAAATAAATTACACCCCGTGGGAGATTTGGAAAAGGAAGGGCCAACCAGAGAGGGGACCAGCAGTGGGAGGTCCGCGCTACCGGTCTCGGCTTCCCAACTGTCAGAATGCCGAGAGGCCGGGGCGGCTTGGAAGGCAGCTGAATGACAAATGTGGATCTTTAATTTGTAATGACAATATCCTTTCCCACCCGGCCAGAGAAAAGGAGCGATTTCAACTTATGGGAGTAGTAAAATTAAACCAAAACCACCATGATAAAAAGCAATTAATCTGCTTTTTTTGCCCCCCCAAAACTGCTTTTGCAAGCAACTAAATGGCATGTCACGCAAGTTACTTCGTCTGGCCGGATGAACAACAGATTTCCGAAATGCTGAAAAAGGAAGACAAGCCTAAAAGCCCAGCGTTTTCCCAAAGATGATCCCGACCACCCTAAGTGGCTCGACGAGCCTCCCCGGATCGCCGCTTTTCCAACTGGGACGGAGAAGGGTCACGCCACAGGCATCATGAGGTCTTAGACAACTGACCCTAGTCAATACCCACTTTCTCACTGAACCGGCAATTCAATAATCCAACGTGGAATTCCAAATCTCATGTGAATAATGCAAACGTCATCATGCGCGTGCAATCCTATGCGCTACTTGGCATGCCTGCTGAAAATCTCGAGAAACGATAATGCAAATATTTTGGAACACCTGTCCGCTAGAAGCTGGACTGCGGTCTACCTCCCCCGGTAGCACTCGGTCGATCATATTTACCGAGCCCTTACTGCGTGCAGAGCACTGTACGAAGCACTTGGGAGAGAACATTCTATCAATAAACAGACACATTCCCTGCCCACAACGCGCTTTCCGTCTAGACCGCGAGCTCCTTGGGGCCAGGGATCATGCCTACCAACTCTCCTGTCTTGAATTCAATACCCAAGCACTCAATACGGCGCTCGGCACATAGTAGGTGCTCAATAAATGCCAATGACTGAGAACTGTGTCCAACCTCATGAACCCGTACGTACCCCGGTGCTTAAAACAGTGCCTGGCGCATAGCAACTGCTCAGCAAATATTTTAAAACAAAACCAAATAAACCAGTTTCTGATCTGTTTAACTTCTAACCCCAGCACTTAGAACAGTGCTTGACACAAAGTAAGTACTTAATACAATAATAATGACAGTAATAATAATAAACAAACTTACGACTCTAGGGAGTACTCAATAGCCTATTAGATGTTGGGGCTTTTCAGCCGCTCCACATGAACCAGATTTGAATCCGTCAATGGTATTTATTGAGCCCTTACTGTGTACAGAGCACTGTACTAAGCGCTTGGGAGTTCAACAAAATTGGCAAGCATTTCCCCTGCCATAAGGGGCTTTCGGTCCACAGCGCAACTCTGAGATTCTAAAACCAATGGTCAAAACCCCCACAACCTCTCCGCCCACGTGTGAATTTCTCAACCACAGTGCCTTCCTTTTAAAGTGATAAAACTTCTGAGAAGACACTCCTCGCTTTTCAAGTTCAGGATCCATTTAAGCATGCGTCTTTCAAAGATTTCCGCCGAAACAACGGCAGGTCTGTGATCATGTGGCCAAAAGATCAAATTAAAATAACAATCAGGAAACATTGCAATATGCTAAAGCTAAAGCAAAAATTGAGGGGTTTGGTAATCCAGCACTCAATAGTTAAAATGCTTGATTGATTGACATGAGGATTTCTACCAAAACAAAAACTGCACCTAGAGGACAGCATTTAGTGAATACTGTAAAAAGTCATAAACGATTTCTATTTTCGATTCATCGTTACAGAAACAACTAATTGATAAAAAATTTTGGGAGTAAGGATATTTTCCCCATCATCAGTTTTTTAGAAGAACACACTAGTTGGTTACTGAACAGGATAAATTTTCTCACCCGATATTTTCTCTCCAAAAAAAATCAAAAGGATATTTGGCATTAATTTTTAAACCAATCCCAACTCAATTTTCAAAACCATATCATCGAGTAAAATAAAACTCCTGTCCCCTTCAGATTTTGTATTTAACTTCCTGGAAAAAACAAAAAGAGACGATACATTCTTTTGGAAGGAAATTTGGGGCTGAAATACTAGTTTGATGTTACAGCACTCGGTTTAAACCATAAATTTGATTGTTTCCAATAAAACAGTCAACATATATGTAATTTGCAAAATGCACAACTTTTACAAGGTGAGCTGGTGGTTTACGATTCTGGGCTGCCTTTCGTTGTACTTTTTAAAAGGAACCCACTGTGGAACTATGGAATCCAAGGTATCTTGCTTTTGTTTGTGCTCTAAGATTAACTTGCACAGTCTCCCGATGGGCACCTTCACAAAAATGAATTGCTTTCCAACCGACCCGGCCAAAGAACAAGACATCTCCCAGTATCTGGATCATCTGGAGAACCTCCACTGCCCTAGTTTATGTGTCTTCAGAATCACTCTAGGTAGGTCAACCTCTTGAGTCTTCTATTTTTTTGGTTTGTTGACTCTGTTGATTGTATCTGTTAACTGCTGCAAACCACTGATGTCTTTGTCTGCCCCTAAACCACATGAAGAATTTCAGATGGTACCACCCGCGCCTCATCCCTTCTGACCCAAGCCACCTTCTAGCACAGAGGAAGTTTTTAATCAAGACCCCAAGGAACTAATCTGTGCATTCAAGCCGTGTAACCCCTCCAAGCCAAGCATACCGATATGGATGTGCTTCCGTCCAAGGGAAACCAATTTCCATATTCTTATATTTGAAACCAATTTGCATATTCTTATAGAGAAGCAGAGTGGCTCAGTGGAAAGAGCATGGGCTTGGGAGTCAGGGGTCATGAGTTCGAATCCCGGCTCTACCACTTGTCAGCTGTGTGACTGTGGGCAAGTCACTTCGATTCTCTGTGCCTCAGTTACCTCATCTGTAAAATGGGGATTAACTGTGACCCTCACGTGGGACAACCTGATTACCCTGTCTCTAACCCAACGCTCAGAACGGTGCTCGGCACATAGTAAGCGCTTAACAAATACCAACATTATTATTTGCCGGTAACTGTTTTCAACGGGGAAGGGGAAGAGCGATTGATTAATATAGATCTTAAGTAAAACAATCAAGGGACCTGAAGTCTGCCTGAAACAAATGTACTTTAAAATACATAAAAGGGTGCAAGAGGGAGAATTGACGGCTCCAACCCTTAGGCTCCCTTAAACTCTTCATAAATAAGCAAAGCCAGAATAGGGGAGCAAACACCACGTGCGGAGAATTTCCCCCACATCTAATGACTGCAATTCTTCATTCATAAAATATCAACACGTGGGGAGAATCTCCCCCACATCTAATGACTGCAATTCTTAATTCATAAAAGGTACGATTTTTATTATTCATAATTCATAAAAGGTCACGTACGTCAGATACACTGTATATCGCATGTGCATACTGCATATACACTGCATTTTGCATTTATACTGCATGTCGTCTAACAGAGGCCTAGAGACCCTGAAACCTACAACCACAAAAAATCCTTCAACATGTAGTATCAAACCAACGCACAGAAATCACGTCTCCTTCGGCTCTGTCTTTTTCCTTTCAACTTCTACCGAGACAATCCCGTCCCTGCCAAAAATTAGCCTCCCCTTGTTATCTGACAAGTCGGTGGGACTTCAAAACCCAACAAAACAGAAAAAAATCGTTGTAAACGGTCCTTTACCACCACCTTTGTTAATAAACAGCAGCAGACTGGGCTAGGCCGTAAGCAAGTGCTAATTTCCTTCTTTTCTCTGGGAACACACACACACATGATCTCTCTCCACCCTATGAGCGAGGATTTATGCTGTCATGGACAACAGGAATATAACCTTTACCTACTGAACCCTCCCCCCACAATCTGCTTCCACACAACACACTTTGACCAGCCAAAAAGATTAGAGGGGAGGAGGCCTGCATATTTCTCAGCTGAACGCTTTAAGGTTGAAAGAAAACAAAGGACCTTTACACACCCACCCCACCCCACCCCTTTTTCCCCCTAAAAACTGGGTTGTGACTTTTTTTTTTTAAAAAAGTACGGCTTGAAACTCTCATTTCTGAAGCTACTCTCCATATTGACTTTACCCGGGACCGTTGGCAACTTCAAAGTGTTCAAACCTTTGGGTCAAAAGAGCCTGTGACACACCCTTTTAAAGTGACAAGGATACTATAATTCACCAATTGGGAGGGTAGTTTATGGGGGGGGGGTACAAACAAAAACAAGCTTGCAGTTTAAATGAGTTTTTCCAACTACCTTTTAAAGGCTTTCCTGGGGAGGGGAGAGAGAGACAAAAGGAAAGTTTCTAGAAATACACAAGACCTTTTTGGGGGGCTTGGGGGGGGGGGGGGGTTAGCTCTGCAAACACATGAATTGCTATGAAATCTCCCCCACCGCTCCAAAAGGATTCCCAGTTTCTCCCTTTTCTTCAGTACAAAAGCAGGTGTGTAGCAGTCACTTTTCAGTTTTGGTTTGGTTTTGGGAGGAAGAAAGGGGGATTCTGTTATATTTTTGCAGGTTGGCGTAAAAGAGTGGAGGGGGGAAATCAGCTTTCTTTCCCCTTCTAGCCTTGCGGGAAGCATCTGAAGCCTTTTAATTGTGTCCAACTCACATTCATCCCCCACCCCAGTGGAATAAAGCCCATCCCTAAGGGCTAAAAAAGATTTCTTTTGTAGCAATCCCTGGTTCTGGGAAAAGAGAGGGCTGGGGTTCTTAGGGGTGGGGGGGAAGAGAGAAAGAGAGAGAAAGAAAGAGAAACAGAGAAAAGAGAGAAACAGAAAGAGAGAGAAAATTGTGATAGGAAGAATGTGGGGAGGGGAGGGAAGAGATGAGATAAACAGGTTTGGAGGGGTGGGGTTGGATAGGGATAGGAGGACACTATATGCCTTTTTTGATGCTGGAAAAAGGCAAGTGATTGCCCATCGGGAGAACCGCAAGCCGGTGTGCCGTCTGTCTGCGTCTGTTTTCCGGCTGGGGGGCAGGTGGGGAAGGAAAAGCAAGGCCTAATAGCCCGTCCTCCAGGCTGGAAGGCCCATTATGGGCGGGAGGCGGGTCTGCTGCTTCTACTGTATTGTCCTCTCCCAAGCGCTTAGCCCAGTGCTGAGCACCTAGTAAACACTGCCATAAATACAACTGATTGCAGGGGAGGGGGCAATGGGAGGGGTGCAAAGAGGTGAGGGGTGGAGAGAACAGAGAGGAAGAAAGGGGGTGGGGGACAGCCGGGGGGAATGGGAGGTAGGGAAAAGGGGGGAGGAGGAGGAGGAAGGGGCGGGGGGGGGAAGGCAATGGGGGGGGACAAGGAGAGGAGAAAGGGGGGACCCCCGGGGTGCAAAGGGGGAAGGGAAAGAGGAGGAAGGGGAGAAGGAGATTGGGGACTAAGGGGGGGAAGGATGGAGGAGGAGGAAGGGGAAAAGGGAATGGGGAGCTGGAGGACTGGGGACAGAAAAGGAGATAAAAGGGGACCCCCGGGGTGCAAAGGGCAGAAAGAGAACGAAGAGGAAAAGGGGGAACAAGAAATGGGGGGCTGGAGGACAGAGAGACAAAAGGAGGAGGAAAAGGGGGACCCCCTCCCCGGGAGCAAAACAAAAAAAGGCAGAGAGGAGGAGGAGGAAGGGGAGCAAAAAGTGGGGGTGGGGAGGAGGCTTGAGAGGGTTGGGGAGAGAACAGAGGAGGGAGAAAGAGAAAGAAGAGGAGGAGGAAGGGAAGCAAGAAATGGGGGCTAGAGGGAGAAAAGAAGAAGACCCCGGGAGCAAAGGGGAGACAGGGAAAAGGAGGAGGAAGGGGAACAAGAAATGGGGGGCTTGAGGGGGTGGGGAGACGACAGAGGAGGGAAGAGGAGAAAGGGAAGAAGGCAATGGGGGGCAAGGAGAAGACAGACGAGGGAGGAAAGCGAAGAAGGGAAAGAGGAGGAGAAGGGAGGGGAGCAAGAAATGGGGGGCTGGATGGGGGGCGGGGAGAGGACAGGAGGGAGAAAAGGGAAGAAAGGGAAAGAGGAGGAGGAGGGGGAGACGGCCACGGGGGGCACGGAGAAGACAGAGAAAGGAGAAAAGGGGGGAAGGGAAGGAGGAGGAGGAGGGGAGCAAGAAATGGGGGGCTCGGGAGGGGTGGGGAGAGGACAGAGGAGGGAGGAAAGGGGAGAAAGAGGAGGAGGAGAAGAGGGAGAAGGCCATGGGGGGGGGGGGCAAAGAAGACAGAGAAGGGAGGAAAGGGGGGAAAAGGGAAAGAGGAGGAGGGGACCAAGAAATGGGGGGCTCAGGAGGGGTGGGGAGAGGACAGAGGAGGGAGGAAAGGGGAGAAAGGGAAAGAGGAGGAGGAGAAGAGGGAGAAGGCCATGGGGGGGGGGGGCAGGCAAAGAGAAGGGAGGAAAGGGGGGAAAAGGGAAAGAGGAGGAGGGAGGGGAGCAAGAAATGGGGGGCTGGAGGGGAGAGGAGGGAGGGAGCGAGGGAGGAAAGGGGAGAAAGGGAAAGAGGAGGAGGAGAAGGAAGGGAGGGGCAGGAAGGGGAAACCTGTGCCTGTTTGCAGGGAGCGGGGCGGGGGAGGAGGGGAAGGAGAGGCCGGGTTCCTGCGGGGGACCCCCGGGGGGGTCGGCCGGGGGGGGGGGGGAGGGGGCGCTCACCTCGGTGGGCTGGCTGATCTCGAAGAGGTCGAGCCGGTTGGCGTTCCAGTGGTTAATGATATCGGCCAGTTTCCGCCGCTCCTCCTCCCTGCCGGCGCCCGACATGGTCCCGGGCCGGGGGGCCCCCCGCCGCCTCCGCCGCCTCCCTGTGCCCTGTGCCCGCTGCCCGCTGCCCGCTGCCCGCTGCCGCCGCCGCCGCCCCACCGGCCGGTCCTGCGCGCCCCCGCCGCCCGCGCCCGCGCCCTCGCCGCCGGTTACCTCCGCGCCGCGCGGCCCCGCCGCTAGGTGCTGCCCCGCGCCGGCCCCGGGCGGGGGGAGGGGGCGGGGCCGCGGGGAACCTAGCGACCGCCGCCGGCGCCCATTGGGTCCCTGCCCGCCGCCGCCCGCCATTGGCCGCCGCCCCCGCGCCGCCGCCCGCCATTGGCTCCTTCCCCTCGGCCGGCGGGCCCCGCCGCGGCCGGCAGGGGGCGGGCTCGGACGCCGCCGCCGCCGCCGCCGCCGCCGCCGCGCCGACCCAACTCTCTCCCCAACGCGCACGGGGGGCAGCGGCCGATCCGGCGAGAGCCGGAGGGCTGGCGGTCCTCGTCCTCGGAGGGGTCAAGCGCATCCCCTGGGCCAAGCCCCGTTCATTCAATAGTATTTATTGAGCGCTTACTATGTGCAGAGCACTGGACTAAGCGCTTGGAATGAACAGGTCGGCCACAGATTAATAATACTAATAATAATGTTGGTATCTGTTAAGCGCTTACTATGTGCCGAGCACTGTTCTGAGCGCTGGGGTAGACACAGGGGAGTCAGCTTGTCCCACGTGGGGCTCACAGTCTTAATCCCCATTTTACAGAGGGGGGAACTGAGGCACCGAGAAGTTAAGTGACTTGCCCAGAGTCACCCAGCTGACAAGTGGCCGCGCCGGGATTCGAACCCATGACCTCTGACTCCAAAGCCCTTGCTCTTTCCACTGAGCCACGCCGCTGCTGGCTCAGATTAGAGACGGTCCCTGCCGTTTGACGGGCTTCCAGTCTAATCGCGGGGAGACGGACAGACGAGAACCATGGCGATAAGTAGAGTCGAGGGGAAGAACATCCGCAGCGGGGCTCGGCGCAAAGAGCCCGGGCTTGGGAGTCAGAGGTCATGAGTTCGAATCCCGGTTGTGCCGCTTGGCAGCTGTGTGACTTTGGGCAAGTCACTTCACTTCTCTGTGCCTCAGTGACCTCATCTGGAAAATGGGGATTAACTGGGAGCCTCACGGGGGACGACCCGATGACCCTGTATCTCCCCCAGCGCTTAGAACAGTGCTCTGCACATAGTAAGCGCTTAACAAATACCAACATTATCATGATTATTATAACGATGGCAACTAAATAGAAGCAAGGCGATGTACATTTCATTAACAAAATAAATGAGCGCCGAGGCGCTTCCCGCCTCCAGCCGACCTTCCCAAACGGCTGGACCCGCGGCGGGCGGCCGCGCCATTGCGACTGCCTTTCCCCGAGGCCCCCGTGTCGCGCGGCCTAAGGGTGTTGGTCCTTTCCCCCTTCGTCCTTCGACGCCGTCTGTGCCTTTGGGGCGCTTCATCCATCCATTCGATCGCTTAATGCACGTGATCGCTTAAACGGTATTTCCGTCTTTCGACACATTACGAACAGATCGGTGTCGTGCCCCGTCGAGTCGCTCCCTTCGTTGGGCCTCCCGACCCCACGGCACCCGCGTGCGGTTCTGTCCTTTCTCTGCCATGATTCCCACGGCGCATGTGGCTACGCGAATGAAGGGATAAAAGCATCTGTCACTTCTCTAGATACGATCGTATACCGTCTCCCCCTTCTAGAAGGGGGAGACAGACGACAAAACCAAATGTATAGATCCGTCCTTCCTCTCCGTACGGTCATTCCCACGGCACCTAGTCGTTCACCCGTTCGGTCGTATTTATTGAGCGCTTATTGTGTGCAGAGCACCGTGCTAAGCGCTTGGAAAGTACGATTCGGCAACGGATGGGGACAGTAATAATGTCGGTATCTGTTAAGCGCTTGCTATGGGCAGAGCACTGTTCTAAGCGCCGGGGGAGATACAGGGTCATCGGGTCGTCCCACGTGGGGCTCACGGTCTTAATCCCCATTTTACAGATGAGGCACAGAGAAAGGAAGTGACCTGCCCACAGTCACAAGGCTGTCGAGCGGCAGAGCCGGCATTCGAACCCACGGCCTCTGACTCCAAAGCCCGGGCTCCTTCCGCTGAGCCACGCCGCTTCTCCAATCCCTACCCAACGACGGGCTCACCGTCTAGAAGGGGGAGACAGACGACAAAACCAAATGTACGGATCTGTCGTTTCTTTCTCTACGGTCATTCCCACGGCACCTATTCGTTCATTCCTTCGGTCGTATTTATTGAGCGCTTATTGTGTGCAGAGCACCGTGCTAAGCGCTTGGAAAGCACGATTCGGCAACGGAGAGAGACCATCCCCACCCAACGACGGGCTCGCCGTCTAGAAGGGGGAGACAGACGACAAAACCAAATGTACAGATCTGCAGTTTCTTCCCGTATGGTCGTTCCCAAGGCACCTAGGTATAAATCTATAACTTCTTTCTATACAATCATTCCCACAGCACGTACGTATACATCTGTAATTTATGTCCAATAATTCCCACAGCACCTATGTATAGATCTCCGATTTCTTTATGTCCAATAATTCCCACGGCACCTAGGTATAAATCTATAACTGCTTTCTATACAATCGTTCCCACAACACGTACGTATACGTCTGTAATTTCTTTATGTCCAATAATTCCCACGGCACCTAAGTATACATCTGTAATTTCTTTATGCCCGATAATTCCCACAGCACCTATGTATAGATCTCCCATTTCTTTATGTCCAATAATTCCCACGGCACCTAGGTATACATCTGTAATTTCTTAATGTACAAGAATTCCCACAGCACCTAGGTATACAACTGTACTTTCTTTATGTCCAATAATTCCCACATCACATATAATAATGTTGGTATTTGTTGAGCGCTTACTATGTGCAGAGCGCTGTTCTAAGCGCTGGGGTAGATACGGGGTGATCGGATTGTCCCGCGTGAGGCTCACGGTCTCAATCCCCATTTTACAGATGAGGTGACTGAGGCACAGAGAAGTGAAGTGACTTGCCCACAGTCACCCAGCTGACGAGTGGCGGATCTGGGATTCGAACCCATGACCTCTGACTCCCAAGCCCCACGCCCCTGCTCCTTCCACTTAGCCACGCTGCTCCTGCTGCTGCTCATATGTATAGATCTCTAATTTCTTTATGAACAATAATTCCCACAACACCTACGTATAGATCTGTAATTTCTTTATGTCCAAGAATTCCCACATCACACACGTAGAGATCCGTGATTTCTTTATGTCCAAGAATTCCCACATCACACACGTAGAGATCCGTGATTTCTTTATGTCCAAGAATTCCCACATCACACACGTAGAGATCCGTGATTTCTTTATGTCCAAGAATTCCCACATCACACACGTAGAGATCCGTGATTTCTTTATGTCCAAGAATTCCCACATCACACACGTAGAGATCCGTGATTTCTTTATGTCCAAGAATTCCCACATCACACACGTAGAGATCCGTGATTTCTTTATGTCCAAGAATTCCCACATCACACACGTAGAGATCTGTGATTTCTTTATGTCCAAGAATGCCCACATCACACACGTAGAGATCTGTGATTTCTTTATGTCCAAGAATGCCCACATCACACACGTAGAGATCTGTGATTTCTTTATGTCCAAGAATTCCCACTTCACATACGTAGAGATCTGTAATTTCTTTACGTCCAAGAATACCCACATCACATATGTATATATCTGTAATTTCTTCGTGGACAATAATTCCCGCAGCGTATGTGTGTAGATCTGTGATTTCTGTATATAGAGTAATCCCCACAGCACATAGGTATAGATCTGTAATTTACGTGCAGTAATTCTCACAGCACATAGGTATACATCTGTGGAAAGAGCCTGGGCTTCGGAGTCACAGGTCATGAGTTCGACTCCCGGCTCTGCCACTTGTCAGCTGTGTGACTGTGGGCGAGTCACTTTGCTTCTCTGGGACTCAGTGACCTCATCTGTAAAATGGGCATTAACTGTGAGCCTCACGTGGGACACCCTGATGACCCCGTATCTACCCCAGCGCTTCTAAGTGCACATAGTAAGCACTTAACAAATACCAACATTATTATTATTATCTGAAATTTTTTTATATGCAGTAATTCCCACATTGCCCAGGCTTATATCTGTAATTTGTTCAGGTACAATAATTCCCAGAACACATATTTATACATCTGTCATTTCTTTTTATACGATTCCCATAGCACATGGGTATAGATCTGACATTTCTTCATTTATTTCTGCACATTAATGTCCGTCTCCCCTACTGGACTGTTGCGGGCAGGGAACGTGTCCGTTGGTTTGTTCCTGTACTGTACGCTCCCAAGCGCTTAGTACGGTATACTGAGGCCAGAGTAAGTGCTCGATAGATACGATCGAATGAATTAAAAGACCATATTGTAAGGAAGCCCCTTCTCGCAGGCTGTGTGGCGTCACTAAAACGTTTCCCTCCTCCCCTGGACACAGCAAGCGCTTGACGAATACAACTGGTTGACTGATTTGATCAGTTGACCGTTCATCTTTGAAATACACCACTAAGTGATATTAATGAGAAAGATTGGAGAGGTTTCGGCTTTCATGGTTGCTTTTTCCCTCTCTAGCACAGAAAGGTTTTCTGCCTCTGCCCTAGCATGGCCAATCGTCCGTTTTTATGCTTAAACGCTCAGGTTTTCAAAACATCTGTCCAGTTCCAATGAAGCGCACGATGGCTTTGTGTCGGTTTTTTGGTTTTTGTTTATTTTTGATCCAAGCCTCCCTTTACCGGCTCCCGCTGCAGGCAGACAGGCTGCTAGAGTCATTGTGGACCGGAGCAGGGATTGCAGTGGCTCGGGAGCCCAGGAAACGCTTTACGTGGAGCCTGGGAAACGGTCCTGATGGAGAGCCCCCAAAATGCTCCCGGTGGGGCCTGGGAAATGTTCCTGGTGGAGAGCCTAAAAGATTGTCCAGGTGGAGAACCCAAAAAATGTTCCAGGCGGGGCCTGGGAAACGCTCCTGGTGGAGCCCAGGAAATGCTTCTGGTGAGGAACTCAAAAAACGCTCCAGGTGGAGCCTGGGAAATGCTCCCGGTGGAGAACCCAAAAAACGCTTCACGTGGAGCCCAAAAAACGCTCCTGGTGGAGCTTGGCAACAAACTCTCTAGGTGGAGACTAGGAAATGCTCCTGGCGGAGAGCCCAAAAAATGCTTCAGGTGGAGCCCAAGAAACGTTCCTGGCGGAGCCTGGGAAACACTCCTGGTGGAGAACCCAAAAACCGCTCCTGGTGGGGCCGGGGAAATGCTCCCGGTGGAGTCCAGGAAACGCTCCCGGTGGAGAGCCCCAAAAATGTTCCAGGTGGAGCCCAATAAACGCTCCTGGTGGAACCTGGGAAACGTTCCCGGTGGAGGCCAGGAAATGCTCCCGACGGAGAGCCTAAAAAATGCTCCAGGTGGAGGACCCAAAAAATGCTCCGGGTAGGGCACGGGAAACGCTTCTGGTGGAGCCCAGGACGTGCTTCCGGTGGAGAGCCCAAAAAATGCTACTGGCAGAGTGCCTAAAAAACGCTTCAGGTGGGGTCCAAGAAAAGCTCCCGGTGGGGCCCGGGAAACGGTCTAGGTGGACGTCAGGAAACGCTCTAGCTGGAGAGCCTGGGAAATGCTCCAAGTGAAGAGCCCGGGTAACGTTTCTGATGGAGAACACACAGAACGCTCCAGGTGGAGCCCAGGAAATGCTTCTAGTAGAAAGCCTGGAAAACACTCCTGGTGGAGAGCCTGCGAAACGCCTCGGGTGGAGCCCGGGAAACGCTCCTGGTGGAGTCCGGGAAAAGCCCAGGTGGAGGGCTCGGGAAACTCTTCAGGTAGGGAGCCCGAGAAACACTTCGAGTCGAGCTCCAGAAATACTCCGGTTGGAGCGTCTGGGAAGCGTTCTAGTAGGAGCTCCCGGGAAATGCTCTAGCTGGAGAGCCTGGGAAACGTTCTAGGTGGAGAGCCTGAGAAAACGCTCCAAGCAGAGCTCCAGAAATGCTCCGGAAGGAGGGCCCGGGAAATGCTCTAGCTGGAGAGCCCGGGAAACGTTCCAGGTGGAGCACCGGGAAAACACTCCAGGTGGAAAGCCCGAGAAACGCTCCAGGTGGCCGAAAACGCTCCGGGTAGAGAGCCCGGGAAACGGTCTAGGTGGAGAGCCTGGAAAACATTTTAGCGGAGCGGCTGCCCGGCAAGGACCGTGGGTTGTGGCCACCTTCCAAGGGGAACTCTCCGTCCTGGGTCATCCCATCCTCAGGAGATGAGGAGAACAGGAAGAACCGCCTCAGGAAGGGGTTGACCAGGCTCACTGATGCCCTTCCCCAACAGCGAGACCCAGTGGAGAACACTACCAGAGAATGACGACGGTGATGGAGATGATGATAATTACGGTATTTGTTAAGCACTTCTTATGTGCCAGGCACTGTACTAAGCGCTGGGATGGGTACAATCACACTGGGTTGGACACAGGACCCGTCCCACGTGGGGCTCACGGTCTCGGTCCCCATTTTACAGATGAGGGAACGGAGAAGTGAAGTGACTTACCCAAGGTCACACGGCACACAAGTGGCAGAGATGGGATTAGAACCCATGACCTTCCGAGTCCCAGACCCACGGTCTATCCACTACGCCGTGCTGCTTTTCGTGTTCACGGCAATCAGTCGATCCACGGCACTTACGGAGCGCTTACTATGTGCGGAGCACTGAGCTAAGGTCTCGGGAGAGAGCAATACATACAGTAGAATTCCAAGCGCTTAGTACAGTGCTCTGCACGTAGGAAGCGCTCAATAAATACCATTGGACGAATTAGCAGACGCATCCCCTGCCCGTAACGAGCCGACAGAGGCAGCGCGTCTTCATGACCTTCCTCCTGACCGCGCTTCCGCACTTCTTAGATCGATCGTATTTATTGAGCGCTTATTGTGTGCAAAGCACTTGGGAGCGTACAGTATAGCAACAAACGGACGCATTTCTGCCCGCAGCGAGCTCGCAGACTAGAGGGGGAGACAGACAGTAATATAGATAAGGAAATGGATAAAGAAATTACAGATATAGCCGCAGGCGCTATGGGGATGGGAGGGAGGATGAACGAAGGAGCAAGTCGGGGCGATGCAGAAGGGAGTGGGGGAAGAGGAGAGGAGGGCTTAATCAGGGAAGGCTTCTTGGAGGAGATGGGCCTTCGATAAGGTTTCGAAGCGGAGGAGGGCAATTATCTGTCCGATAACATGCTCCCGGCCACCCGCGATGGGCCTGTACGTCAAGGGAACGTGTCCGTTTATTGTTAAAATGTACTCTCCCGAGTGCTTAGTACAGTGCTCTGCGCACAGTAAGCGCTCAGTAAATACGACGGAACGAACGAGTGTACCGCTTGGATGACCAGACCAAGCTAGAACTGACCCAGAAGGGAGGGAGGCAGCTGGACTCAAGGCTAGTTACCCCCTCGAAGATACCCCCCTTGAAGAGGTAAGCATCCTCTGTGAGCTCCTTTCATTCATTCAGTCGGATATATTGAGTGCTTACTGTGTGCAAAGCACCGTACTAAGCACTCGCTCCTCTAATCACCTAAGCACTTGGATACTCAACCCTGCCGTCACCCCACATCACTTACGTAGGGAGCTTCTGTGGCTCCCTCTTGCCTGAAATATATTTTCATATTTGTCTTCTCTGCGACAGTGCCAGCTCCTTGATGGTAGGCAACATGTAATAATTAACGGGACCTGTGGAGCGCTCACTATGTGCCGTTCACTGTTCTAAGTGGGAGAAGCAGCGCGGCGTAGCGGATAGAGCCCGGGCCTGGGAGTCAGAAGGGCCTGGGTTCTAAACCCGGCTCTGCCGCTTGTCTGCTGTGTGACCTCGGGCAGGCCACTTCACTTCTCTGTGCCTCAGCTGCCTCAACTGTAAAATGGGGATTAAAACCGCGAGCCCCACATGGGACAACCTGATTGCCTCGTATCTACCCCAGCGCTTAGAAAAGTGCTCGGTGCATAGTAAGCGCTTAGATACTATTATTATTGTGATTATTACCTTTGATGGATTGCAGAATAGAGAGGTCTCCTGGCCCCGGTCAATCCACTGAATTTATTGAGCGCTTACTGTGTGCACAGCACTGTAGTATGCTTTTGGGGGAGTACACCCCAACCATCTAACAGGCCCATTCCCTGCCCACAACCGACTTACAATCACCGAAGCTTTCGGGAAGCTCCTGCCGAGGTGGGTGGAAGGATTGACCTGGAGGAGCGGAGAAGGCGGCTTCGGAAGGAGAGTGGTGGTGAACGGGGCTGAGCACACAGTAGGCGCTTAACAAATACCGTCATTATTATTATTGAGTATACGGCGTAATGAATAAAGCACAGGCCCGGAGGTCAGAAGGTCATGGCTGATTCTAATTCCGGCTCCGCCACTTGTCTGCTGTATGACCTTGGGTAAGTCACCTCACTTCTCCGGACCTCAGTTACCTCATCTGTAAAATGGGGATTGAGACCACGAGCCCCACACGGGACCCTGACTGAGTCCACCTCCATTTGCTTGTATCCACCCCAGGGCTTAGTACAAAGCGCCTGGCACAAAGTAAGCGCTTCTCAAATACCATCATCAGTATTATTATTATCTTGTATCCCACCCAGTGTTACTACCCTAGTAGTGTCTTGGCACCTAGCACTTATTATTATTTTCATTATCATCACGATTGTTATCATTATGACCACAGACCATTTCCCCTAATCATCATCATCGCGGTAATCGTTAAGCACTTACTATGTGCCGAGCACTGTTCTAAGTGCTGGGGTAGATACAAGTTAATCAGGTGGGACACAGTCCCTGTCCCACATGGGGTTCACACTCTTCATCCCCATTTTCCAGAGGAGAGAATGGAGGCCCAGCGACCTGCCCGAGGTCACACAGCAGCTACGTGGCGGAGCCGGGATTAGAACCCAGCCATCTTGCAGGGCGGACCGCTGGACGGAGGAGAACCGGTTGAGGGAGTTCGGATGGCTCGGCGCAAACCATCGCCCCACTGGAAAAACATCTTAAAGGCTTGTGACCCGTCGGTGATAAGAGCCTCGTTTCCCCCATTGACCAAAGCTCACCCGATGTGCAAGGGGCCAGTGCTAAGAGATAACCGCGGTTTTCGTTAAGCGCTTACCGTACTGAGCCCTGACACAATTCGGACACGGTCCCCGTCCCACACGGGGCTCGCGGTCTCGGAGGGAGGGAGGACGGGTATCGAATCCCCATTTTACAGATGAGGGAACCGGGACCCAAGGAAGTCAAGTGACTCACCCAAGGTCACAGTGGCAGGGCTTGCGTTAGAACCCAGATCCTCCGACGCCCGGGCCCGCGTTCTTTCCACTGGGCCACGCTGCTTCCCGTGTTCAAGCGATTCTTCCCCTGCCACCAGCTTTCAAGGGTTCAAACGTTTCCAGAGACGCTCGTTGGGGAATACAGTCTCATCTACGGGGTCATCTTCAAACCAAAGAATTTCTATCTATTCTCCATTTATTTATTTATTCATTCATCTTTCCACACGCTTACTGTTATCGGTTACGTCTTTGTTTTTCCTCTTGCTCCTGCTTACTACTCGTAAATAACTGGGGTTTACCATCCTCCCCCATTACGTTAAAAGCTCCTCCAGGTCAGAACTGGGCCTTCTACTTTTATCGTAATATCTCCCAACTACACGGTGCAGTATTCTGCACACAGTAGGTATTCAATGAACAACTATTCCCACGCTCCCCCTTGTCAGCTGTGTGACCTTGGGCAAGTCACTTAACTTCTCTGGGCCTCAGTTTCCTCACCTGTAAAATGGGGGTTCAATTCCTGTTCCGCCTCCTACCGAGACTGAACCCCGGGTGGAACGGGAATTGCGTCTGATGGGATTGCGTTATATCTACCCCCAGTCTTAGCACAGTGGAGGTGCCCGATTTAGAGAGACAGTGTGGCTTAGTGGATAGAGTCAGAAGAACCTGGGTTCTAATCCAGACTCCACGACATGTCTGCCGAATGACCTCAGGCAAGTGACTTCGCTCTCTGTGCCTCAGTTCCCTCATCTTGGGGATTAAGACTGTGAGCCCCATGCGGGACAGGAACCGTGTCCAACCTAACTCGTATCCACCGCAGTGCTCGGCACATAGTAAGCACAGAAAGTAGCATAATTTATTATCATTAAACAAATACCACAATTATAACACAATTATTTCCACAGTTGTCTAGCGGAAAGATCACAGGTGTGGAAGACCGAGGACTTGGCCGCTTAACCTCTCTGTGAGCTTCTGTTTCTTCATAATATTGGTTTTTGTCAATAATAGTGGTATTTGTTAAGCGCTTATTATTTTACCAGGTACTGTACTAAGCGCTGGGGTGGATACAAGCAAAGCGGGTGGGAACAGTCCCTGTCCCACCTGGGGCTCACAGTTTCAGTTTCCATTTTACAGTGGAGGTAACTGAGGCCCAGAGAGGTGAAGTGACTTGCCCAAGGGTCACAAAGCAGGCAGGTGGCGGAAGCGGGATTAGAACTCATGACCTTCTGACTCCCGGGCCCGTTCTCCGTTCAACTCCACCATGCTTTCATTGAGAAAATGATTTGCTTCCTCTCCTTACCTTGCAGGCATGTTGGGAGGGCAAAATGAGTTAAGTAAATATGGAAGCTCTTTGGAAAAATAAAAGCACCCTATAAATCCACAGAATTTTAACACTGCCACGAATACTGGCAGAGAGAAAACAGCAGCTTCCGAAGCTCGAGATTTTAATTCGCCTGCTGGTTGGAAAGATTTGGCTGTTGATTCTCAAGATGGGCAAATGGAAAATTAAAGTATCTGTAAGGAAATGAGTATGGAATCCCAAGGTATTTTATACAGCACTTTTTCTGTCTGTAACGATATATCTTCATCATCATCGTCTATTCGCCTTTAGCCCAAAATCGCCAGGGAAAAGCCCGATATTAAAAAAAGCCACTTTCAATTTGCGGCACACGGACGAATACTAATCTAGAAGCAAGTTTCAGGACCACTATTCGAGTTGATAGTGGCACATGGGCAATTTTCCAATATTTTATTTCAGAATTTTTATTAGACAACAGCGAGGCTTCGGAAGCAGTTCTGCAGGTCATATTTCAATAAAAGCAACTTATGAGGTAGACTGTGATACAGATCACGGAGTGATCGTTTCTCTGTCTCCAAGATCGGTTTCAAGTTTTGACAGGGTAGGAAAACCTACGTATTAAACAGTAATTCCGGGCACGTAGTGTTAACCCTGATTCCACGTAGAGGTCGAGATGCGACTCATTAGTGAAATTGGAGAAGGGCCTCCTTTTCGGAAGTTGGGTTTTCCCTAACTAGAACCTTTTCATTTCTATTTCATTTTTTTGCGCTACTTTACCGTTCTCTTCATTTAGTAGGGCCAGCTGGCCGAGAAGGTCACTATAAGCAAACTTGTGAAATGGTCCAACGGCAGAATACAGAAGTTAAATCTATATTAGACTGGGTCTCCCCCGATTAGACCGTAAGCCCGTCAGTGGGCAGGGACTGGCTCTATCTGTTGCCGACTTGTACATTCCAAGCGCTTAGTACAGTGCTCTGCACATAGTAAGCGCTCAGTAAATACTATTGAATGAATGGATTCGTTCTCCTCCGTGACCTTGGGTGAGTCACTTCGCTTCCCCGGGTCTCGGTTCCCTCATCTGTAAATCTGTAAAGTCTTCAAACTTTACATTGTGCCGAGTGACATTCTAGTGGATGCGGAAACCCCTTCCTTCGCCAACGATAGGTTGTGTTACGTTTCAGCGGTGTTTAAAATCGATTAACAGACCATCTAGCTACAAGAACCGTACCGGGATTCCTTAAGGACATCTACGATGTGCTTTATCCTACAGGTTTCCAAACCATTCGCATAAATATGCTTTGCGTTATTTAAAATTTGAAGGTCGGGCTTTGCCATTCTGCTCCTATTTGATCTGTCAGGCAAATTCTGAAACGCCTTAAATCGAGAACCACGCAAACCGATTACAGACGAACTGGTTCCCGAAAGGTAGGTGTTACGTACTTACCGAAGGTCAGGTAAAAGATCCCTGCGCAGCTTCGTAGAACAGCAGGGAGAGGAGAAACAGCTGTGGGATATCATCGTTCGGGCCTGACACCCTCCCTCCTCTTTCCTCCTTCCTTCCCCTCTTACCCCTCCCTCTCTTCCCCTACAGTAGCCTGACACATAAGAGTTTATCCAGTCGAAGAACTAGACCAATTCTTCTGGCTGGCCACAGCTGGGGAGGTCGAGATTGTTTATTTCAGGGGAACGATGCCCTAGAAACCAGGAGGCCATCACAACATGGAAGAGCGTCTGTGTCTTCACAGTAAACATGTGCGTAGTCCATAAGAACTGGAAAATTTGTGTTAGTTTCTTCTGTGTAATTTTTTCCCAGCGCTTAGTGCTTTGCACAGAATAAGTGCTTAAAAAATGTACGATGATAATAAATAATGATAAACACAATTCCGGCACCGTTGCTACTGTAAATGAAATATTGTGCTTTCCAACTAGAACGTCTTTAATTATTCTCTCCGTTTTATTGCTTTTTAGTCTAACCAAACCAAAACTTTCTTCCTGGGGTCCTGGATGGAATTGGTCCAGGAACCAGCTGCCCAGGGAGATCAACCTCATTCAGCGCTTAGAACAACGCTCTGCACATAGCAAGCGCTTAACAAATGCCAACCTTATTATTATTATAATCATCTATTCATTGGGTGTTTTGAGCTAGGGAATTCTTCCTGCCTGGAAAACTAGTTACCCCTCCTCATCCCAGCTTATAATTTGTTTGCCAGGATTGCTCCAGGTGATCAGTTGTGGCTTAGTGGAAAGAGCCTGGGTTTGGGACTCAGAGGTCATGGGTTCTAATCCTGCTCCGCCGCCTGGCTGCTATGTGACCTTGGGCAAGTCACTGGGCTTCTCTGAGCCTCAGTTCCCTCATCTGTAAAATGGGGGTTAAGACTCGGAGCCCCATATGGGACAACCTGATTACCTCGTATCTACCCCAATGCTTAGAACAGTGCTTGGCACGTAGTAAGTGCTCAGTCATTCATTCATTCAATAGTATTTATTGAGCGCTTACTATGTGCAGAGCACTGTACTAAGCGCTTGGAATAAACAAGTCGGCAACAAGTGCTTAACAGATACCATTATTATTAGAGAAGCAGCGTGGTTCAGTGGAAAGAGCACGGGCTTGGGAGTCAGAGGTCATGGGTTCTAATCCCAGTTCTGCCACTTGTCTGCTGTGTGACCTTGGGCAAGTCACTTAACTCCTCTGTGCCTCAGTTACCTCGTCTATAAAATGGAGACTGAGACTGGCAGCCGCAAGTGGGACAAGGTGATTGCCTCGTATCTACCTCAGTGCTTAGAAGAGTGCTTGGCACATAGCAAGCGCTTAACAAATACCATCATTATTATTATTATTCATCTAATCACCATATCTTACCCCCCCCACATCATGCCATGATGGTGATGATTCCCCGGGTGTAAAATGCTCAAAGAACCATCACAGGAACGACCCACTGTGAATCTCATGAGGCTGGCACAGGATGTGGAATATTGGCATTTTTCTGGTTTCAGCTGGGGCTACCAACCTCCACACTGTACTGGTCCTCGCCTATCGCACCGTGGACTTCTCGCCCGTGTCCCGTCTCTGACCTGGAACACCCTCCCTCTCTGTATCTGACAGACGATCCTTCTCCCCACCTTTAAAACCTTCTTGGAAGCACATCCCCTCTAAGACGCCCTCCCCGACGAAGCCCCAATCTCCTCTCACTCCTTCCTGTGTTGCCCTTCAATTGGTTCTGTACCCATTATTCTCCCCACCCTCAGCCCCACAGCACTTCTGTGCTTATCCACAATTTATTCATAGAAATGTGTCGTGCCTGTCTAATAATAATGTTGGTATCTGTTAAGCGCTTACTATGTGCAGAGCACTGTTCTAAGCGCTGGGGGAGATACAGGGTCATCAGGTTGTCCCCGTGAGGCTCACGGTTAATCCCCATTTTCCAGATGAGGTCACTGAGGCACAGAGAAGTTAAGTGACTTGCCCACAGTCACACAGCTGACAGGTGGCAGAGCCGGGATTCGAACCCCTGCCCTCTGACTCCCAAGCCCGGGCTCTTTCCAGTGAGCCACGCTGCTAGTTAGAAGCAGTGTGGCTTAGTGTATGGAGCAAGGGCCTGGTAATCGGAAGACCCTGGGTTCTCATCCTCTCTCTGCAGTTTGTTTGCTGTGTGACCTTAGGCAACCCACTTCGCTTCTCTGGGCCTCGGTTTCCTCACTTGAAAAATGGGGATTAAGACTGGGAGCCCCAGGTGGGAAGGGCCCGCATCCAACGCAATTTGCTTGTATCCACCCCGGTGCTTAGGACAGTGCGAAGCAGCGTGGCTTAGTGGAGCCTGGGCTTGGGAGTCAGAGGTCGTGGGTTCTAATCCCCGCTCTGCCACTTATCAGCTGTGTGACTTTGGGCAAGTCACAACTTGTCTGTGCCTCAGTTACCTCCTCTGTCAAACGGGGATTAAGACTGTGAGCCCCATGTGGGACAACTTCATTACCTACTCCAGTGCTTAGAGTGGTGTTTGGCGCATAGTAAGCATCTAACAAGTGCCATCATTATTATTATTATGGAAATGCTAACAAATGACACAATAATAAGAAGAATTATTCTTATTATTAATAAGCTCATTGTGAGCAGGGATTAGGTCTACCAGTTCTGTTACACGGTACTCTGCCAAGTGCTTAGTACAGCGCTCCGCACACCGTAAAGCTCAAGAAATATCACGGATGATGACGTTGCCCCAGAACATATGGAAGAAGCTGCCCGCGAGAGAGGAAAAGGAGGTTAAGTGGTGCCCACAAATGACAGAGTAAAGACCAAACGCAGAAAACACACGGAGGAGAAGTGAAATCAGAAAGAATGGGTTTTCTTGTGGGCACTGAGTGGTCTCATCCTGCTCGAAGAAATGGAAATCGTGTGTCACTTGCCCATTGTAAAGAGCCCAGGTTTCAAACTGCTTCACAATTAACACATCAAGGGAGCAGAGAAGGGTTCAGGTTTGCTTGGACAAACAGGTGCGTTCTGCATTTTGTGGGTCAGAGACTCAGAATCATCAGATACTCCCACGCTAATCACTGTGCCATGCAATTTTCTGCTGTCTACTTGCGGTAATCTGCAACTGATGACCTGACAGTCTGAGCTGTGACAGAACTGCTGTGTCGTTATCCTTTCTCTCGGTGGAACAAATCGGCCACAGTGGGCTCGAAAAATCACGAGCCGTATATATGTCAAAAAGGGCCCTCTTTAGTTTTTCTCCTTCGACCGCTTCAGTCCATCATCGGCATTTTGAGCCTTCACGAGTGTAAAATGCTATTCTAGGCCTTTGGGAGAGTACAACAGAGTAAGGAGACAAGATTCCTGTCCTCGGGGAGATTACAAACCAAAGGCGGAGACGGAGACGACAATAATTTACAGATGGCTGTGTCCGTGAGTTAGTGCTCAAGTAATAAAGTATATAAGATAGGTACATAAGCCCCCATTTGACCATGAATCCCCTCTAGACTATAAACTCGTAAACAGGGAACGTGTCTACCAACTCTGTTATATTGTGCTCTCCGAGCGTTTAGTACAGTGCTCTGCACACAGTAAGTGCTCGATGACTATCATTGATTGATAAAGCTGTAGGCGATTGTGAGTGCATCAGTATTTTAGGTAGCAAAGAAGTCGTAAAATGGTAGTTGAGGAGGAATAAGGTGGGGAAATTAGAAATCAGTTGCGGAAGGGCTCCAAGTAAGCGCACAGTCAATACCTATGAGTGACTGGAGATGTGATTTTTGAAAATGGAGATGGAGAGCAGTGTGGTCTGTAGGATTTGAAGGTGGAGTGAGTTTCAGACAGTGGGGAGGGCACGAACAAGAGGTAGGTGCTGGGAAAGGTGAAAAAGAAGCACAGTGAAGCACAGTCCTCACAGACTAGCTTGTGAGGAATGAAGAGTGTGAGCTGGGGTGCAGTGGAAGAGCAGAGTGGATAGGTAGGAGGGTGAGAGCTGATTGAGTGCCTTCAAATCAATTGCCAGGAGCTTCTGCTGGGTGCCCAGAGGAATGAAAATCCCTTGGAGGTTCTTAATAATAATAATAATAATAATAATATTGGTATTTGTTAAGCGCTTACTACATGCAGAGCACTGTTCTAAGTGCTGGGGTAGATACAGGGGAATGAGGTTGTCCAATGTAAGGCTCACAATCTTCATCCCCATTTCAGAGATGAGAGAACTGAGGCACAGAGAAGTGCAGTGACTTGCCCACAGTCACACAGCTGAGAAGGGGCAGGGTTGGGATTCGAACCCGTGACCTCCGACTCCCAAGCCCGGACTCTTTCCACCGAGCCACGCTGCTTCTCTGAGGGGTGGGCCATCCTGCAGAGAAACATAAGCGATCTGGGCAGAAGAGTGAAGCGTAGCCAGAACAACCAACAACCAGACTTCTGATTTTCCGAGGAGCCGACGTTAATGCGAGAGACGAGGGCGGCAGGGACTGCCGGGACGCTGGGCGGCCTCTCCGGCTGCCGTGATGGGGTGGGAGTTTGGGTTAGAAATGGTGCTGACGACAACCTGGAGGCTATTTTAACCACGCGTGAGCGCGACACGGTTTTGAGGTCATTGGTTGCCGGCCGTCCTCCCGTATGCTTCCTTAGAGAGCCTGGGTCTCCTGCTGTGTAACCTTGGCCAAGACACTTCACTTTTCTGTGCCTCAGTTACATCATCTGTAAAACGGGAATCGAGCCCCACCCGGGACAGGGACTATTTGCCCAGTGATCGGCAAACCCACCGACGGGCCTGTGTCTACCCCAGCGTTTAATGCAGTTGCCTGGCACGTAGTAAGACCTTAACAGATACCACAATTATTATTATTACATGGGTAAAATAAGTTTATTCCCGTTCCACACGCCCACCCCTTCTATTTTAAGATTGATGGCCGGGGACTGTGTCCGATTCCTACCCGCGTATACTTTCCCGGCGCTTAGTACGGTGCTCGGCACCCAGTGGATACTTAATGAATCTGATTCCCGCTACTCCTGGTTAGGGACTGGAGGCCGGGAGGCCGGGAACGAGGAGGCCGATGCCGTCGTCGGAGGGAAATCCGCTCTTTCACGTGTTCCCCGTGGCCAGCCTCCGGCTGGATCCGATCCAGAGGATGGGGGCCGTCTGGACTGTGAGCTCGTAGTGGGCAGAGAAAGTGCCCGGTCATTGTTATGTTGTACCCTCCCAAGCTCTCGGTACAGATTTACACACCATAATTCCTCAATAGATACGACCGAATGCATGAATGAATGACCTCACTGGAGGGCTGGGGTCGGGGGGACGCCACGCTAGGCTGGGATGGGGCGGACAAGCTTCCTGGGAGAAGCCAGAATGGGCAAGGGGAGGGATCGGGGAGGAAGGGGATGGGAAGGGAAGGTTCCAAAACAGCGGCAGCTGCCGACTCCGGGGCTCCCACTCTCCAACTCCTTCGCCGTGGCTGCAATCCCAGCCCGGCCCCCCGGGCTCCTCGCCTCTCCCTAGCCCAGACTCCCCAGCCTTCAAGGAGGCCGACTGGGCCCCGACTGCGGCCTCTCGAGACCACTCTAGCCCGGGGACGAGGGCCACCGGGCCAGAGACGATCCCCCGGAGCCGGCCATGGGCCCCCCACCTCCGCCCCAGCCGGGATCCCCTCACCTCAGGGCAGTATGGCCTGCCGCGTCCAGACCGCTGCCCCTCCCCTCGTACGCTGCACGAGTCCAAGCTGCTGCCCTTCTCTTTCAGTTCCAGAACGGGGCGGTCTCCCCGGGGTTTGCCTGGGTGAGGGGTGAGGAGGGGGCTGTGAGAAATGTCCGGGGCTGGCAGAGAAGCCGAAGGGGGGCCCCTCTTACAGGTGGGCCCGGGGCAGCTGTGCCGCTCATCCTTTCCCTCTCCAACAGTCTCTCCAGGACCCCAGGGAAACCTTTGCCACTATGACCAGGCGTCTGGAATCCTCCCCCGCTTCGCCTTCATTTTGCGTGGCCTAATGGAAAGAGCACGGGTCTGGGAGTCGGAGGTCGTGGGTTCTAATCCCGGCCCTGCCACACGTCTGCTGTGAGACCTTGGGCGAGTCTATTCACTTCTCTGGGCCTCAGTTCCCTCACCTGTAAAATGGGGATCAAGTCAGTGAGCCTCATGAGGGACAAGGACTGTGTCCAACCTGATTACCTTGTATCTACCTTGGTGCTTGGCACACAGTAAGCGCTTAACCGGTACCCCAGTTATCATGACCCGTCTTCCCCTTGACTGTCCTTCATCCGGCTCATGGACCCCTCGGGCCTGGACCTCAGGACCCCCTCGACCCACTGTGCTCAGTCACTGGCCGTCTGACCTCTCTCAACCTCTCTCTTTTGTGACTCTCTTCTACATCCCCACCCCGGGACTACCTAAGTAACAATAATAATAATAATACTGGTGTTTGTTAAGTGCTTATTAGGTGCCCAGCACTGTACTAAGCTCTGGGGTGGATACGAGCAAATGGGGTTTGGGCCCAGTCCTTGTCCCATTTGGGACTCACAGTCTCAATCTCCATTTCACAGATGAGGTAACCGAGGCACAGAGAAGTGAAGTGACTTACCCGAGGTGACAGAGTAGACTGTGGCGGAGCCAGGATTAGAACCCGTGACCTTCTGACTCCCAGACTCTATCCACTACGCCATGCTGCTTCCACGTAGCCTGTATCAGTCAGTTATATATAATGAGCGCTTATTCATTCATTCATTCAATAGTATTTATTGAGCGCTTATGGGGTGCGGGGCTTGGGAGAGCGAGCACAACGATATAACAGAATCGTTCCCTGCTTACCTCCGAGCCACTCCCCTGCTCGAAGCCCCGTGGCCCTCCAGATCAAACGGACTTTGCCGACCAGAGACCGACCACCCCGACCCCTCGAATTCTGCTCCCGGCATCCGCTAAGGGCTTACTCTGTGCCAGCCACTGTACTCACCGCTGGGGTGGACACAAGCAAATCGTTTTGGACACA